>NW_028327171.1:73193009-73563843 GCF_987537825.1 Furipterus horrens
CTGCCCTTCAATCTAGCAATTCCACTTTTGGGAATATATCCAAAGGAACTCAAAACACTAATTCAAAAGAACATAAGCACCCCTATGTTGATTGCAGTGTTATTTACAATTGCCAAGATATGGAAGAAGCTCAAGTGTCCATCAGTAGTTGAGTAGATAAAACAACTACGGGACATTTACACAATGGAATACTGCTTGGTTATGAAAAAGAAGGAAGTTTTACCCTTTGTGACAGCATGGATAGACCTGGAGAATATTATGTTAAGTGAAATAAGCCAGTAATAGAAATACAAATACCATATTATTTCACTCATATGTGGAATCTAATAAATAAACTGAACTGACAAGGAAAATGGAAACAGACCCATAGATGGAAAACAGGATGACAGCTAGAAAGCTGGGGATGTTAGGAAGTCAAGGGATTAAGCAAAAAGAAAAAGGACTCATGGACATGGAAAACAGTGTGATGATTGCCCAGGGGAGGGGCATTTTAAGGGGACTAAATGGTAATGAAAAAAATACAATAAAAGATAAAATAAAACAATTTATTGTTATTTTGATAATACTGATATTTAGGTGTCGCTTCTAACTAGATTCTTTGTAAGATTTTGGGTTACTTTACTATATCATGTCCTAACTCCAGCTGATAAAGAATAAAGAATCAATTTATCTATGGCATTAAAGAGTGACTTGATATTATAAATTAATATACTAACATTTGTGAGTATGACAGATATTTTTTGTTTCACTCTTGTGTTATTTCAAAACTGGTTATGGTATGTTTTTACCACAATGAAGAATTTAAAATGTCATTTTTAATTGTTAATCTTTAGAAAAAGTATTTGAAAATTTAAAACACATTAATGATTTAGAGAAAAAAACTATGTCACTCTAATAATTTGTCAATAGTACTAGTTTATAAGATGATATGTCAAACATTTTATTTTTAATATACAACAGCTATTATATTAAATTTATTGGAACCTAAGCGAGGGTGTAAAGGGAAAAAAATCAGTTGTACTTCCAGAAATTTAGCATAGATAAAAAGTACATGCAATATATTATAACAATTAAATATTGCGGTGTTTTATATAAACTCAAATGATAGAGTGCAAAGATCTCCAGAATATATGAAATCTTATATATGTTTTATACCTTGTGATGAAATGTAACATGTGTTATATATAAAAAGACATCTTGTCTAAAAGTCAA
Organism: Furipterus horrens; assembly: GCF_987537825.1. Lineage (NCBI taxonomy): Eukaryota > Metazoa > Chordata > Mammalia > Chiroptera > Furipteridae > Furipterus > Furipterus horrens. Next base: position 73,194,222 of record NW_028327171.1, read on the forward strand.
AGCTCTTACTTTTGAGTTCTATATCTGCCAATTCCCAGCTGTGTGATCTTGAATAAGTCAAGTAACCATTTACAGCATCAGTTTCCTGCTCTGTAATTGAAAACTTAAAAAAAAATTGACTGGGTTACTGTGAGAATTAAAAGACGTTATTTACATAAAACTGCCTTGTAAGTGTAAAAACCACAAAATATGTCCATATAAGGCATTATCACTATGGCAAAATTAAGTAAAAACTTCTCACACCACTTAACACAAAAGTTAAATTATCATCACATGGTTTTTTAAAGGGTATCTTTATTTTACCACTTCAACAATACTATTACCAAAAATAAATATAAATTTGGCTGATGCAGTTCAGTTGGTAGAATGTTTGTTGTCTTATAAACTGAAAGGTTGTGGATTTTATTTCCAATCAAGGCACATACCTTGTGGGTTCCATGCCCCATTGGGGTGCATAAGGGAGGTACTAAACAATGTTTCTGTCTCACATTGATGTTTCTCTCCTCTCCTCTCCCCCCAAAATGTCCTAGGGTTAAGATAAAAATATATGTATATATAATAAATATAAAGAGTCCAAAACATAATCATTTAAAACCAGATGGTATCTGCAATCCATTTTGTTAATATTTTATTTGATTTCAAGGCTTCTTAACCTTTAAACATAGTAGCAATACACATGAAATGACCTATTAAAATCAGTGTCTCCATATTAATTATTGGAGTATCCATTTACATATATACTTTTCTTCCTGGATTTGTGAAGTGATAGTAACATAAAATTGTATTCAAAAGGGAAAAAAAGACTACAAACAAGGTCTATGATCCACAAGATGGGATGACTCTTCCTGAAGATGTAAGATACCCCTCTTGTGATGTTCTCTGTCCAAACTTTTACTAAATACAGTTAAAAGTCATTACCTTAAGTTATTTACTTAGGGTATTTTGGAATAAAACAACAACGTGGTACCCAGATAAATCAGTAAAAATTATGCTATAGAATAACAGTAAATGAAGAGTTATCTTTGTGCATTAGTAATTAGGAATAAAAAATGTTCAAAATGTGATATGTAAAAAAGAATAACACTTTAAAAGCATAGTTTCAATTTCAAATAAGAGAGAGCTGTTAAAAATTGCCCTGGCTGGTATGACTCAGTGGATTGAGCACTGGCCTGCAAACCAAAGGGTCGGTCACCAGTTCAATTCCCAGTCAGGGCACATGCCTGGGTTGCAGGCCAGGTCCTCAGGTGGGGGCATGTGAGAGGCAACGACACATTGATGTTTCTATCCCTCTCTTTCTCCCTCCATTACCCTCTCTCTAAAAATAAGTAAATAAAATCTTTTTTTAAAATTAAAGTTGTCAAGTTAAAGAATTCAAAGTGATTTTTGAGACTCCAGTTAAATAAGCATAAGTTATTTCATATACTTACTCCATATTGCCAATAGATTAGAAATTTATAAATAAAAATGCAGATGAATTGAGTGGACAACATGTTTATTTGGAATGTTTTTCACATGCAGACTATGATTCTACTATTCTTTATGTTTTTTATTTTACTTGATTATGCTTTAAAGCTACAGCATACAGCTGTAACCCTAATCTCACAGGTAATATCCAGAAATTTATTTTGGTGGCATTCTTTCCACTTAAAAAGAAATTCACATTGGTTATATTTATTTTTATAAGCACACATTTAGTTTAATAAACAACTTATGAAAACAATCTAAAACCTGTTACTTTATATGATCATAGCTAATTCCTATAATTCACAGGTATACTTATGTGTATCCAACTTTCTTTATTCTGACATCATTGTTACCTTGTTTACTTCATGTGATGCAATTACCTTTGTTACAGTTAATATATATAATATATATTTATATATGTATACACAATATATATATATAGTCTGTATGTGAAAAACATTTCAAATTATATATATATAAATACCTACACACTTGAGAGGCTAAAATCAAGATGTATAAAAAATCAAATTGTTGTTTATTTTAATATATAACTACTTGATAAAAATAAAAATTGTATTCAATCGTTCAGTAAAAATATGGGCCTTCTATTTTAAAGATGTAATTTAGGTTTAATTTAGAAATTATTAAGAAATTGCTTCTCACCTAATTGAGCTCATGTACTCACATATTAGCTCTAAATGCATTAATATTCTCCACATTGCCTGGACTGTTTTTCACTGTCTTCAACGTGTAGTCTATTTTAAACTCATCCTATGTAAGTGGGAATGCAGAATAGAGAATGTACTTGTGAAGGAAGTTATGAAGATAGAATCTTTTAATAAATCAAAATTAGGGATTGAGAGAAAGTTACTACAAAGTTTTAGCACATAACAGAAACCAAATAAAAACTTATTAAATTAAAAATTAATAGAAAGACTTTAAGAACATTTAACTCAAGCCAGTGTAAATTTTATACATTTGAATGAATAAATGTAACCATAACAGCAATATAGTACCATTCATTTGGTAGAATATATTTGTACAGTTTAACAGTTAATAAAACAACTTTGTAATTATTTTGTAACTGTAGTTTTTAATTGCTGTTTAGAGTTTATGTGTTTTGCAATATTTCAAAATACATTTACATTCCAAGAGAATAAATTGCTTGCAATCTATACAGCATTAGAGTTAATTTTTAGAAAAATAATCTTAAAAGCACTGCCATTAAGAGGAAATGTTTTACATAGAAAGGCATCAAGGGTAATTATATATAAACACATATTCAACAACATTTTTAAAAAATTTATTGTGGTTATAACAATTAACAAGAGATCTACCCTCTTAACAATCTTTCAAGTGTATAATTACAGTATTGTTATTATAGGCTCCGTGTTGTACAGCAGATCTTTAGAACTAATTCACCTTGCAGAACTGAAATGTATTTCTTGTTTAGCAACTCCCCACAAGACCTTGGCAACCACAATTTCATTCTTTGCTTCATTTTAATTACTTTAGATGCCTCATATAAGTTGAATCATAAAGTAGTTTTATTTTGTATCTGACTAATTTTAACAGAATAATGTTTCCCAGGATTATTCATGTTGTCACACATTATAGGATTTCCTTCTTTTCAAGGGTGAATAATATTCCATTGTATGTAACACATTTTTTATTCATTCATCTGTCAATGGACATTAGGTTGTTTCCACCTTTGGCTATTGTGAATAATGCTGTGTGAATATGGGAGTGATACCACCCCTTTGAAATATTGATTTCAATTATTTTAGATAAATACCCAGAAATGAGATTGTTCAATCATATGTTAGTTCTATTTTTATTTTTTTCAGGAACCTTCATACTTTTTTCCATAAGCTGTCTCATTTTTCATTCTTATCAACAGTGCAAGGTTTGCAATTTCAGAACTTTGCCAAACTTGTTGTCTTAGTTGTTTTTAAATAATAGCCATCCTAGTATAAGTGACTATAATTTGCATGACCCTGATGATTAGTGACATTGAGCATTTTTCCATATACTTGTTGGCCATTTACATGTCTTCTTTGGAGAAATGTCCATTCAAATTCTTAACCCATTTTTAATGAGGTTTATTTGGAGTTTTTCATTTGATTTTTTTTAATTTTATAATTTTTATTGTTATTATTATATATTACAGTTTCCCAATTTCCCCCCCTTGCCCTCTTCTGCCCAGCCTGTCCCCTGCTCCCTTGTCAGATATATGATTTACAAATATTGTATCATATTCTGTAGGTTGCTCTTTAAATCCATTGATTATTTTGATTATTTTCTTGGCTGTGCAGAAACATTTTAGTTTGATGTAGGCCCCCTTATCTAGTTTTGACTTTGTTGACTGTGCTTTGGTGTTATAGTAAAATAATCACTGCCAAAAACAATGCCTAAATTCCACCCTCCCCATTTTTATACTAGTAGATATAGTTTCAGGTCTTACACTTACATCTCTAATATATTTTGAGTATATTTATGCGTATGGAGTATGATAAGAGTCCAATTTCATGCCTTTGCTTGTGAATATCCATTTTACCAATATGTATAAAAAAGACTATTCTTTCCTGATTATGTGTTTTTAACACCCTTGGTGAGGACCAGTTGACCATATATACATAAATGGGTTGATTTGCTGACTTTCTATTCTGTTCTACTGATGTATATGCCTGTGTTTATGACAGTATTACACTCTTTCAAATACTTTAGCTTTGTAATATAGTTTGAAACCAGGAAGTGTAATACTCCAACTTTTTAAAGATTATTTTGTCTTTCTAATTCCCTTGTGGTTATCTATGATAGAGATTCATCAAATCTATAAATTGTTTTGAGTAGTACGGGCATTTTAACAATATTATACCTTCCAATCCATGAACATGAGGTGCCTTTCCATTCATTTGTGTTTTCTTTAATTTCTTTCATCAGGTTTTGTAGTTTTCATTCCATGTATCTTTTAATTATTTGCTTCAGTTTATTTATAAGTATCTTGTTCACTTTGATGTTATTGTAAATTGGATTATTTTCCAAATTACCTATTCACTTGTTTGTTATTAGTATACAGATTTTGTTGTTGATATTATATCCCACAACTTTACTGACTTTTTAAAATTCTAACAGTGTTTTGGTGGCATATTTATGGTGCGCTATATGTACAAGAGCATGTCATCTGTAAATAAAGATCACTTACTACTTCATTTCTAATTTGCATTCATTACTTTTTTCTATAGATTTTTAAAAATATATTTTATTGATTATGCACTTATAGTTGTCCTGATTTCCCCCTTTACATTCCTCTACCCAGCACCTCCTACTCCCTCAGGCAATGGCCCCACCGTTCTTCATGTTCATGGGTCATGTGTATAAGTTCTTTGGCTATTCCATTTCATGTACTGCACTTTACATCCTCATGGATATTCTGTGACTGCCTATTTGTACTTCTTACTTACTTTTATTTCCTTTTCTTGTCTAATTGATTTAGCTAGTACTTCAGTATAATTATATACTGAAATAGAGTGGTAACAGTAGGTATTCCTGCCTTGTTCCTTACCTTGCTGAAAAAATCTTTCAGTTTCTCACCATGAAATATGTTAGCTGTAGACTTCTTATATATAAAGTTTATTATGTTGAAATAAAAAGTGCTGAATTTTATCAAATGCTCTTTCTGAATATATTGAGATGATCAAAGCACTCATTCTGGTTTTGTCATGTAACATATGAATTGTTTTTCATAGGTCGAATTATTGTTGCATCCCAGGAATAAATCATATTTGGTCATGTATGATCATTTAATATGCCATTGTATTCATTTTACTAGTATTTTCCTGAAAATACTTGCATATGTGTTCATTGGGAATATTAACCTATAATTTTATTTCCTTGGGGTATCTTTGTTTGATTTCACTATCAGATTAATCCTGTTCTCATAAAATTAATTTATAAGTATACTCTCCTCTTCAACTTTTTTTGAAAGATTTTGAGAGCTGATATTTTTGTTCTTTAAATTTGTTTTGTAGAATTCTATTTCCAAAAAATGAAGTGAAGCCACCAAATTCTGAAATTTTCTTTGACAACAGGTTTTTAATTACTGATTCTATATTTATATTAGTTATAGGTATATTCAGACATTTGGTTTTTTTCACTATTAAGCCTTGATAGTTTTATGTCTCATATATTTCTTCTAGGTTATCCAGTTAGTAGTTTCTCATAATCCTTTTTATCTAGTTATATATCAATTGTAATATCTCCTCATTCATTTTTAATTGTATTTATCTAATGTCTCTTATCTTAGTCTACTTAAAAGTGTGTCAATTTTTATATTTTCAAAAAAATTAGTTTTTTTGTCATATATTTTGTTTTTTTTTTTCTAATCTAATCTTTATTTTTTTCCTTCTGCTAACCATGAGGCTTTTTTCCCCCCTAGTTCCTTGAAGTGGTTAGTTACACTACTTATTTAAGTTTTCTTTTTGATTAATGTAGGCATTTATTATTATAACCTTCCCTCTTGATGTTGTTTTTGCTGCATCCCATAAGTTTTGGTATACTGTGGTTTCATTTTTATTTGTCTCATTTTTTTTTCTATTTTCTATTCTAATTTCTTTTTTGACCTCATGTTTAAGTATTTTTAAAAAAATATTATATTGTTGTAAATTTGAGTTTACTTCAGCTGTTAATTTCAAGATTTATTCTATTGTTGTTGGAGAAGATACTTCATATGATCTAAATCTTCTCAAATGGAGATATTTTTGGTGACCTAATGTTTGTTTGTTTGGTGTTGAATTGTATCAGTTATTTATATATTTTAATTATTAACCCCTTGTTTTAACTGTTGTTTGCAAATATATTCTCCCATTTAGTTGGTTCCCTTTTTGTTTTATTGGTCATTTCTTTTGCTGTGCATAAGCTTTTTAGTTTGATATCACCTCATTTATTTACTTTTGTTTTTATTTTTCTTGACTTTGGGGTCAAATTCATAAAATTCTTTCTAAGATCAAGGTACACAAGTTCAGTACCTATGTTTCTTCTATGTCATTTATTATTTCATATCTGATTTTAGGTCTTTAATTCATTTTAAGTTAATTTTTGTAAATGGGGACAAACAGTAGTCTAATTCCTTTCATTTGCATGAAGTTTCCCAAATTTTCCACTACCATTTATGGAAAAAACTTTACTTTTTCCAGTGTTTGTTTTAACTACTTTGTCAAAAAGTATTTTCCAATATACATGTGGTTTTATTTTTGGTCTCTCAGTTCTGTTCTTTTGTAATCTGTGTGTGTTTTTCTGCCAATACCCTGCTGTTTTGATTATTCTCACTTTGTAGTATAATTGGAAGGTAGGGAGTGCAGTACTTTGACTTTATTTCCCACCCCACCAGGATTGTTTTGGCTATTCAAGCTCTTTTGTCGCTTCATACAAATCTGATAATTTTGTTGTATTTCTTTAAAAAATTAAATTGCATTTTGATGGGAATTGCATTAAATCTGTATATAGCTTTTGGTAGTATGGCCACTTTAACTATGTTGATACTTCCAATTCATTAATTCAGATTTTTTAAATTTCTTGTGTTTTTTATATCTTTTTAAATAATGCTTTGTAGTTTTTTATTGTATAGATCCTTCATGTCCTTTGTTAAGTTTACTTCTATGTATTTCATTCTTTTTTTTTTTTCAATGTAAAAAAATGGTAAGACATGAGAAAACACTACTTCCAAGAATATATACAAATGGTCAATAGATACATGGAAAGATACTCAACTTCACTAACAGTTAAGGAAATGCAAATCATAACTACAATGAGATACCACTCCATGCCTATGAGAATGGGTATTATCAATAAGACATGCAATAACAGTGTTGGAGAGGTTGTGGAAAAAAGGAACTCTCATTCACTGTAAACTTGTACAGCCACTATGGAAAGTAATATGGAGGTTCCTCAAATAATTAAGAACAAAGATACATATGACCCAGCAATCCCTCTTCTGGGTGTCTTAACACAACAATTTAAAAATATTTATTCACAAAGAAATATGAAACCCTGTGTTCATTGCAATATTATTGACAGTAACCAAGACATGAAAACAACCAAAGTTTCCCCCAGTATATGATTGGATATAGAATATATAGTACATATATACAATATAATACTACTCAGCCATAAGTAAAGATGAAATATTGCCATTTGTGAAAACATGGATAAATCTTGAGAACATTATGTTAAGTGAAATAAGTCAAACAGAAAATATCAAGAACCATACGATTTCACTCATGTGTAGGATATAAAACTGAAAACAATAAATGACCAACCACAACAAACAAACAAGAAGTTATAGATACAGACAACAGTATGGTGGTTACCAGAGGGAAGTAGGTTAGGGTTAGTAAAGGGTAAAGTGGTAAAGCATGTGGTGGAAGATCTGACTTTGGATGGTTAATGCACAATGCTTACACAGGTGATGTATCATAGAACCGTACACTTGAAACCTATATTTTATTTACCCATGTCATCCTAATAAATTTAATAAAAATTTAAAAGTTAGACAATGGTTTAGGATCATTATGTCTACTTTATAAAAATTATACCAAAATTATCAAGTAAAACACAGTAAATTGTTTAAATAAAAAAAAATTTAACTATCAATGTCTGGAACCAGGTATCTTCACAGATGACTTTTACCAAACATTCAGAATTAACCCCTAGATTTCTCAAACTATTCTCAAAAATTCAAGTAAAGAGAAGACTCACAAACTCATTTTATAAAGTCAGCATTACTCTGACCCCAAACAAGATAGACACAGTTTTTAAAAAGGAAATTATAGGCCAATATCCCTGAAGAACATAGATACAAAAATTCTCAATAAAATATCAGCAAACCAAATACAGCAATACATTTAAAAATAAGATACCACAATCAAGTGGGTTGTATTCCAGGAGTGCAAGGTTGTTTGCATATACAAAAATCTGTTACTGTGATATGCCACATAAACAAAATGAATAATAAAAGTTGTATAATCATACAAATAAATACAGAAAAAGCATTTGACAAAATCCAGCATCAATTTATGACAAAAACTCTTAGAAAAGTGAAAATAGTGAGAACATACATCAACCTAGTGAAGGCCATATATGATGAACCCAGAATTAGCATCATACACAATGGTGAAGACAAGGTTATCCACTTCCACCACCTTTATTTAACATAGTATTGAAGTCCTAGCCCAACAATCACCAAGTAAAAGAAATAAAAGACATTCAGGTGGAAGCAAAAAGTAAAACTGTTATTATTTTCAGATAAGATGAAAGTGTATATAGAATCCTAAAAAGTCAAAACACACACATAGACACACACACCTGTTAGAAATGATACATTAATTCAGAATAGTAGCAGGATACAGAATTAATATTCATAAATCAGTTACATTTTTATATCCAATAACACACTATCAGAAATAGAAATTAACAAAACAATTCCATTTACAATTGCAGCAAAAAAATAGTAAAACATCTAGAAATAAATATAACCAAGAAGGTAAGAGTACTGCATTCAGAAAATTATAAGACATTGAAGAAATGAATTGAAGATACAAATACATAGAAGGATAAACTGTGCTCATAGATAGAATTAACATCATTAGCAGGGAATCACTTCATAAATTATATAAATTTCTACCCACTATGCCGAACACTTGAATCTAATTTTATATTGAATTTCAACTGTAATTTAAAAATTAGAAAAAAATTAAATATTAGAACTTGAAGATCTAACTTTGTAAAAGTGAATTAATGTATAAAAAGAAAGAAACTCTTGACACATGCTACAACATGGAATAACCTTCAGGATGAAGGGGATCAGAATATGCAACCCATATTGGTTATTTTGAGCTGAATACCACTGAAAAATGACAGACACAAGAACTCTCTGCTCTCCTCTTTTCTGCCTAAAAAAAGTGTATAAATTTCCCACTTATTCTGTACTGGGATGAGGAGCAGGACCCTTGGCACTGTATACAGAGAGCTGGAACTGAGATAAGTGTGCAAACACAAACCTTACTAAAATAGTCCCCTTTCTGTTAAATTCTGCCATATATTTCCTAGTCACCTCCACAATTTATCACCCTTAGAAGCCAAAATCCTTTCTTTCAGCCTTTTCTAGTCACTTCTCTGTAATGTATTACCCTTGTTAGAATGGTATATAATGATAATATAAGCCCTGAGTCTAACCACCTCTTTAAATTTTTTTTTCCATGAAGCCCGTGCACATGTTAAAATATTAATATCAATAAAGTGTGTATATCTTCTCTTGTTAAAAAATCACAAAACAGGAAGTTCTGAAATATATGTAAAGTTCAAGCTAAAGAAATAAAATATATGTTCATAATACCCACTTAGAAATGTTTAAAATTTGTAAGTGTATGTCACCCATATGTCTATTAAATATATTTAAAAATCATAATGGAATATACTTCTTAGTAAAATACCAAATATAATAAAAATAAAAACAAAAAATAATCTAAATAAAAGATTAAGTGGCATGCCAAGAGAATCTGGAATCAAGTGCTATTTTAATATCGAAGGTTCAAATAAATCAAATGAGAATAACATTAGTCAACGGCATGGAAAAAGCAAAAGATCATAGTATGGTATATTAACACACTAATAGGACCTTGATCCAGATACCTAACATAGATGACATTGTCATATTTTATTGTCACTGCTAAATACAGACATTTTATTTCTAAAAAGCACACTGCAATATAAGAATTAGTATAATGCATTCAAACACTTAACATATTATATATAATCTACTTTATCTTACATTCTGTCTACCTATCTATTGTCTATCATCCATCTATCTATTCCCACTTGATGTTAACAAATTTATGAGGTAGGTGCTATTGTAATGCCCAGTTTACGTAAGATTAAAATGAGACTTACAGAGATTAGGAAACTTCCTCAGCAGTTTTTGAGTTCCACATGTAAGAAGTTTGGAAGTCACCACTATATTGTACAAACAAGTGAAAAGCAGAACAGACTCAACTCTTCTAAGACCTATTAGAGAGGTGAGGACACAGGACAAATTGGCCCCAAATCGGAGAAATTAACAGGCAAATACAGAGAATCACAATTTACCTGAGCATAGAATCTTGAACAGAAATCACAGCTGGAACCACAGCCAGGTAGGTAAATTTGAATAAATATCTGGAAGCTCAGTATGGACAACTCTTACAGTTAAAAACTTGAAGGGCACAAAGTATCATAGGGAGGCCCCCACAATTTTGTGAGATTTATTTGTAGGAGCTGACCAATTCAACAATAAATATCTGAGAGAAATCATGGTTCTGGCAGGGAAAGAGAAAAAGGAATTATTTTTGCAACATAGCAAAGTACTCAGTTCATAACAAGTCCTGCCCTCAGGTAAAAATAGTTAACAGGAGACCTAACTGCTATGGCATTTTTCATAGCCTATCTGACTTAGAAAAAGGGAAATACTAATTCCAGCTCACTCTAGCTATCTTCTCTGACCTATGTGGCTAAGAGAAAACAAACAGAAATACTTGTGAAGTTTACTGTTCACAGACATAGTCTCCCTAAAAGACACTTAATCATAGAATTATTGAATGTCTTCCCTCCCCTTACCCTGCCCATCATCACAGTAGTAAAGACCTGTTCACAGCAATTTCTTTTACCAGACATGGCAGTAATATTGAAATTATCAAACCAGAAATTTAAGACAACTATGATTAATATGTATGAGCACCAATGGATAAAGTAAACACCATATAATAACAGGTGGGCTATATAAATAGAGAGGTGGAAACCCGAAGAACAAACAACAAAAATATGCTAAAGATTAAAAAAACACTGGAACAGCCACAACTAAGGAAAACGATATGAAGTTCCCTCAAACAATTAAAAATGGAACTTCCATATGACCCAGTGATTCCACTTCTGGATATTTATCCAAAGAAAACTAAAACACTAATTTGAAAAAGTATATGATTATTGCAGCATTATTTACAATAGCCAAGATATGGAAGCAACTCAAGTGTCCATCAGTAGAGGAGTGAATAAAAAAAATGGTAATACATACGCTGTACAAACAAGTATAAAACATTACCATTTGTAACAGGGTGGATGTACCTAGAGGGAATTATGTTAAGTAAAATAAGTCAGAGAAAGACATATATAATATGTAATTATTTCAAATCACCACTTAATTTAATACTTAATGGTTAAGTATAACAAATCTTCAATAAGGTGAAAAACATAAGTGGTCTAATAATGTATTGAATAAATAAACTTTGATGGTTAGCACTCATGGAAGAGACTGGTTATGTCATCAGCAAACATTTCCACTTGCTGGGTTCACAGCTAACATGAATTTCCAAGTCATAATGCATCCAGGTGGGCCCATATCATTAGTTCTTACTAGTGAAATATAAGCCTAAGTTATATGTCACTTCCATGCCAAGCAAAAATTATCTTTTCCTCATTTTCTTTCTTCCCCACTAGTTTCCAGCTTAAATATCTGTAGATGTTTAATCATTTGTGGAAGACATCATCTTCAAAACTTAGAAGGATCCAGGGTCTCTGAGTCACTACTGGAAGAAGAGTCCTCATGACCAAAAGTGACCATCACCAAAAATCATATTGGGTAATAATGTAAGGAAGCAATGCACTGTTGCTATGTTTATCCACTAAATATGCAGTTTATTTTTTAATGAAATATTTTATAGCCTATCTAATACATTTCTGTTTGTGAACCAGGTTTCTCATATTCCATGTGGTTTATGTGAGGATATTTTTCTTGTCTTTGGTATTTAATGCATGACCCAGATTTGGTCAGTAAAAGCCTATCAGTATCTCAGACACAGTGAGTAATTCAAGAATGACACTTAACTCAAATGGGGCCAATCAGCACATTCTCTGGGGAATCTATGCCAGAGTTATCTGTACAGACTTTTCCCTAGCTTTGGGATTAGAAACTGAATAGGTGTTATGAATTGAAGGGTTGACATCTATGCTTCCGGGCTTTATGAAACAATTCATTTGTTGTAGGAAAGAATGAGGGCAGCATGCAAATAAAAAAGTGTTTAGAGATGTTGAAAGAAAAAATATTCCTAAGTACACCTCTTGAAGTTATAATTTCAGTCATACCTGAAGTCAGTTTTTTCTCTGGAATTTTAGTCAACAGCTGGTTATTTTTATTAATCTTTTTCTTATAGATGTAAATTAATTTTAATTGGATATAATTCAGTAGCAAACAGGGTGTTGATAGTGCTTATCATCCCTATTTTTGAAAATATCTTGTTGAGGTTTTCTTTGACTATAGTAAGAAAAACAGTATAAATTTTGGAAGACAGAAATGCTACCATTAAGATTATATAAATGGGAGAGGAGGTAAGATGGCGGAGGAGTGAGGAGAGGTTGCAGTTTTAGGCTCCGGAGACCCGTCTACAGTTTGGTCTAATTGCAGACAGAACATCTCAGTGAGCAGCTGGACATTGGCGGGAGTTGAGCCAAGGCACTGCTGGATTAGAGAAAATCCATCTGGGAACAACCTGTTTAGTGAGGATAGCGGAGAAAAAGGGGACGAAACGGGATTCCTGACTGGGGCGGCTGCCCGAGCTGTGGCGGGAAGCACACAAAGGATTTTTGGCGACCACAGGCTACCCCAGAGAGGAGTCAGGCGGAGAGCGGATCTCTGCCCGCTGGCAGAGACGGGACTCGACCAAGTGGCATTGGCGCTGAAGGACAGGAGACAGCGTGCTGCCGGGCAAGTGGGAACATAATTCTCCTTTATATTTTTCTCTAGTGGATGGTGGAGACGGGAGGAAAGTTTGGGTGTGGTAGGCCGTTCTGGAGGAGCCCAGGCGCAGGGGCGCGCTAATCCACTCCTCAACCCTACCATTGGGTCGCGGGGGCGCACATAGGGAAGTGCTCTCATTCACTGGCCCAGGTGCGCGGGGCCGTGAGTCCAGGCGTCCCTCGGACACTCCCCAACGGACATAAGATCAGTGCCCCAACGGGCACAGGGAGGGCCCACTGAACACGCAGAGGACTGTGCACAGACACCCCTAGACAGCTCCCGTGGGCGTAGGGCCCCAGGCCGGAAAGCAGACCACTAGCGCAGGCTCTGTTTGTGCCCGCCCAGACGGGTGAGGGAAGGCGGGCGGCTGCAGCACGGGAACAGCGAGAGGCGGCGACCCACGGACGCTCGATTCCACTGAGCGCAAGTGTCCCTGGCCCTGCCCTAAGAGGCGAGAGACCAACTCCCGGAGCTCGGCTCAGCGGGACTGAGGGCACGGGGCAGCGTGCGAGCGTGAAAGCACCTCAGCCCGGGGTCAGTGGGAGCTCTCGGGCCGCCTGTGCGGGCAGGGTCACCTTGGCGCAAACGGGGAACCGCCGCGGCCCAGCGAAAGAAGGAGCCAATCCCAGGGAAAGCGCTCGGGCCGTCCGCACGGGCAGGGTCACCTCGGCACGAACGGGGAACTGCCGCGCCCCAGCGAAAGAAGGAGCCAATCCCGGGGAAAGCGCTCGGGCCGCCCGCGCGGACAGAGACACCTTGGCACGAACGGGGAACCACCGCGGCCCGGCAGCAGTGGGCTCCAACCGAGGGGCAAACTCTCGGGCCGTCAGAGCGCGCAGGGGCTTGCGCGCAAGGGCACCTCAATTGGCTACAGCGGGCAACAAGGTAGCGCGCCGTGCCGGCAACCGCGGGCGCGCACCATAGCGGCAACCGGGTGCGCACACCAGTCCGGCAAAAGAACAAGAACCTCTGACCTGCCACACTAGACCAGCTGCGGACCCAGAAAAAGAAGGCAACACACCAAGGCTAAAACGGAGTAAAAACATCGTTTTTTTTTTTTTTTTTCTCCAAATATTTTCTCCTAAATTTTTTCTCCCTTGTTCTTTCTTTCTTCTTAATAATTTCTTTTCTTTCCTTCTTTATTCTTTTCCTGGGGTTTTTTTTTGGGGGGGGTTTTGGGGGGTATATATATATATATATATTTTTTATTTTTTGGTTCAATTTTTTTTTTCCTCTCTCTTTTTTCTTTCTTCTGTATTCTTTCTTTTCTATCTTTCTTTGTTCCTTTCTTGCTAACCTTTTGGGGTTTTTTGGGGGGGGTTGTGGTAAATTTTTTATTTTCTTCTCTTTCTCTCTTTCTTCTTTTCTTTCTTCTATTTTCTTGGGGATTTTTTGGGGGAGTGTTTTTCCTCCACCTCTTCCAATAATAACAAACTTTATCTCTAACGTGTTGCATATAACCTCTCCTTCTCATCCTTTCTCTTTAATAGTGGTTTATTCGTTTGTGTGTCTAGCTTAGCCCCCCTATTACTTTAAATAATACAATATAATTACTATATAAACCCAAATACAATACAATCCCACTTTCTTACTATACTAAGTATTTTTCTATCCTTTTCTTCTATTTTTCTTAACATACAATGTAAATATTACTAACTGGCTTGCACAGCCTCAACTATTATTAATCTATCAACCCCTCTATCAAAAATTATATTTTTCCTCCCCAAAAACAACTCGTATCTATTCTTCTTATAGTATAAAAGCTCAAATCTCTTTACATTTATATTAATACGGGCTAGTTGGCTAACGATAGCAGGATAGAGTGGGGGATACTTTCTGAGAGTGTGGGTCTCCTGCCTGGGCTGTGTGTTTATGTCTTTAACAGCATATCCACAAAAGAACTCAAGACAAAGCAGATAGAGTGACTCTCAACCAAGTAGCCAGAAGGAAGATCCTATCAAAGAACATCTGAAATATAACCGAACAGCATAAACAAACGACATAAAGGGTAACTTAAGACCATCAGGCTCAGGATATCAAAGAGACTGCACCACTGAAACTCCCAGACCTTCGATAAAGAATATTACACCACAAAGGAGGGAAGTCAAAGCAGACTACCCCCCCAATAAATAAATAAATAAATAAATAAATAAATAAATAAATAAATACAAACAAAAAGAATCCAACATGGTAAGACGCAAAAATAACCCCTCAATGAAAAGAAAAGAGGAATCCTCAGAAAGAGAGATAGACGAAATAGACATAGCCCAAATGTCAGACATGGAATTCAAAACAATGGTGGTAAAGAAGCTCAATATACTCGACATCCTTAAAATCAACTATGACAACCTTCAAGGAAGTTACCAGCAGCTCCAAGAAAATTACAGGGAACTGGCAGAGAACTACACCAGCATAAAAAAAGACATAGAAATCGTTAACAAGAACCAGGAAGAACTTAAGAATACAATCTCTGAACTGAAAAACACAGTAGAATCAGTCAAAAGCAGACTAAACGAAGCAGAAGATCGGATTAGTGAGTTAGAAGATAATGTAGAGAAAAACTCCCAGACAATACAGCAAAATGAAAAACGATTGAAAAAATATGAACAAGATGTAAGGGAATTACAGGATAGCATTAGGAAAAATAACTTAAGGATCATCGGAATATGAGAGGAAGAAGAAAAGGAACATGGAATTGAAAATCTGATAGGAGAAATAGTGACAGAAAATTTTCCGAACCTGATGAGAGGAAAAGCTATGCAAGTCCAAGAAGCACTGAGAGTTCCAATCAAGAGGAACCCCCAAAAACCCACTCCAAGGCACATCATAGTTAAAATGGCAACATTCCAAGACAAAGAGAGAATCCTAAAAGCAGCAAGAGAAAAGCAGCAAATAACATACAAGGGAGCTCCGATAAGGCTATCAACTGATTTCTCAACAGAAACATTACAAGCCAGAAGGGAATGGTCAAAAATATTTCAAGCAATGAAAAACAAAGGCCTACAACCAAGAATACTCTACCCAGCAAGGCTCTCATTCAAAATAGAAGGTGAAATAAGGAGTTTCTCAGACAAAGGAAGACTGAAAGAATACATCTCCACCAAACCAGCATTGCAAGAGATGCTAAAGGGACTGTTCTAGGAAAAAACAAGAGAGGAGAGGAACAGAGGTACAAAGGGAAATGAATAAATACACGTCAATAATAACCTTAAATGTAAATGGATTAAATGCTCCAATTAAAAGACATAGGGTAACGGAATGGATAAGAAAACAGGACCCACATATTTGCTGTCTACAAGAAACACACCTCAAAACAAAAGATTTACACAGACTGAAAGTAAAGGGATATAAAAAAATATTCCAAGCAAACGGACCAGAAAAAAAAGCCAGGGTAGCAGTTCTCATATCAGACAAAATGGATTTCAAAGCAAGGACAATAAAAAGAGACAAAGAAGGACATTTCATAATACTTAAAGGAACAATCCATCAAGAAGATATGACTTTGATAAACATATATGCACCCAACATAGGAGCACCCAAATACATAAAGCAAATACTAGAAGACCACACAAAGGATATCAACAACAACACACTCATAGTAGGGGACTTCAACACTCCATTATCAACAATAGACAGATCATCAAAGCAAAGAAACACCAAGGATATACAGGCATTGAACAACACACTAAACCACATGGATCTAACTGATATATATAGAACTTTTCACCCCAAAGAAGCAAAATATACATTCTTTTCAAGCGCACATGGGACATTTTCAAAGATAGACCACATGATAGGTCACAAAACAAGCCTCAACAAATTCAAGAAAATTGAAATCATATCAAGCATCTTTTCAGATCACAATGCCTTGAAACTAGAAATCAACCTCAGAGGAAAAAATCAAAGACACCCAAACTCATGGAGATTGAATAACATGCTATTAAATAATGAATGGGTTAACAATGACATCAAAGAAGCAATCAAGAAATTTCTAGAAACTAATGATAATGAGCACACAACAACCCAAAACCTGTGGGACACAGCAAAAGCAGTCCTGAGAGGGAAGTTTATAGCAATACAGGCATATCTGAAAAGGCTAGAAGAATCTCAAATAAAAAACCTAACCACAATGCTACAAGAACTAGAACAACAACAACAAACAAAGCCTAGGGCAAGAAGAAGGAATGAAATCATCAAGATCAGAGCAGAACTAAATGACATAGAGACTAAACAAACAATCCAAAAGATCAACGAAACTAGGAGCTGGTTCTTCGAAAAAATCAACAAAATCGACAAGCCTCTAGCCAGTCTAATCAAGAAAAAAAGAGAGAAGACACAAATAAACAAAATCAGAAATGAAAGAGGAGAAATCACGACTGATACCTCAGAAATACAAATGATAGTTAGAAATTACTTCAGACAACTGTATGACAAGAAATTTGACAATCTAGAAGAAATGGACAAATTTCTAGAAACATACAACCTTCCAAAACTGAATCAAGAAGAAGTGGAAAGTCTCAACAGACCAATAACAAAGAAGGAAATTGAAACAGTAATCCAAAATCTCCCGGCACACAAAAGCCCTGGACCGGATGGCTTCACAGGCGAATTCTACAAAACATTCAGGGAAGAACTAACTCCTATCCTCCTCAAACTGTTCCAAAAAATCCAAGAAGAAGGGAAAATCCCAAACTCTTTCTATGAAGCCAGTATCATCCTAATCCCCAAACCAGGTCAAGACACAACAAAGAAAGAAAACTACAGGCCAATATCACTGATGAACATCGATGCTAAAATCCTCAATAAAATATTGGCAAACAGGATGCAGCAACACATCAAAAAGATCATACATCATGATCAAGTGGGCTTCATTCCAGGGATGCAAGGATGGTTTAATATTCGCAAATCAATAAATATAATACATCACCTAAACAGAATGAAAGACAAAAATCACATGATCATATCAATAGATGCAGAAAAAGCATTTGATAAAGTTCAACACCCATTTATGATGAAAACACTCAGCAAAATGGGAATAAAGGGAGCATATCTTAACATAATTAAGGCTATATATGAGAAGCCTGAGGCCAACATCATACTCAATGGACAAAAACTGAAAGCATTCCCCCTGAACTCAGGAACGAGACAAGGTTGTCCACTCTCTCCACTCCTTTTCAACATAGTGTTGGAAGTCCTAGCCACAGCAATCAGACAAGTAAAAGAAATAAAAGGAATCCAAATTGGGAAAGAGGAAGTGAAACTTTCATTATATGCAGATGATATGATAGTATACCTAGAAAATCCTATAAACTCCACTAAAAGACTACTCAATATAATAAGTGAATTTGGCAAAATCGCAGGGTACAAAATAAATATACAGAAATCCAAGGCATTTCTGTACACCAACAATAAAATAGCAGAGACAGAGACAAAAAAGAAAATACCATTTACTATAGCAACAAGAAAAATAAAGTACCTAGGAGTAAACTTAACCAAAGAGATAAAAGACCTGTACTCTGAAAATTACATAACATTGAAGAAAGAAATTAAGGAAGAAACAAATAAATGGAAGCAAATACCATGTTCTTGGATGGGAAGAATCAACATCATCAAAATGGCCATACTACCCAAAGCAATTTACAAATTCAATGCAATCCCTAGTAAAATACCAATGACATATTTCACAGACCTAGAACAAATACTCCATAAATTCATATGGAACCAAAAAAGACCCCGAATAGCAAAAGCAATCTTGAGACAGAAGAACACAGCAGGAAGAATCACAACACCAGATATCAAACAATACTACAAAGCCACTGTAATCAAAACAGTATGGTACTGGCATAAGAACAGACATATAGATCAGTGGAACAGAATAGAGAGTCCAGAAATAAACCCAGGCCTCTATGGTCAACTAATCTTTGATAAAGGAGGAAGG
Source organism: Furipterus horrens (assembly GCF_987537825.1). Classification (NCBI taxonomy): domain Eukaryota; kingdom Metazoa; phylum Chordata; class Mammalia; order Chiroptera; family Furipteridae; genus Furipterus; species Furipterus horrens. The sequence goes on from NW_028327171.1 coordinate 73,213,445, forward strand.
AACATAAAATGGAGTGAGAAGAGCCTCTTTAACAAATGGTGCTGGGAGAACTGGATAGGGACCTGCAAAAAAATGAAACTAGACCACCAACTTACACCACACACGAGAATAAACTCAAGATGGATCAAAGACTTAAATGTAAGCCGTGACACCATAAAAGTCCTAGAGGAAAACATAGGCAAGAAAATATCAGATATCTCACGTAACAATCTCTTCACGGATACATCTCCTAAAGCAAGAGAAATAAAGGAAAAAATAAATAAATGGGATTACATCAAACTGAAGAGTTTCTGCTCAGCAAAAGAAAACAACAGCAAATTGAAAAGGAAACCAACCATATGGGAAAACATATTTGCCAATGACATCACAGACAGGGGACTGATTTCCAAAATATATAAAGAGCTGATACGACTCAACATCAAGAAAACAAACAACCCAATTAAAAAATGGGCAAGGGACCTGAACAAACACTTCTCCGAAGAGGACATACAGAAGGTCCATAGACACATGAAAAAATGCTCAACATCATTAGCCATCAGGGAGATGCAAATAAAAACCACAATGAGATACCATTTTACACCAGTCAGAATGGCCATCATCAACAAATCAACAAGCAACAAGTGCTGGCGAGGATGTGGAGAAACGGGAACCCTACTGCACTGTTGGTGGGAATGCAGACTGGTGCAGCCACTATGGAGAACAGTATGGAATTACCTCAAAAGATTAAAAATGGAACTGCCTTTTGAACCAGCGACTCCACTACTAGGATTATACCCGAAGAATCTTGAAACACCAATTCAAAAGAACTTATGCACCCCTATGTTCATAGCAGCACTGTTTACAATAGCTAAGTGCTGGAAACAACCTAAGTGCCCATCTGTAGATGAGTGGATCAAAAAACTGTGGTACATTTACACAATGGAATACTATGTAGCAGAAAGAGAGAAGGAACTCCTACCATTTGCAACAACATGGATGGAACTAGAGAGAATTATGCTTAGTGAAATAAGCCAGGCAAAGAAAGAAAAATACCATATGATATCACCTAATACAGGAAACTAAAGAACAACACAAACAAAGGAACTAAATAGAACAAAGAGCAGAATAGCAGTCAATAGGGGGGAGGGGAGAGGGAGAGAAGGGGGATAAGTAAGGGAAGGGTTTAATTAAAGAGCCTGTATAAAAGACTCATGGACATAGACAACAGGGAGGGATATGTTGCGGGAGAGGGGGTGGGCTGGGTGGGGGAGAGAAATTGGGGGAAAAAGGGGACAACTGTAATTGAAAAACCAAAATAAAAAAAAAAAAAAAAGATTATATAAATGTTGAGCTATAAACCATGACTGTATCATTTCAAAATATATACAAATACCAAATTATTATGTTGTGTACCTTAAACTAATGCAATGTTATATGTCAATTATAATTCAATAAAACTGAAAACAACTGGATTGAATAAAGTAAAATTAACCAATCTAATAAGGATTTGAAAAGTGTGGCATTGTAACATAAATATTCAAATAGCTTACCTATATTCTAAATCAATTTAAGTATGAAAGATTGTATTTCTATCCCATTTCACCTCAATTGATTTAACTAAGTTGTTTATAGTAGTTTTATTAATTTACCAGTGTTTGCTAGAGGAGTGATTTTGTGATTTTTTAGAAAAAGGAAAGTACATTAATTCTGACAATAAGAACTAAGAAGTGTACTAGTTTTCATAGAAGAGGACTATTAAAAGTTTGTTACTAAGAATAAAATGAAGAGATAGTCTCTCATCTTTCTCTGGATATAGTAATGTATGGAAATGACTGCAAGTAATAGACTAAACATAAATAGATTTCAGGATTTTAGAGTTTGTTCAGAACACCATTGAATAGCTGTTGTCTCCACTCTAGGAGATAGTAAAATGTCAGGTCTGTCTGGTTTTTGTTCATTTGTTTTGTCTTCCCTTAACTTTTTTTTGGCTAGTTTAAGCCAGCTTCCAACCAAAACAATTTCAGGGCTCATTCCCTTGAATGTACGTCAAGGATACTGTTACCATGGATAACACAATACAATATTTTAGGTATAGATTTAAAGGTTGGCTCAAGCATTACTACAAGAAAGATTTTAGGACGCTCGATTCCACTGAGCGCAGGTGTCCCTGGCCCTGCCCTAGGAGGCGAGAGACCAACTCCCGGAGCTCGGCTCAGCGGGACTGAGGGCACGGGGCAGCGTGCGAGCGTGAAAGCACCTCAGCCCGGGGTCAGTGGGAGCTCTCTGGCCGCCTGTGCGGGCAGGGTCACCTTGGCGCAAACGGGGAACCGCCGCGGCCCAGCGAGGGAGGGAGCCAATCCCGGGGAAAGCGCTCGGGCCGTCCGCGCGGGCAGGGTCACCTCGGCGCGAACGGGGAACTGCCGCGCCCCAGCAAAAGAAGGAGCCAATCCCGGGGAAAGCGCTCGGGCCGTCCGCGCGGGCAGGGTCACCTAGGCGCGAACGGGGAACTGCCGCGCCCCAGCGAAAGAAGGAGCCAATCCCGGGGAAAGCGCTCGGGCCGCCCGCGCGGACAGAGACACCTTGGCACGAACGGGGAACCACCGCGGCCCGGCAGCAGTGGGCTCCAACCGAGGGGCAAACTCTCGGGCCGTCAGAGCGCGCAGGGGCTTGCGCGCAAGGGCACCTCAATTGGCTACAGCGGGCAACAAGGTAGCGCGCCGCGCCGGCAACCGCGGGCGCGCACCATAGCGGCAACCGGGTGCGCACACCAGTCCGGCAAAAGAACAAGAACCTCTGACCTGCCACACTAGACCAGCTGCGGACCCAGAAAAAGAAGGCAACACACCAAGGCTAAAACGGAGTAAAAACATCGTTTTTTTTTTTTTTTTTCTCCAAATATTTTCTCCCAAATTTTTTCTCCCTTGTTCTTTCTTTCTTCTTAATAATTTCTTTTCTTTCCTTCTTTCTTTATTCTTTTCCTGGGGTTTTTTTTGGGGGGGGTTTGGGGGGTATATATATATATATATTTTTTTTTTATTTTTTGGTTCAATTTTTTTTTTCCTCTCTCTTTTTTCTTTCTTCTGTATTCTTTCTTTTCTATCTTTCTTTGTTCCTTTCTTGCTAACCTTTTGGGGTTTTTTGGGGGGGTTGTGGTAAATTTTTTATTTTCTTCTCTTTCTCTCTTTCTTCTTTTCTTTCTTCTATTTTCTTGGGGATTTTTTGGGGGAGTGTTTTTCCTCCACCTCTTCCAATAATAACAAACTTTATCTCTAACGTGTTGCATATAACCTCTCCTTCTCATCCTTTCTCTTTAATAGTGGTTTATTCGTTTGTGTGTCTAGCTTAGCCCCCCTATTACTTTAAATAATACAATATAATTACTATATAAACCCAAATACAATACAATCCCACTTTCTTACTATACTAAGTATTTTTCTATCCTTTTCTTCTATTTTTCTTAACATACAATGTAAATATTACTAACTGGCTTGCACAGCCTCAACTATTATTAATCTATCAACCCCTCTATCAAAAATTATATTTTTCCTCCCCAAAAACAACTCGTATCTATTCTTCTTATAGTATAAAAGCTCAAATCTCTTTACATTTATATTAATACGGGCTAGTTGGCTAACGATAGCAGGATAGAGTGGGGGATACTTTCTGAGGGTGTGGGTCTCCTGCCTGGGCTGTGTGTTTATGTCTTTAACAGCATATCCACAAAAGAACTCAAGACAAAGCAGATAGAGTGACTCTCAACCAAGTAGCCAGAAGGAAGATCCTATCAAAGAACATCTGAAATATAACCGAACAGCATAAACAAACGACATAAAGGGTAACTTAAGACCATCAGGCTCAGGATATCAAAGAGACTGCACCACTGAAACTCCCAGACCTTCGATAAAGAATATTACACCACAAAGGAGGGAAGTCAAAGCAGACTACCCCCCCAATAAATAAATAAATAAATAAATAAATAAATAAATAAATAAATACAAACAAAAAGAATCCAACATGGTAAGACGCAAAAATAACCCCTCAATGAAAAGAAAAGAGGAATCCTCAGAAAGAGAGATAGACGAAATAGACATAGCCCAAATGTCAGACATGGAATTCAAAACAATGGTGGTAAAGAAGCTCAATATACTCGACATCCTTAAAATCAACTATGACAACCTTCAAGGAAGTTACCAGCAGCTCCAAGAAAATTACAGGGAACTGGCAGAGAACTACACCAGCATAAAAAAAGACATAGAAATCGTTAACAAGAACCAGGAAGAACTTAAGAATACAATCTCTGAACTGAAAAACACAGTAGAATCAGTCAAAAGCAGACTAAACGAAGCAGAAGATCGGATTAGTGAGTTAGAAGATAATGTAGAGAAAAACTCCCAGACAATACAGCAAAATGAAAAACGATTGAAAAAATATGAACAAGATGTAAGGGAATTACAGGATAGCATTAGGAAAAATAACTTAAGGATCATCGGAATATGAGAGGAAGAAGAAAAGGAACATGGAATTGAAAATCTGATAGGAGAAATAGTGACAGAAAATTTTCCGAACCTGATGAGAGGAAAAGCTATGCAAGTCCAAGAAGCACTGAGAGTTCCAATCAAGAGGAACCCCCAAAAACCCACTCCAAGGCACATCATAGTTAAAATGGCAACATTCCAAGACAAAGAGAGAATCCTAAAAGCAGCAAGAGAAAAGCAGCAAATAACATACAAGGGAGCTCCGATAAGGCTATCAACTGATTTCTCAACAGAAACATTACAAGCCAGAAGGGAATGGTCAAAAATATTTCAAGCAATGAAAAACAAAGGCCTACAACCAAGAATACTCTACCCAGCAAGGCTCTCATTCAAAATAGAAGGTGAAATAAGGAGTTTCTCAGACAAAGGAAGACTGAAAGAATACATCTCCACCAAACCAGCATTGCAAGAGATGCTAAAGGGACTGTTCTAGGAAAAAACAAGAGAGGAGAGGAACAGAGGTACAAAGGGAAATGAATAAATACACGTCAATAATAACCTTAAATGTAAATGGATTAAATGCTCCAATTAAAAGACATAGGGTAACGGAATGGATAAGAAAACAGGACCCACATATTTGCTGTCTACAAGAAACACACCTCAAAACAAAAGATTTACACAGACTGAAAGTAAAGGGATATAAAAAAATATTCCAAGCAAACGGACCAGAAAAAAAAGCCAGGGTAGCAGTTCTCATATCAGACAAAATGGATTTCAAAGCAAGGACAATAAAAAGAGACAAAGAAGGACATTTCATAATACTTAAAGGAACAATCCATCAAGAAGATATGACTTTGATAAACATATATGCACCCAACATAGGAGCACCCAAATACATAAAGCAAATACTAGAAGACCACACAAAGGATATCAACAACAACACACTCATAGTAGGGGACTTCAACACTCCATTATCAACAATAGACAGATCATCAAAGCAAAGAAACACCAAGGATATACAGGCATTGAACAACACACTAAACCACATGGATCTAACTGATATATATAGAACTTTTCACCCCAAAGAAGCAAAATATACATTCTTTTCAAGCGCACATGGGACATTTTCAAAGATAGACCACATGATAGGTCACAAAACAAGCCTCAACAAATTCAAGAAAATTGAAATCATATCAAGCATCTTTTCAGATCACAATGCCTTGAAACTAGAAATCAACCTCAGAGGAAAAAATCAAAGACACCCAAACTCATGGAGATTGAATAACATGCTATTAAATAATGAATGGGTTAACAATGACATCAAAGAAGCAATCAAGAAATTTCTAGAAACTAATGATAATGAGCACACAACAACCCAAAACCTGTGGGACACAGCAAAAGCAGTCCTGAGAGGGAAGTTTATAGCAATACAGGCATATCTGAAAAGGCTAGAAGAATCTCAAATAAAAAACCTAACCACAATGCTACAAGAACTAGAACAACAACAACAAACAAAGCCTAGGGCAAGAAGAAGGAATGAAATCATCAAGATCAGAGCAGAACTAAATGACATAGAGACTAAACAAACAATCCAAAAGATCAACGAAACTAGGAGCTGGTTCTTCGAAAAAATCAACAAAATCGACAAGCCTCTAGCCAGTCTAATCAAGAAAAAAAGAGAGAAGACACAAATAAACAAAATCAGAAATGAAAGAGGAGAAATCACGACTGATACCTCAGAAATACAAATGATAGTTAGAAATTACTTCAGACAACTGTATGACAAGAAATTTGACAATCTAGAAGAAATGGACAAATTTCTAGAAACATACAACCTTCCAAAACTGAATCAAGAAGAAGTGGAAAGTCTCAACAGACCAATAACAAAGAAGGAAATTGAAACAGTAATCCAAAATCTCCCGGCACACAAAAGCCCTGGACCGGATGGCTTCACAGGCGAATTCTACAAAACATTCAGGGAAGAACTAACTCCTATCCTCCTCAAACTGTTCCAAAAAATCCAAGAAGAAGGGAAAATCCCAAACTCTTTCTATGAAGCCAGTATCATCCTAATCCCCAAACCAGGTCAAGACACAACAAAGAAAGAAAACTACAGGCCAATATCACTGATGAACATCGATGCTAAAATCCTCAATAAAATATTGGCAAACAGGATGCAGCAACACATCAAAAAGATCATACATCATGATCAAGTGGGCTTCATTCCAGGGATGCAAGGATGGTTTAATATTCGCAAATCAATAAATATAATACATCACCTAAACAGAATGAAAGACAAAAATCACATGATCATATCAATAGATGCAGAAAAAGCATTTGATAAAGTTCAACACCCATTTATGATGAAAACACTCAGCAAAATGGGAATAAAGGGAGCATATCTTAACATAATTAAGGCTATATATGAGAAGCCTGAGGCCAACATCATACTCAATGGACAAAAACTGAAAGCATTCCCCCTGAACTCAGGAACGAGACAAGGTTGTCCACTCTCTCCACTCCTTTTCAACATAGTGTTGGAAGTCCTAGCCACAGCAATCAGACAAGTAAAAGAAATAAAAGGAATCCAAATTGGGAAAGAGGAAGTGAAACTTTCATTATATGCAGATGATATGATAGTATACCTAGAAAATCCTATAAACTCCACTAAAAGACTACTCAATATAATAAGTGAATTTGGCAAAATCGCAGGGTACAAAATAAATATACAGAAATCCAAGGCATTTCTGTACACCAACAATAAAATAGCAGAGACAGAGACAAAAAAGAAAATACCATTTACTATAGCAACAAGAAAAATAAAGTACCTAGGAGTAAACTTAACCAAAGAGATAAAAGACCTGTACTCTGAAAATTACATAACATTGAAGAAAGAAATTAAGGAAGAAACAAATAAATGGAAGCAAATACCATGTTCTTGGATGGGAAGAATCAACATCATCAAAATGGCCATACTACCCAAAGCAATTTACAAATTCAATGCAATCCCTAGTAAAATACCAATGACATATTTCACAGACCTAGAACAAATACTCCATAAATTCATATGGAACCAAAAAAGACCCCGAATAGCAAAAGCAATCTTGAGACAGAAGAACACAGCAGGAAGAATCACAACACCAGATATCAAACAATACTACAAAGCCACTGTAATCAAAACAGTATGGTACTGGCATAAGAACAGACATATAGATCAGTGGAACAGAATAGAGAGTCCAGAAATAAACCCAGGCCTCTATGGTCAACTAATCTTTGATAAAGGAGGAAGGAACATAAAATGGAGTGAGAAGAGCCTCTTTAACAAATGGTGCTGGGAGAACTGGATAGGGACCTGCAAAAAAATGAAACTAGACCACCAACTTACACCACACACGAGAATAAACTCAAGATGGATCAAAGACTTAAATGTAAGCCGTGACACCATAAAAGTCCTAGAGGAAAACATAGGCAAGAAAATATCAGATATCTCACGTAACAATCTCTTCACGGATACATCTCCTAAAGCAAGAGAAATAAAGGAAAAAATAAATAAATGGGATTACATCAAACTGAAGAGTTTCTGCTCAGCAAAAGAAAACAACAGCAAATTGAAAAGGAAACCAACCATATGGGAAAACATATTTGCCAATGACATCACAGACAGGGGACTGATTTCCAAAATATATAAAGAGCTGATACGACTCAACATCAAGAAAACAAACAACCCAATTAAAAAATGGGCAAGGGACCTGAACAAACACTTCTCCGAAGAGGACATACAGAAGGTCCATAGACACATGAAAAAATGCTCAACATCATTAGCCATCAGGGAGATGCAAATAAAAACCACAATGAGATACCATTTTACACCAGTCAGAATGGCCATCATCAACAAATCAACAAGCAACAAGTGCTGGCGAGGATGTGGAGAAACGGGAACCCTACTGCACTGTTGGTGGGAATGCAGACTGGTGCAGCCACTATGGAGAACAGTATGGAATTACCTCAAAAGATTAAAAATGGAACTGCCTTTTGAACCAGCGACTCCACTACTAGGATTATACCCGAAGAATCTTGAAACACCAATTCAAAAGAACTTATGCACCCCTATGTTCATAGCAGCACTGTTTACAATAGCTAAGTGCTGGAAACAACCTAAGTGCCCATCTGTAGATGAGTGGATCAAAAAACTGTGGTACATTTACACAATGGAATACTATGTAGCAGAAAGAGAGAAGGAACTCCTACCATTTGCAACAACATGGATGGAACTAGAGAGAATTATGCTTAGTGAAATAAGCCAGGCAAAGAAAGAAAAATACCATATGATATCACCTAATACAGGAAACTAAAGAACAACACAAACAAAGGAACTAAATAGAACAAAGAGCAGAATAGCAGTCAATAGGGGGGAGGGGAGAGGGAGAGAAGGGGGATAAGTAAGGGAAGGGTTTAATTAAAGAGCCTGTATAAAAGACTCATGGACATAGACAACAGGGAGGGATATGTTGCGGGAGAGGGGGTGGGCTGGGTGGGGGAGAGAAATTGGGGGAAAAAGGGGACAACTGTAATTGAAAAACCAAAATAAAAAAAAAAAAAAAAGATTATATAAATGTTGAGCTATAAACCATGACTGTATCATTTCAAAATATATACAAATACCAAATTATTATGTTGTGTACCTTAAACTAATGCAATGTTATATGTCAATTATAATTCAATAAAACTGAAAACAACTGGATTGAATAAAGTAAAATTAACCAATCTAATAAGGATTTGAAAAGTGTGGCATTGTAACATAAATATTCAAATAGCTTACCTATATTCTAAATCAATTTAAGTATGAAAGATTGTATTTCTATCCCATTTCACCTCAATTGATTTAACTAAGTTGTTTATAGTAGTTTTATTAATTTACCAGTGTTTGCTAGAGGAGTGATTTTGTGATTTTTTAGAAAAAGGAAAGTACATTAATTCTGACAATAAGAACTAAGAAGTGTACTAGTTTTCATAGAAGAGGACTATTAAAAGTTTGTTACTAAGAATAAAATGAAGAGATAGTCTCTCATCTTTCTCTGGATATAGTAATGTATGGAAATGACTGCAAGTAATAGACTAAACATAAATAGATTTCAGGATTTTAGAGTTTGTTCAGAACACCATTGAATAGCTGTTGTCTCCACTCTAGGAGATAGTAAAATGTCAGGTCTGTCTGGTTTTTGTTCATTTGTTTTGTCTTCCCTTAACTTTTTTTTGGCTAGTTTAAGCCAGCTTCCAACCAAAACAATTTCAGGGCTCATTCCCTTGAATGTACGTCAAGGATACTGTTACCATGGATAACACAATACAATATTTTAGGTATAGATTTAAAGGTTGGCTCAAGCATTACTACAAGAAAGATTTTAGGACGCTCGATTCCACTGAGCGCAGGTGTCCCTGGCCCTGCCCTAGGAGGCGAGAGACCAACTCCCGGAGCTCGGCTCAGCGGGACTGAGGGCACGGGGCAGCGTGCGAGCGTGAAAGCACCTCAGCCCGGGGTCAGTGGGAGCTCTCTGGCCGCCTGTGCGGGCAGGGTCACCTTGGCGCAAACGGGGAACCGCCGCGGCCCAGCGAGGGAGGGAGCCAATCCCGGGGAAAGCGCTCGGGCCGTCCGCGCGGGCAGGGTCACCTCGGCGCGAACGGGGAACTGCCGCGCCCCAGCAAAAGAAGGAGCCAATCCCGGGGAAAGCGCTCGGGCCGTCCGCGCGGGCAGGGTCACCTAGGCGCGAACGGGGAACTGCCGCGCCCCAGCGAAAGAAGGAGCCAATCCCGGGGAAAGCGCTCGGGCCGCCCGCGCGGACAGAGACACCTTGGCACGAACGGGGAACCACCGCGGCCCGGCAGCAGTGGGCTCCAACCGAGGGGCAAACTCTCGGGCCGTCAGAGCGCGCAGGGGCTTGCGCGCAAGGGCACCTCAATTGGCTACAGCGGGCAACAAGGTAGCGCGCCGCGCCGGCAACCGCGGGCGCGCACCATAGCGGCAACCGGGTGCGCACACCAGTCCGGCAAAAGAACAAGAACCTCTGACCTGCCACACTAGACCAGCTGCGGACCCAGAAAAAGAAGGCAACACACCAAGGCTAAAACGGAGTAAAAACATCGTTTTTTTTTTTTTTTTTCTCCAAATATTTTCTCCCAAATTTTTTCTCCCTTGTTCTTTCTTTCTTCTTAATAATTTCTTTTCTTTCCTTCTTTCTTTATTCTTTTCCTGGGGTTTTTTTTGGGGGGGGGTTTGGGGGGTATATATATATATATTTTTTTTTTTTATTTTTTGGTTCAATTTTTTTTTTCCTCTCTCTTTTTTCTTTCTTCTGTATTCTTTCTTTTCTATCTTTCTTTGTTCCTTTCTTGCTAACCTTTTGGGGTTTTTTGGGGGGGGTTGTGGTAAATTTTTTATTTTCTTCTCTTTCTCTCTTTCTTCTTTTCTTTCTTCTATTTTCTTGGGGATTTTTTGGGGGAGTGTTTTTCCTCCACCTCTTCCAATAATAACAAACTTTATCTCTAACGTGTTGCATATAACCTCTCCTTCTCATCCTTTCTCTTTAATAGTGGTTTATTCGTTTGTGTGTCTAGCTTAGCCCCCCTATTACTTTAAATAATACAATATAATTACTATATAAACCCAAATACAATACAATCCCACTTTCTTACTATACTAAGTATTTTTCTATCCTTTTCTTCTATTTTTCTTAACATACAATGTAAATATTACTAACTGGCTTGCACAGCCTCAACTATTATTAATCTATCAACCCCTCTATCAAAAATTATATTTTTCCTCCCCAAAAACAACTCGTATCTATTCTTCTTATAGTATAAAAGCTCAAATCTCTTTACATTTATATTAATACGGGCTAGTTGGCTAACGATAGCAGGATAGAGTGGGGGATACTTTCTGAGGGTGTGGGTCTCCTGCCTGGGCTGTGTGTTTATGTCTTTAACAGCATATCCACAAAAGAACTCAAGACAAAGCAGATAGAGTGACTCTCAACCAAGTAGCCAGAAGGAAGATCCTATCAAAGAACATCTGAAATATAACCGAACAGCATAAACAAACGACATAAAGGGTAACTTAAGACCATCAGGCTCAGGATATCAAAGAGACTGCACCACTGAAACTCCCAGACCTTCGATAAAGAATATTACACCACAAAGGAGGGAAGTCAAAGCAGACTACCCCCCCAATAAATAAATAAATAAATAAATAAATAAATAAATAAATAAATACAAACAAAAAGAATCCAACATGGTAAGACGCAAAAATAACCCCTCAATGAAAAGAAAAGAGGAATCCTCAGAAAGAGAGATAGACGAAATAGACATAGCCCAAATGTCAGACATGGAATTCAAAACAATGGTGGTAAAGAAGCTCAATATACTCGACATCCTTAAAATCAACTATGACAACCTTCAAGGAAGTTACCAGCAGCTCCAAGAAAATTACAGGGAACTGGCAGAGAACTACACCAGCATAAAAAAAGACATAGAAATCGTTAACAAGAACCAGGAAGAACTTAAGAATACAATCTCTGAACTGAAAAACACAGTAGAATCAGTCAAAAGCAGACTAAACGAAGCAGAAGATCGGATTAGTGAGTTAGAAGATAATGTAGAGAAAAACTCCCAGACAATACAGCAAAATGAAAAACGATTGAAAAAATATGAACAAGATGTAAGGGAATTACAGGATAGCATTAGGAAAAATAACTTAAGGATCATCGGAATATGAGAGGAAGAAGAAAAGGAACATGGAATTGAAAATCTGATAGGAGAAATAGTGACAGAAAATTTTCCGAACCTGATGAGAGGAAAAGCTATGCAAGTCCAAGAAGCACTGAGAGTTCCAATCAAGAGGAACCCCCAAAAACCCACTCCAAGGCACATCATAGTTAAAATGGCAACATTCCAAGACAAAGAGAGAATCCTAAAAGCAGCAAGAGAAAAGCAGCAAATAACATACAAGGGAGCTCCGATAAGGCTATCAACTGATTTCTCAACAGAAACATTACAAGCCAGAAGGGAATGGTCAAAAATATTTCAAGCAATGAAAAACAAAGGCCTACAACCAAGAATACTCTACCCAGCAAGGCTCTCATTCAAAATAGAAGGTGAAATAAGGAGTTTCTCAGACAAAGGAAGACTGAAAGAATACATCTCCACCAAACCAGCATTGCAAGAGATGCTAAAGGGACTGTTCTAGGAAAAAACAAGAGAGGAGAGGAACAGAGGTACAAAGGGAAATGAATAAATACACGTCAATAATAACCTTAAATGTAAATGGATTAAATGCTCCAATTAAAAGACATAGGGTAACGGAATGGATAAGAAAACAGGACCCACATATTTGCTGTCTACAAGAAACACACCTCAAAACAAAAGATTTACACAGACTGAAAGTAAAGGGATATAAAAAAATATTCCAAGCAAACGGACCAGAAAAAAAAGCCAGGGTAGCAGTTCTCATATCAGACAAAATGGATTTCAAAGCAAGGACAATAAAAAGAGACAAAGAAGGACATTTCATAATACTTAAAGGAACAATCCATCAAGAAGATATGACTTTGATAAACATATATGCACCCAACATAGGAGCACCCAAATACATAAAGCAAATACTAGAAGACCACACAAAGGATATCAACAACAACACACTCATAGTAGGGGACTTCAACACTCCATTATCAACAATAGACAGATCATCAAAGCAAAGAAACACCAAGGATATACAGGCATTGAACAACACACTAAACCACATGGATCTAACTGATATATATAGAACTTTTCACCCCAAAGAAGCAAAATATACATTCTTTTCAAGCGCACATGGGACATTTTCAAAGATAGACCACATGATAGGTCACAAAACAAGCCTCAACAAATTCAAGAAAATTGAAATCATATCAAGCATCTTTTCAGATCACAATGCCTTGAAACTAGAAATCAACCTCAGAGGAAAAAATCAAAGACACCCAAACTCATGGAGATTGAATAACATGCTATTAAATAATGAATGGGTTAACAATGACATCAAAGAAGCAATCAAGAAATTTCTAGAAACTAATGATAATGAGCACACAACAACCCAAAACCTGTGGGACACAGCAAAAGCAGTCCTGAGAGGGAAGTTTATAGCAATACAGGCATATCTGAAAAGGCTAGAAGAATCTCAAATAAAAAACCTAACCACAATGCTACAAGAACTAGAACAACAACAACAAACAAAGCCTAGGGCAAGAAGAAGGAATGAAATCATCAAGATCAGAGCAGAACTAAATGACATAGAGACTAAACAAACAATCCAAAAGATCAACGAAACTAGGAGCTGGTTCTTCGAAAAAATCAACAAAATCGACAAGCCTCTAGCCAGTCTAATCAAGAAAAAAAGAGAGAAGACACAAATAAACAAAATCAGAAATGAAAGAGGAGAAATCACGACTGATACCTCAGAAATACAAATGATAGTTAGAAATTACTTCAGACAACTGTATGACAAGAAATTTGACAATCTAGAAGAAATGGACAAATTTCTAGAAACATACAACCTTCCAAAACTGAATCAAGAAGAAGTGGAAAGTCTCAACAGACCAATAACAAAGAAGGAAATTGAAACAGTAATCCAAAATCTCCCGGCACACAAAAGCCCTGGACCGGATGGCTTCACAGGCGAATTCTACAAAACATTCAGGGAAGAACTAACTCCTATCCTCCTCAAACTGTTCCAAAAAATCCAAGAAGAAGGGAAAATCCCAAACTCTTTCTATGAAGCCAGTATCATCCTAATCCCCAAACCAGGTCAAGACACAACAAAGAAAGAAAACTACAGGCCAATATCACTGATGAACATCGATGCTAAAATCCTCAATAAAATATTGGCAAACAGGATGCAGCAACACATCAAAAAGATCATACATCATGATCAAGTGGGCTTCATTCCAGGGATGCAAGGATGGTTTAATATTCGCAAATCAATAAATATAATACATCACCTAAACAGAATGAAAGACAAAAATCACATGATCATATCAATAGATGCAGAAAAAGCATTTGATAAAGTTCAACACCCATTTATGATGAAAACACTCAGCAAAATGGGAATAAAGGGAGCATATCTTAACATAATTAAGGCTATATATGAGAAGCCTGAGGCCAACATCATACTCAATGGACAAAAACTGAAAGCATTCCCCCTGAACTCAGGAACGAGACAAGGTTGTCCACTCTCTCCACTCCTTTTCAACATAGTGTTGGAAGTCCTAACCACAGCAATCAGACAAGAAAAAGAAATAAAAGGAATCCAAATTGGGAAAGAGGAAGTGAAACTTTCATTATATGCAGATGATATGATAGTATACCTAGAAAATCCTATAAACTCCACTAAAAGACTACTCAATATAATAAGTGAATTTGGCAAAATCGCAGGGTACAAAATAAATATACAGAAATCCAAGGCATTTCTGTACACCAACAATAAAATAGCAGAGACAGAGACAAAAAAGAAAATACCATTTACTATAGCAACAAGAAAAATAAAGTACCTAGGAGTAAACTTAACCAAAGAGATAAAAGACCTGTACTCTGAAAATTACATAACATTGAAGAAAGAAATTAAGGAAGAAACAAATAAATGGAAGCAAATACCATGTTCTTGGATGGGAAGAATCAACATCATCAAAATGGCCATACTACCCAAAGCAATTTACAAATTCAATGCAATCCCTATTAAAATACCAATGACATATTTCACAGACCTAGAACAAATACTCCATAAATTCATATGGAATCAAAAAAGACCCCGAATAGCAAAAGCAATCTTGAGACAGAAGAACACAGCAGGAGGAATCACAACACCAGATATCAAACAATACTACAAAGCCACTGTAATCAAAACAGTATGGTACTGGCATAAGAACAGACATATAGATCAGTGGAACAGAATAGAGAGTCCAGAAATAAACCCAGGCCTCTATGGTCAACTAATCTTTGATAAAGGAGGAAGGAACATAAAATGGAGTGAGAAGAGCCTCTTTAACAAATGGTGCTGGGAGAACTGGATAGGGACCTGCAAAAAAATGAAACTAGACCACCAACTTACACCACACACGAGAATAAACTCAAGATGGATCAAAGACTTAAATGTAAGCCGTGACACCATAAAAGTCCTAGAGGAAAACATAGGCAAGAAAATATCAGATATCTCACGTAACAATCTCTTCACGGATACATCTCCTAAAGCAAGAGAAATAAAGGAAAAAATAAATAAATGGGATTACATCAAACTGAAGAGTTTCTGCTCAGCAAAAGAAAACAACAGCAAATTGAAAAGGAAACCAACCATATGGGAAAACATATTTGCCAATGACATCACAGACAGGGGACTGATTTCCAAAATATATAAAGAGCTGATACGACTCAACATCAAGAAAACAAACAACCCAATTAAAAAATGGGCAAGGGACCTGAACAAACACTTCTCCGAAGAGGACATACAGAAGGTCCATAGACACATGAAAAAATGCTCAACATCATTAGCCATCAGGGAGATGCAAATAAAAACCACAATGAGATACCATTTTACACCAGTCAGAATGGCCATCATCAACAAATCAACAAGCAACAAGTGCTGGCGAGGATGTGGAGAAACGGGAACCCTACTGCACTGTTGGTGGGAATGCAGACTGGTGCAACCACTATGGAGAACAGTATGGAATTACCTCAAAAGATTAAAAATGGAACTGCCTTTTGAACCAGCGACTCCACTACTAGGATTATACCCGAAGAATCTTGAAACACCAATTCAAAAGAACTTATGCACCCCTATGTTCATAGCAGCACTGTTTACAATAGCTAAGTGCTGGAAACAACCTAAGTGCCCATCTGTAGATGAGTGGATCAAAAAACTGTGGTACATTTACACAATGGAATACTATGTAGCAGAAAGAAAGAAGGAACTCCTACCATTTGCAACAACATGGATGGAACTAGAGAGAATTATGCTTAGTGAAATAAGCCAGGCAAAGAAAGAAAAATACCATATGATATCACCTAATACAGGAAACTAAAGAACAACACAAACAAAGGAACTAAATAGAACAAAGAGCAGAATAGCAGTCAATAGGGGGGAGGGGGGAGGGAGAGAAGGGGGATAAGTAAGGGAAGGGTTTAATTAAAGAGCCTGTATAAAAGACTCATGGACATAGACAACAGGGAGGGATATGATTGCGGGAGAGGGGGTGGGCTGGGTGGGGGAGAGAAATTGGGGGAAAAGGGGACAACTGTGATTGAAAAACCAAAATAAAAAAAAAAAAAAAAAAGAAAGATTTTAGGATACTGTGAGATTTCAAATGGTCTTTTTTTTTTTTTTCCCCCTGAGATTGGTTATTTTAAGACTGGTTCTTCCAGGGAAAGAATTACACTACTTGGCAATTTTACTGTTATGCCACAGAATATAGTGAGTTAAAAAAATCACTAGTGAAATCAACATGTGTGTTTAAGAGTGTTTTATTTCACCTCCAACAATTAGACAAATTCAAATGAATATGGTTAAAACATACCACAGTAGAGATATATCAAAATTTAAAAGAATCTTAATTAGAAAAAGCTACTCCTGGTTATGTAAATTTTCTATATCTTCCTCTAAAGATTATTTAATCAATTAGAGCCATGTAGACTGATCTTTACATGAAGGACTGCCTCACTATTCTATAGTAACTGGATAGCAATAAAAATTGATATTGGGATTCATATGCTGCATACAGAAGCCTGTGACAGCTGCCTGATTTTGCCTGCTTGGGGGGATTAAGGAGGTATGTTATTTTGAAATTGCACAACTTTAACCTGCATAGGCATTATAAAAAGTAAATATTGAACACTTGAACCACTGTGACAAAGAACCGTCTGAGTTAATGTAGTCAGAGGTAAGAGTGGAAGCAAAAGCTAATCTAGTAAATATAAACCAAGAAGGAATTCCCTGAAAACATGAAAAGTGTCAGTAATGCAAGTATTTCTTCTTGGAAGAAACAGATTCTAGAACCTGAAAATGATGAAGGAGCTAGAGAAGATGGCAATAAGGACAACTAAATGGAAAGATTAGATACTAAAGATTATGCAGATTTTCAAAACTACATCAGAGAATTAACAGGAGCTAGTCTGGTATAATATTTATCTAAACAAGAATCATAGAGCCATCCTGTTATTCTCCTTTTAGTATTCTATGGAATCTGTGTATACCATGCCTTCCTTTGGCCAGGGCATAATTTTTATACTTTTATAATAAGGAATGCAACAAAACTTTTATATATTCAAAGGGCCTAGAGATTAAAGTGCTATTCCTTACCTTTTATAGGGTAAGATCTATGAAAAGGGCACTTTCTTAACATCAGCAGTAACATTAAACAGTAAGCAAACAAGCAAAGTTTTAAACACTTGTTTGTAAAAGGGATACTGCCAGCAATACATCTATACTTTTTTATAATAATGTAAAATTTATCTTTATGAGAAACATGCTCATAGAACTTATAACTTAATTCTAGACTGTAGGTATAGTAGACATTACCAGTGCCTTATCCATATGCCTTTTGCTCACCCCAGAGGTCACCGGGTTGGTAGAATAACTCATCACTAGAGAGCAAATGTCCTCTATCCTTGTTCACCTCACTGCTTATCCAAGGTCTCCATGAACAACACATCCATCATGTTGCAAGAATGGAGGCTATGCATCAGTCTAAAGCCGTTGGATCTTTCTCACAAAGGCTGATTAAACTAACACCATGACTAATGCTTAGTATGTCTACATCAGAGCTCACAATGAAGCTGCATTTGAGTACCATTACTCAAGAAAACCAAGCAGCCACAATATGGAGAGTTAATTTCATTTGCTATCTCTGCACTGGAGAATATAACAAAGTATTCTTACTGAGATTAACTTATCTTCTGAATATGGATTGCCTACCTGGACCATGGTTCCTCAGTTTCTCAAACTATTGAGGACTTTTCCAAGGTAGAAACTCTCACAGTCATCAGAAATTCAATGATTACTCATTAAAATGTGAAAATGTGATCCTATTTCTTTTATATTTTAACTCTTCAAATACTCAAAACACACAACACACCATATCTATTTTTTTTCCAAAATATTGTTATCAAGAAATATGGAAACAGTCTGCAACCCAGAAAAAGTTACATTCCAATATAATATTTTAATAAAAATTAAAAAATGTGTGCTGACCAGTATGGCTCAGTTGGTTGGACAATGTTGCCCAGAGCAAAAAGTTGCTGATTTGACTTTCAGTCAGGGCACATATCTGGGTTGCCAGTTCAGTCCCCAGTTGGGGTGCATACAAGAGGCAACCAATCAATGTTTCTCTCTCACATTGGTATTTCTCTCTCTTTTTTTCTTCCTCCTTCCCTATCTCCCTAAATAAAATAACTAAAATCTTTTTTTAAATTGAAATATGATCTTTATAAATAAATACTTCAGCCATCTGGAATGTGTTAAATAAAGTAGAGTGTTGAGTTTTGTTTTTTAAACTTTCTTAGTAATCAATTTGTGATTATATGACTAACTATTCTATGAAAATTGTTTTATCCAGTAACTGTAATAAAATTAGAAGATACTATTAAGCTTATTAAAACAATTGTCATTGTTTATAAATTTGATCAAATCATTTTGTTAAACAAATAAATAATAATCCAATTTTTATTATGACCGAAATACTACATATTCTCACTTCTAACAGTAAAATTTTAAAACTTTAAAATTGGTTCAGATAGTGTCAACATTAAAGACATATTTATTTTTAATTTAGTAATTTATATTATTTTTGTTTTATTTATTTTCCATTTTTAACCACACTATATACACAAGTGGCACTAAGATAAGAAGACATTCATAACTGATACATAATATTTATAATATCACTTGAAATGTTTAATTTTCAAAAAGGAAAATAAAATGGAGAAAATATAGTCTTTATAATAAATAGTGCTAGAACAACTAAATATTTATATACAAAAAAAAATTTCTGGACATAGATTGTACACACTTCATTCACGATAATTAACTTAAAATGGATCACAACCTAACTATAATATAAAATGCAAAACTATAAACTCCTAGAAGATAACATAGGAGAAAACCTAGATACCTTTGGGTATGGGCAATCACTTTTCAGAAAGGATGAGAGTAGAATCCACAACAGAAGCAACTGGTAAACTAGACTTCTGCTTTATGAGAGACAATGTCAAGAGAATGAGAAGATACACTACAGACAAAGAGAAAATATTTGCAAAAGACACATCTGATAAAGAATTCTTATCCAGACTTCTGGCTAAGATGGAGGCCTAGACAGACATGCTTGTGTCTCCCTTCATGACTAAGAAGAAATATAGCTAACTCAAAACCAGAGACAACTAGAAGTTCCAGAAAATTGAGTTTCATGGAAGTCCAACAAACAAAGAAATAAAAAAGAAATACTCATCCAGACAGGTAGGAGGGGCAGATCCAGGGCAGAGAGGACGTGGTGCGGTGGTGGCAGCAGTGACAACAGCTGAAGGATGGTGAAAAACATGGTCACACGTTTTAAAAACTAGGGAGGGACAACTAGGGAGAACTCCCAGCATCAGACCAGAACTCATAGCTCACAGTCCCAGTACCATGGAAAATAAAGCCTCATTGCTTCTGACAGTGCAAACTAGTGGGGGTTGGAGCAGAGGAAGAAACTGCCTGTCTCTCAGTATAGCCTGCTTGTTTGAGGGGCCCCCATAGTCCTAGACCATCTGCAGATGCACCCACTCTGAGACGAAGGCCAGGACAACAGCTGGAGAGGCACCAGTCCCATACGGAAGTGGGAGAAATGCCTGGAAAGGGGATGAGTGCTGAGCAAGCGGATTTGTACCCTCTCAGACCCCTCCCCGACATACAGCCCCACAATGTTGTGAAACAGGTCACCTATTACTGATGAATACCTAAGGCTCTGCCTCTTACAACATAACAGGTGCAAGAGCTCTACCTAAGACACAGAGGCAAACAAACACAGTAGCCTGTCAAGATGAGGAGACAGAGAAGTATGGCCCAAAAGGGGGAATGGATCAATGTTCCAGTAGGATAACTAAGCTGCGAGGAGATAGCCAACCTAACAAATGAGGAGATAGCCAACCTAACAGATTAAGAGTTCAAAACACTGGTGATAAAGATGCTCACAGGCTTGCCACATATGCTTAAGTACAGCAAAAGCATACGGGAAGAAGTGAAGTCTACACTAAATGAAATAAAAAAAAAATGCACACAAAACCAATGGTGAAGGGAAGGAAATCAAGGTTCAAATCAGTGATTTGGAACATAAGAAATAAAAAAAAACAGTCAACCAGTACAGAATGAGGAAACAAGAATTGAAAGAAATGAAGAGAGGCTTAGGAACATTTGGGACAACTTTAAAAGTGCCAACATCTGAATCATAGGGGTACCAGAAGGAGAAAAGGAAGAGCAAGAAATTAAAAGCTTATGTGAAAAAATAACGAAGGGGAACTTTCTAAATTTGGTGAAGGAAATAGACATACAAGTCCAGGAAGCACAGAGTTCCAAACAATCTAGAACCAAGAAGGACCACACCAAGACATAACATAATTAAAATGCCCAATTTTCAACATAAAGAGAAAATCTTAAAAGCAACAAGAGAAAAGCAGAGTTACCTACAAAGGGGTACCTATAAGATTCTCAGCTGATTTCTCAAAAGAAACTTGGCAGGCAAGAAGGGACTGGCAAGAAGTATTCAATGTGATGAAAAGCAAGGATTCACAACCAAGATTACTCTATTCAACAAAGCTATCATATAGAATAGAATGGCAGATAAAGTGCTTCCCAGACAAGATAAAACTAAAGGAGTTCATCATCACCAAGCCATTATTATATAAAATGTCAAAGGGACTTACTTAAGAAAAAGAAGATCAAAATTATGGATGCTAAAATGACAACAAAGTCACAACTACCAACAACTAAATCTAAAAAATAAAAACAAAATCCAACTAAGGAAACCAGAATAGGAATAGAATCATAGGTGTGGGGATCGTTTGGAGGATTATCAGCTGGGAGGGGGAAGGGGGAGAAATGGCGAAATGGTGCAGGGATTAAGATGCATAATTGGTTTGTACAAAATAGACAGAGGGAAGTTAAGAATAATACAGGAAAGGATGAAGCCAAAGAACTTATATGCATGACCCATGGACATAAACTAAGGGGGGGGAGGTGGAATTGCTGGAGGGAAGGGGATACTGGGTGGAGGAAGGGAAAGGGGAAAATTAGGACAACTGTTACAGCATAATCAATAAAATATACTTAAAAATTTCTTATCCAAAAAATGCAAAGAACCCTCAAAACTTAACAGTAAGAAAATAACTTGATTTTTAAAAAATGGACCAAAGACCTTAACAGATACCTAATCAAAGAAAATAGACAGATGGCAAATAAACATATGAAAAGATCCTCAACACATGTCATATGAGAAATGTAAATTAAGAAAACAATGGGATACCACTTTACACCTATTAGAATGACCAATATTTGCACCAGGGACACATCCAAATGCTGGCAAGAATGAGGAACAACAGGAACTCTCACTCATTGCTGGTGGGATTGAACTTTTGTACAGCCACTTTGGAAAACAGTTTACCAGTGTTTTACAAAACTAACACATTCTTACTGTATGATCCAGCAGTCATACTCCTCTGTATTTACCTAAAGGAGTTGAAAATGTATGTTTTTACAAAACCTGCACATGACTGTTTAAAGCAATTTTATTCATAATTGTTGAAACCTGGAAGCAACCAATATGTCCTTCAGGGGGCTAATGGATTAAGTAAATTGTTCTTCATCGCTCAATATTTTTAAAAATGAGCTATAAAACCATGAAACAACAGAGAATATTACAGTAGTTCCTCTCTATATCGCGGTTCACTTATTGTGGTCTCACTGTATCGTGGGATTTTAAAAAATATTATATTTAATTATTTATTGCAAATTTTTTCCTATATCATGAGATTTTGCAGTACTGTACATGTATGTTGTTAAAGTTATGTAGGTTTAAGAGTGTAGAATAAATATAAGGTTCCTACTTTGCAGGAGGGTCTAGAATGTAATACCCGCGATAAGTGAGGGAATACTGTATATGCATATTGCTAAGTGAATAAAGCCAATCTGAAAGGGCTACCTATGTCTTTTCTACTATTTGCCCTTTTAGAGAAGGCAAAATAATGGAACAAAAGATCAGTAGTTTTCAAGAATCCTTGGATGAAAGAAGGGATTGATGAGTAAAATTCAGGGGGTTTTAAAGCAGTGAAGCTATTCTGTATGACACGGTAATAGTGGATACATGTCATTCTACATTTGCTGAAACCAATAGAATTTACAACACAAAGAATAACCTATGGACTTATTCTAACAATGTAACATTGTCAGTTTCTCAATTATAATAAATGTGTTACACTAATATGAGTTGTTAATAAAAGAGGAAAGAAGACAGAAGAGGATGCTATATGGAAACTCCCAGTGCTCTCTATGCAATATCTCTGTAAACCTAAAACTGTTCAAAAATAAATTCTATTAATTAAATAAAAGTGCAAAGTATGTGCTGGTCAAAGAGTCATGTTAAAATAATTTTGTTTTTTCAAAATAAAAACCATAGCATACAAAGAAGAATGAAGTAGTTGTAAAAAAAAATGTTAACCTAAATGAAGACAATTTTGACCTGAAACAGTCTTTGGAGTTGGTTATTGAAGTATATGGTGGTATAAGAATTAGTCTTTTCACATTAGAGCAGGCAATGTGAGACAATGGCTCAGCAGAAGCTTTAAGGACTGAGAATCAGAGGTATTAGAACAAGAATAACATTGTTATTTACAGAGCGTTAATTGTCTAGAAATTTTAGCAAACAGGAAAAAGACGTAACTGCACAAGTGATTTATATGTCTCATAAAAGTTAATAATAAAAACCATTGTATGTATGTATATTTTTTAAATCAGGCAACCTGCATTTTAGATGTGTGAGTCAAATAGATAAATATAAAAATACAATAAAGTAAAATGTGTGAAAAACGACTAAGGAAGACACTAATAACAAATTGCATTATAGGCAGAGTTGAAAGTGATCATAGCTATATACTTTCATTAGCAATGCAGAGGAAGGAGTTCAAAATTAAAACTTCTTATGTTGGATAAAAATGGAAAAACTCAGAGTGTTAAATAAAAGGCCCTTTTCAAAGTAGTTCCTTCTTTAGAGCATGAGCTCATCTATCTTGGAGACTAAGCTAGAGTCACTTTCAGCAAAGATACAGCTTGGGTTTTGTCAAGTAGGGAGGAAGGATTGCAGAAAAGGAGCTATTAGGGCACTGAATGATATGTACAGTTGGATTTAATTAGGGCAATGTGATAAGTGGTGGTTTTAGA
Organism: Furipterus horrens; assembly: GCF_987537825.1. Taxonomy (NCBI): domain Eukaryota; kingdom Metazoa; phylum Chordata; class Mammalia; order Chiroptera; family Furipteridae; genus Furipterus; species Furipterus horrens. The sequence goes on from NW_028327171.1 coordinate 73,237,373, forward strand.
CCAAGAATTAACACAGATGGTCAAAAAAAGACAAATTTAGTATCTTCAATCTGGAAAATGTCAGGCTTAACATAGATAATGAAATCCTTGAAAATAAAGAATGAGATAAGACTCTACTTGAAATGGCAAATGACTCTAGGAAGGAAAGCATGCACATGCTATACTTAGAATTTCTAAATAGATAATGACTCTATTAGCTTAGATCAGATTCTCTGCTAAAACAACTTATTAAGTACAAAAATTGAAAACTTCTATCAACATAAACATTAAGCTAAAATTTTTAATTTTTATTTTAAAAGGAAAATGATAAAGTATAACAATAATTTTTCAAGGTTTATATTGGTTGTTATTACATATCTTTCTGCCCAACTTTTTATAATTCACTCCATCATAAAGTGGCAATTAGATCTATAGGCAATAAGCAGGGAATCTGAGCTTTAATCCTTATTCATTATTTCTTGGAACAGTCTGCAAATTAATACCAACAATTAAGTTAGTTATCTGTATTTTCTATACAATATTATTGATAATTCTAAGTCAAATTCTCTTGTAGTCATAATTGATATACTATTATTCAAATCTGAGGTATCCAAAGATGGTATCAACAGAAGAAAACACTTCAGATTTTAAACTAAAGGAGAAACTAATGTTGGCTTTTTAATGAGTGAGATGCTTAGACTTTTCATATGAACACCATGAACATTTCAGAGCCTAAAATTTTCCATGAAATGATCGGTGACATTTCATAGTCATACTCATTGACTATCACAGGTCTGTGAAGGTAAATGATACTTCATAAATAAACTGCAGGCATGTGCATACTATAATATACTGTAATAAAACTAGATAAAATAGAGAGAGAGAGATTGTTTCCAAGGTTCAGAATTAAAATCAAAGCAGCATCTGGGACTGTTGCCACAGTACTGCCAGAACTTAGGTTCATATATAAGCAATTCAGAGTTTTGCCCCCTTTGGAATAAAACTGTTTCTAGTTATTGAGAATTGGAACCAGGTTTACTACTTTTAAGTCAGAGCCTGTTCTTGATCGTCTGTGCTCAGAAAGGAGTCCCCCCCTACCCCCGCCCCCAGATCTGCAATCATCTTATCCCCGGAACTATTTTTTGCCTATCTAGGGTTAGAAGAAGCCATATCCACTTGACTGTATCTTCAGTATCATAGCCTTATCATTGCAGTAAACATCAAACAATCTAAAAATGAGCTAATTCTTGATTAATGTCATCGGAGGCTAGGAAAAGACTACAGAGCAAAAGGTAAAAGGTAAAACAAAGCAAAAGAAAACTAACAAAGCAATAAAAAGATAAGGTGAGGGGGAAGAGAGAAAAAAATCAATTCTTGATAAACCTGAAAACAAAAATCCAAAAAACAGGAGTAAAATTAATATTATGAAAGTAAAAAATATAAATTATAATATGATATTATTAAATAAGAATAAAAATACAGAGCAACTTAAAAATGATAAATCTCTCTCTCTCTCTCTCTCTCTCTCTCTCTCTCTCTCTCTCTCTCTCTCCCGTCCCCTCTTTATAAAATCAATCAATAACTTAAAAAGAAGAAACAAATTCACATATTTTGCCTTATCTACAATTTTGTGAAAAATATTTTTTTCCCTTTAGGTGTCTCTTTTCTGTCTTCCACTTATGGCTATTTGTGTGTAGAGAACGTAATAACGCAAACAGATGAAGGAAAAGGGGTAGATAAGCAAGGAGAGGAAGTGAGAAAAGGCTGAGGGAGATAATTCAGACTTACAAATAAATAATTATTTCAATGTCTTCTTTCACCATCTGTTCCCAGAAACCCTCTGATAATGATGAATATTTCAAAGACTGCTAATACATACTCCTATGCAGTACAAAGGCAACTTTGGATTTGCTTATTATACTTATAGAGTTAATACAGAAAACTCTCAAAATGAAAATAGATATGAACAAATCAAAAACATCAATAAAACATCAAACAATAATTCAGAAGACATATTTCTTTCCATGATCACCATAGGCTAAGGCTTTGATTAATTTTGATTTATTTTTTATTATTTTTCTAACAGACTAAGAGAGATTTAATTTGATGACCAACATCTAAGAATTGTGTCTCTTGGTCTAAAGACCTTTGCATGATTTCTAAATTGTTTTCTCTGTCAATGCCATGTTTCCACCTTTGGTAAATGTAACTTTCTGCCAAGGATTAACAGCCTATTTCCAATTCTTATCAGTCCATTCCTAATTCTTGTCCTAGACTTCATAGAACATGTATAAGGTATTGTTATTCACAACATATTTGTAATTCTTCTACATAGCACAAACAAAATGTCCTGAAGTTAAGGAACTTTCAAGTTGTTAGCAGCCACACATGAACTGTATCTTCAAATATAGTTAATGATTTTCTTTTGGTGAATAAAGAAGCAGCCACACCAGCAGGACAAAAACTATTTTGCAGTTATGGCTGAGAAGGGGATAATGCCAGTTTATACATCTATCAAATAGAATGCCTCTCTACTGAGACTTCCAACAAAGGTGTTAAATGCATCTCAAAAGACTTGACACACTTCAGTTCTTACTGCTGATCTTTTTCATCTTTGAAAATATATTCAATAATATGAAAATAATAGAAATAAAAGATACTTGTAGAAAGTCAGACTTTTACATGATTAAATTGCTCACCATCTTTTTAAAAAAGGAGAAATAGTCAAACTAAAAAATACATAAATTGGAAAATAAATCCAATATTGAGAATGTAAATTAGTCTGGGTTGCACATAGGAAGTAAAAATTGGAAAGCCAGATTCTTTAATTTATCGAAGAAGAGCAATAAATGGATGGTTATTTTAGGATACCAAATAAGAAAACACCAAATCTTAAAACCTTAAACTAGGTTACTCTATATGCATCTTAAGAAAGAGCCACAAACACTTAAAAAGTTGAACTTCAGAATATTTTTCCTCCCTCAGTTACAAACAACTTAGCAAGTCGTACTGTTAACATCAGGTGACACCAGTTCAGAAAAACATACAAATAAATGAAGTATTTCCAGTGTTTTCTGTAAATATAAAGAACATATGAAGCTTTTGTTTCACCTCCACTACTTCAATCTTCTTTTATTAATTTCTTCAGTAATTAGGCATAGGAATGTATTTCACAACTATAATACAGACAGCATTGATTATAATCTTGCCCTGTGCAAAAAAGTGCAAAAGGTCAGTCTGTTCTTTCTGGTCTTTACATTTCATTTAGGGAGATAAAAGTTATGGATCCTAAAAATAGAAAATCATTTTTAAATATGATATTAAAAAAGCAAATGCAAGTCAATGAAAATTATATGACTAAGTACTTACAGTAATATGTTCAAAACTTTTTCACATAACACACACAATATGATGATGTTCATGGCACATTAATGTAGAGAGAAGAGAACGTTAGCTGGATCAGCCTAGAAACTCTGGCCACACCAAAAAAAGCAATTGCTCAGCACACACCTGCAATCAGCTCATGTGTGGGAGGAGATTTTTAGAAAGAGTCTTCTTGCATTTGTTAACTTCTGAATCTTATTTCAGATATATGTGAATTTATAAATGAACATTATAGATTAAAGTAATAAGATAATAATAATAATAACAATAGTATAGAAGAATCTATGGAAAGATAATGTGAAGAAGATGAGAAGAACATTATGTATGATGAAAACAGACCACTTAGGATCAACCAAAACTGAAGTTTTTAAGGTGCTTGTGAAAATATAGTGAGAAATATTACTTAAGGTGCTTGTAAAACTGTGGTGAAAAATACTTCTACTAATAGTGATATTAGTAGAAGCTGTGATTCAATATAATGAACTAAGATTTTATGTAATTCACAAAAAAATTGGGAAGAAATCATCATTAGAACATTTAAAAAGGATCTGACAGTTCCGTGAAATAGTTTCTGTCCTTGGAGTTGTTACAGAAGAAATCTATCCTACTAAAAAAATCTATAAATTTGCCCGGGAGCTGCCTAAAACTTACAAGCAAAATCTGTATTGAGTATGCTATTAAATGAAGTACACCGTGTTTCAGCACAGACAGAACTTCAGGCCGGAATGATTTGTTTATGACAGCACTTTGAATACTATTTTGACTGTAGCTTATTCGCTTTAGAGCATCATCAGGCACATTAAATGATGCTACTTTAATCTTAGTAAAATTAAACATTACTACCTGTACCAAAATTAAAGTAAATAATATTAAAAATAAATAATTTTATAAAGATTAAGTAAAGAATAATTTCCCAAAAAAGAGAATATACGTCCTGAAAAGTATATTAGTTGTCTATCACAAGAATGCATATCCTATCTATTAATAAGCAGAGCATGTTCTTAATTTGATTCACTCACTGTCTTTGTAATCTTTAACATTTTTTCTCACATGTGCACATACAAGCACATACACAATTGAAATAGAGCAGTAAAATTGTTACTTGGAATTTCTTACTCTATTTTACAAGACCAAGCACACAGTTATCTTATTAGAAGAAGGCTTATATGCTACCAGCTTCACTTTTACTCTTCTTCATAAGTAAGCTCTTGGGAAATGTTTACAAATTCTGTTGATTTTTTATGTTTATATATTTCATGAGAAGAAATAGGAATTTCTGTTGAGCTTTATTACTGTCATTTGGAATATCAATATGATAATGGCTGCTTATAAAACATCACTAGCATAATGATACTATGTTACATTATTATAGATTATTGCAAAAACTAAAAACATTTGTGAAAATTAATCAATTTATGTCTTAAACAAAGAGAAAATATGTAAAGGGTCTTTAAGAAGTAGTGAGTCAAATTATGGAATATAAATCTTTAAAAAAATTTTTAAAACAATATAGACATATAACTAATAGACAAACAAGATCTTTTGTAGAAAATCAATTAAAATTAATTTTGAATTTTTATTACCATCATTGAGCAGTATATTTTAAATATAGAAGTAGGTATTGATTAATTTTATGTTGCATGAAGGCTATTACAAAATAAAAATTTTAATGTAAAAATAGTTTTGTCTTGATAATTTATTCAAAGTATGAACTGCACTTTTAAAAATCTTGAAAATGACAACCTTTAAAAATGTTTGTCGGGTATGCAGATTTTATGTGCTCTAGGTTTTATTTTACTGTACTGCTGACTTTATAGTCACACACAAAAATGACCTGTCAAGTAAGCTACAATTTTTATTTTTCAAAGGGATCATAGATTGATACTATTTTATTCCCAATTAACTTTATATCCAGAGATAAGTTCACAAACTTCAATATTTTATAAGATTTGTGACTGGAAAAGTGTAAAATAATATTAGCAGCATACAAATATAGTTTATAGTCTTAAAAACTAATTAGGATTATATGTATGTCTAAACATCTGGGTAAAACATTCCAAAGTTAAAGTACTAATAGTGTGAGAGGCAAGGCAATTGTGTCTGTGGTCCTTTATAGAATGAATCATTGTTCCACATTGAATCTTTGCAATGCAGTGTGAAAGATGCTGACACAATCAATAATTCTCTCTTGAAAAAAAAGTTCAAAGATTCTGTATGAATAACATTATTCTATTTTTTCAAAAGCCCTTTCCTGCATGGAGTAATATGGCTTCAGACAAGGATTCCAACTGAGTTGTGGCATAAAAAAAGATTACAAAGATTCAGCAGATCAGCAGGAAACACACACACACACAAAAAGCATTTTTTTTCTTGCAACTAGTTTGATTAAACCTAATGATCTAAGATAAAATTAAGATAACTAACTTATTATCAATATCTCCAGACTTTGATTTCCTATCTGCTCAAAGTAAATGAATATCTCTTTCATTATCTGATAAGATTCTGTTCTCAATTTTTTTTCTTTTTTTAGATTTCAGAATATTTATTCTTGATTGGTTTCTAAAGCTTCAGTCATGTAAACAGGAATAGTTCTCTCCTATGTTTTGATGGAAAGCCTCTGTAACTGTTTGCAATTCCCCCAGTCTGGATAAAACCTAAGAAATCTAAACTTTTACTTCTCATTTTCTTAAAAATGTCTAACAAATGAATGAATCAGTGAATATGCCAACTTTTGAGTTTTTTAGTAAGAATATATTTCTCTCTGCTTACTGTTTAAGAAAATTAAGTTAATGCTATTTTATCTGATAATTTTTAAGATCAAATATTCCCACATACTTTTCTTTAATTTTTAAATCTTTAGAGAAGAAGTAGATGGCTATGTGTAAATAGAAAAAAAATAGTGTACTTATTAGATAGCAATTACACATTAATGTTTTGCATGCATAACCATACAGTGGAGTTCTTATAATTTTAAATCTTAATAGAGTTGCTCTCTTCCTTTACATTCTATCTTTGAAAAGAAATTGGACACAGTTTATAGCAGTTGATTTTTGAGCCAAGAGATTTTGGCAGCATCGATAATCATACTGATAACCCCATTAACTAAGCCATTGCTTTTGATCATTATGAAGATATTACTGTGAAAATCCAGCCAACACCTGAAATAAGAGATGATCCATAGTGTCCAGGATAATAAGGAAGCTAAAGTCTCATCACTGGAAATGACCCAATTATATTTCACTATAAATAACATCTTTTAGAGCAACACCTGTTAGAAATAAATATATTAAACAGCCTTTTTCTGAAGATTGTCTTTTACATTATTTCAAAAAAAATTGATTTTTCCCACTTGGTTGTCAGACCAAATGGTGCTTAGTTGGTCGCTAGTGCAATTTGTAAATAAATTGAATTTGAAAGACTAAACTCCAGAATGCTAAAATGAGTTAATGCCATCTTAGCCAAATGCACATGAACTAGAAAACTTGGAGGTTTATTTTAAGCTATTCCATCATCAAACTTACACACTTACATCTCCTATTCAAGGACTTATCTGGATCACATTTTGGAATTATAGTCAGAGGTTTTATAGCATGTACAGATTTCCAAAGTAGTCAACTTCTATTTGTGAAGAATCAACTTTCCTTAGAAACATAGGTTAATTCATTGAATTAAACAAAACATACAAAAGATAATTCTGCTTAAATGTTCCTAAACTAGTCCAAAATTTAGGTAATTATAGAATTGATAACTTTACTTTATCTTACTGGAATCTGGAATGCCTAATACAGTGTTATTTTTAGAAGAAAAGATGACTAATATCTGGTTATATTTCTTCAAATAATGTCAAACACAATGATGCACACACAAACTATTAATGCTGTGTGTATATTCAAAGAGACCATAAAATATTTGGAAAACAGAATTCACATTTCAGAATTAATGTAAATAAAACAACAATAACTATATATATGTATATGCAGCTACTGTAAAAGGTGACATTAAATAGGGATAAGAGTTATTGTAAAGTATGTATATTTGATTGTTGATGTTTGCCATAGTCAATTTTTTTCATCTTTTGTGACTTAAAAAAAAACAAACTTGTATTTTGCCCAGTTCTTAATTTTTGTAATAAAAGCAGCTGACTTTCAATAGACCCCAGAAAGGGAGCTGTTCTGCAAGGGGCAAAACCCCATCTTCCTTTTTACTTTCAGATATCTATTTCTGTAAAACTTAACGTAAATGTGCTTAAATCAGTATGTCTACATATTATATCATTTTCACCACATTTTCATCTTGAGCTTTACCTGCAATTTGAAACCAAACTAATTTTACATTTTATCAAAGTTTCTTCACCAATTTTGAGAAGGAAAAACTCTTTGGGGGTTAGGTACAAAGGTCATTCAAACATCTTACAAAGCCACTAAGAGGGCAGTGGAAAATCAGAACCAAAACAAATAATTAATTTGCTAATTTAACCAACATATATTGAGTGTGCCAAACCTTTTTTTATTTGATAATACAAATGTAATGATATATAAATAATGGCTTCTATCATAATCAATAGAAGAGCTTACAACCCTCTCAAGAATATAAATTTGTCTCTCATTTTGACCAGCCTGTAGACCTTCCTTTAGAACCTAAAAGTAAATGGCTGTGTAGAAATTTTTCTTAACAGATATAGTTTTCATGAATATGTATATAACATTCTAAGAAGACAGAGATTCCACCTGCATTCGATAGTTTTATAAATTTATAGCAAAAATAAATTATATATATATATGTATATATATATATATATTTTAAATATAGAACATGAAATAGTCAAAATGTGGTATGTTTTGAAGAACTATGCTGGATATAAAAAGTAAGACAAAAATAAATAGTATCTCTATTAAGTATAGCTATATCAGAAATAACCATGTGCTAATAATTTCCTCTAAAATCAAAGGAAACAACTGAGAGTTAGACAACATTTTCAATTAATAGTTGTATTAATATCACTGTTTATAAATTAACATATTAAGAATATGCAACAACATTTCTGAAATTGGACAGAAATATAAAATCTGACACATTTCTATAATAGCTTTATACTAATATAAAATTGTAGATATACATTTTAAAACTATATATATATACTTCTAGGATGTAAAGTATTGCATAGAAAATATTCAATAATATGTTGGCTATGTATGATGTCAGATGGATACTAAAGCAGTCTGAGTAATCACTTTGCAAGTTATATTAATGTCTAATCATTTTATTGTACAACCGACACTAATATAATATTAAATGTAAATGGTAATTGAAAAAATAAGAAGTTAATATATGTATGTATTTATATGAATGTGAATTTACTGTGCATTATAAAATTTTTGTTAGAAAGTATAACTGTAGACATATCCTAATCTATCACATATTTGTTTTACTAACATTGTTAGTCACATTATTATATGTGAAAAAAACTGCTGAATGACCTTGAAATTTTGGTGGGTTCCTTTCTAATTCCTCTTAGGAAAGTTGACATAAATCCTGATCTCCACCCTGCATTGCTCTACAATTTAATACTTAAAGAGAAGTTTATAATAATTTCTAAGAATGTTCCCAGGAGTAGTTAAATTCTAGCAATATCAAGAATAGCAGCAATAGTAAGAAGAACAAACATTGTATTTTTATAAGATACCTAACAAGATGAAGCAAGAAACAGCTCTGTAAATTTTCACAGATTTATAATAGTAAAGAACATTAATAACTTCATGACCTCAAAAAGATATTTCAGTTTTTCTTTTAGATTCAGGAAGAATAAAACCATAAACAAAAACTATGATAACTTTGAACAGTTTTGGAAGACTTAAATGAAAATTTTAAATGTAAATATATTGTTAATTTTATAATGCAAAATGGGTAACATAGTCTTCTAAATTTTGCCTATATTTGCCTATCACTTTTTCTAAACTAAATATGATTTTATTAAATAATAAATATATTTTAATAAAAGAAGATACTTAATAAATGATAGCATACAAAGGATAAAACTATCATGAATACAGTATTATGTTTTGGACAGGTTGAAAAACATATTTGAAATTTGCTTCTCAAGAATGACAGAAAGGGTCTTCAGAGGTGAAAAACAGAGTTAGCAAGTAAAGTGAGAGAAGTTCTAAATATGAAATTGAGACTATAAAATTTTGAGTGAGTCTATTATAGGAAGAACCCAATATGGATGCAAAAGAACATGTTTAGTTCAACTCATATTTTGAAGGAAAGTTGAAAGATAAAATTTTAAATGCCACATATTTTCAAAAATAAAAAAGCTGAAGACACATCTACTAAGATTATACAGGTGCCTACAGCCAAATATGTAAAAAAAGAAGACTCAAGTAGGAAAATCAAAATATTGATGAAATTTAGAAAAAGAAAAATATCAAGGAAGAAATAGGTTGACTATTCATTATAAGTGGTATGATGCTAACAGTGGAAAATGGTGGAAGCTGAATAACTCAACTTTTATTTTGCTTTTCTTATTTTTTCTAAGAATGATAGTGACCCTAAAAAATACTTGAAGCAGTATTAGTATATGGACACCAATCTAAATTAAATCTATACATTATAAAATGAATCTAAATTAAAGTGTATTTATTTTTTGTCAACAAAATATACCAAATGTACTTATTCGGATGTATAGAATTTCAAATTTGTTATTGGTAGTTCTGTAATAATTATCAGGTCAATAAAAAGTGATAACAGGCCAAAAGTACATATCTATTAACAACTAATTCTAAAAAAATAAACAAATAGAACAGAAACATAATAGCAGAAACAGAATATTTTGATGGTTACTGGATGGGAAGGGGATCAGAGGACATGTGAAAAAGGTGAAGGGATTAAGTACAAATTGTTTTTTACAGAACAGTCATGGGGCGGTAAAGTACAGGGAATAGAGTAGCCAAAGAATACATATGCATGACCCATGGACATGGATAATGGTGTGGGGATTGCCTGAGGAAGTGGAGGGACTGGGTAAAGGGGGGAAAGGGGGAAAATTGGGACAACAGTAATATCATAAACATTAAAATATAATTTAAAAAACTAAAGATGAGCAAATATTCTAATTTTCACCAGGGGAATAATGTGAATTTCACAAAACAGTGATTGGAAAACTTAATACCCATTTGCCTTAGCATTTATGCTAAGTGAAATATGCCAGTCAGAGAAAGACAAATGCCATACGATTTCACTCATATGTAGAATCTAATGAACAAGCAGAATCAGCAAGCAAAATAGAGACAGACTCATAGATACAGAAGCAGGCTGACAACTCTGGAGGGGGATGGCTATGAGGTGGAGGGATCAAGGGAAAAAGAAAAAGGACTCATGGACTTGAACAACAGTGTGGTGATTGTGTGGGTGGTAGGTGGAGGTGGAATAGGGTGTAAGGGGATAAATGGTAATGGAAAAAATACAATAACAAATAAACTATTAAAATACCCATTTGGACAAGATTATCATATGAGTTAATAAATGAAGTGAGAACAACTATTTTAAAAAAAGGCAATGATCTATATAAGACCACTATAGGTTCAATATGATTTAGCTCTTGCGGGTTATATTAGGTTTTTGTTTTTTTTTAATTGCTAATATAATAAATTACCATAAATTTAGTAGCTTAAAACAGCACATTTATTATATTATAATTCTCTAGGTCTTAAGTCTGATAAAAATATTGCAACATTAAACCCAATGTGTTAGCAGAATTTTTTTTTTTTTTTTCTTTCTGGAGACTGAAGGAGATTGCATTCCCTGCTCATTTTGTTTGTTGGCAATTGTCAGAACTCTTTTCACAGTTTTCTTGCTGGTTGTAAATTATGGGTCATTCTCAGCCTCTAGAGGCTTCTACATTCCTTGATTTTTGGCCCCTTTCCTCCATCTTCAAGACAGCAATGGTGTGTTAAGAACTTGTCACGCTGAATCCCTATTATTTCCCCGATCCCTCCTCTTCAATTTTTAAAGACTCTCATAATTAAAATGTATCCACCTGGATAATCCAATATAATTACCCCATCTCAAAATCCTTAACCTTGATCACATTTGCAAAGCCCCTTTATCCTTGTAAATTAACATACTGACAAATTTTAGGGATTAGTGGACAAGGATATTTGGGGGTCATTATTCTGCTTACCACAGTCTGTCCTCTGGTGCCCAGAGATTACTGTCTCACATGCATAATATATTCATGTCATCTCCATATCCCCCAAAGTCTCTACCCATTATAGCATCAACTCAATGTCTAAAATCTCATTAAATTTCATCAGGTTGAAAATCTCAAATCTCATTATCTAAGTCATCTCAATTCGGTATGGGTGACACTCTGAATATAATCCATTCTGTAACAAAATTTTTATCCATCTGTGGACCTATAATCTCAAAATACGATCATAGGACAAGCAGAGGGCTCTGCTCTCTTAGTCATTTTAACTTTTTCATAAAAGGTAACACTTGTTTTCCATGAATAGTTTTATCAATACATTTTTTTGCAAGTAGAATTTTTGGTTGGAAAGACTCACCAGTCTTCATTTATTTCTTATTCCCAGTTCCAAGCTGGCAGTGTTTCTGCTAGTATAAACTTCTCAAGAATTTGTGGGCCTCCTGTGTATTTGTTGTTACAAAGATTCACCACATTAAACAAGAGGCTGGTGTACATACCTTTTTTAGATAATTTCACTTTTAATTTTGGTATTTTCTGCAATGACTAAGATAAATACATAATTAGGTTTATTGTTATCTGTTTCCAAAGTTACAGATAAATAAAAATTGCAATAAAAAATTAGGTAAAGGAATAGATATCCAGGAATATTTCAATAGAAAAAAGACATGAACAGCTCTAAGAAAATTCCCTTTGTATATCCTGGGAGTATTGACCTAATTCTAGAAACTAGAATTTGTGCCATGGGAAAAAATTGTGAACAATTCTCTGAATAATCGATAGATGAATAGTCAACCACAAGATAAGAAAGTAACATCTTTTATGTCTTCAACTATTTAAAGAATTTCATATAGACAATGATTAAATTTATTCTATTTGGCGCTTTTTAAGTTGTTTAAATGTTATAACTAAGAGACTAAATATTCAAGAGATAGCTTTTTAGTTAAATGACTTAGAGTATGTGTTGTCTAAGACCATCTTTGAAAGTGTTTAAGCATGTTTGGCTGTTGGAGAGCAAGGTTAAGCAACGGGAAGGCAATTGAAGGCAATATTTTTTCTGTGCTTCAAAATGATGTATAGGTTAGTTGTGATTTCAAATTTCTATGTATTTTTATGTTTATTTGCCTGAATATTATAGTAAAAAAGAACAAGAGAAATAACATTCTACATCTTTGCAATAAAAAGACACATTCCAATATTCTGATATTAAAATGAAAATATAGTCTATCTCTGCTTTAACTTAATTGACTACAATTTAATTGAAGTAAAAAAAATAGGATTAGATAGACCTGGTTTCAACATTTTCTATACAAGTAACCTCAGACAAATTGACAGGCAAGCACATGCAACTGTCCGGGAAAACTTAAGGAAAGAAAAAAACGTTCTAGGAAATAATAGAGCTTTAAAGTTTAAAGGATGGATGGAAGATAAATTTTAGAGAAGAAAATAAGACATAAACATAGAGGTAATATCTTAATTTGAACAATATGGTAATGCTAATCACCTTGGTACAAGCTTTGTCATTGAAGCTTAGAACAGAAATCAGATTTCAGAAAGTTCAGAAAAGAGAATTAAAAGTAGCAGGAAAAGGTAGGAACACTGAATAAAGAAGATTCTTTTCAAAAAATTCTGAATGAAAGTGAAAGCAAACATGATTATCTTAACTTATAAGAAAAAGAATGTTTCTAAGAATTTTTAGCAGGATTGTGTGCTGAAGAGAAAGAAGAAATTAAAGAAAAAGGAAACATAGGTACTTCATGATGTGTTGTCCTTAATGGAAGAGGAGAAAATTTATTGTACAGATGGCAGGATTAGCTGTGGAGAGGGTAAAGAAAGTATTTTCCACTGGATTATGAAGAAAGATGTTAGAATTTCTTCACTTCATTTCACATGATCAGGTTTCTGAGAAATTTTGCTAATGGGTACAATTTTCTACAATGTCAGAAGTTTATAATGTATGAAAATAGAGCTTTGAAATTTTAACTTTTTATCTTTCAAGCATAAAGTAAAATGCATAACTAGACAGGACTTTCATGCAGTTTATTAGAAAACTCATTGTTAAATTCTTAGCCACAATGCTCTGTTCTTGTCAAAGATAAGCAACAGGGGAGATATCTATTTATAATAATTACACTCATGCAACCAATACAATGTAATGAGATTAGTTATACATGTCATGTTTCAAGACTAGAGCTATAGTAATTAAGAGGTATAGCTGGGACTCAATTTGTTAATGTAAACTTCCAGGAATAATAGAAGATAGTTGTTTAAGGAGAAAACTGGAGTTAGCAGCTATTTTTTTCCTTTAAATTGAAGAAAATATGATTTCTTAAAGTTTTATCTTTCACTTCTATACACTGTCTTTAAAGTGATTTTTTTTTGGAATCTAGAAATTGTCTTAAAGATCCTCTCTACTTATTCCTGACATATCAATGCTCTAAAAACTGGCTTAATATAAATTAACATGCCTAATAACAACATAGAAATGGCTTAAGAAATCAGTTTTGATTCAATTTATTATTTCAAATCTTTATCCTCAAAATAATTATTATTTAATTTTTGCTTATATAAGAATTATTATTTCATGTTTAGGAACACTATCTTCATGAGCTTATTAAACACAAAGTAAACATCTAAAATCTGTAAATATTCAAGAAACATTTTATTATCTGTAAATATAATGATTTATAATATAATATGCTAAATGATGATTTAGCAGGAAAAGAATAAATGTTTTTTTGAGGGGACAGGTGATTCCCCAAAGAGTACAGATAAAATGCTAGTGTTTTTACTATTCAGGCTGCTGGAACACACTACCATAGACTGAGTGGTTTTAAATAACAGAAATTTCTCAAAGTTCTGGAAGTTGGAAAGTCCAATATCAAGGAGTCAGGAAATTTGGTATCTAGTGAACACCTGCTTCATGGTTCATAGACTTCCATGTTCTAGTTGAGTCTTCATTGTCAGAAGGAACTAGAAAACTCTGGGGTTTCTTTCATAAGAGCACTACTCCCATTCATAAGGTCTCCATTTACATGAGCTAATCACATCCCGAAAGCCTCACCTCCTAATACAATCACATTGAGGGTTAAGACTTCAATAAGTGAATTGTGTGGGGACACAAGGTATATAACCATAAGTATATGCAAGAAAGTAAATATATTTAAACATTGCCTGTATGTGACTTAAATCAATTCAAATCTTTAATATTACATTTTAAATGAATCAAAATGTCCAAACTTTTTATCTAGGATTTTCTGTTTCAAAGAATAATGTGTGTTCAAATTTTAAAACAATTAAAATAACAAGATTACATATTTTTTGTTTTCATATTGAGAAAAGTAAGAAAACTTTACATTTTTATGTGCTCTGTCTGAAAATCAAAGAGCACTACCTGGCAGAGAGCATAGAGAAGTATAGAAAATGTATATTTTACTCTCTTCTTTCAGCACCTAGTATCTGTCACGTACCTGTGAGTGTTAAATAAATAATTTTGATAAAGATAACAATGACTGTATACTGGCACTGAGAAGAAAGTTATAAAATTTCATGTGTTTTATAACAAAAATTGAAGTCCACTATTTCATACCGGTTTAACTGTCAATATTTCTTTCTAATCCTGCCACTTCTAGCATTAGCTTCATGCCCTTTTTCTGTTTTTGGTTTTCTATGCTATAAGGTGATTCCATAAGCAGGACAAATTAGAAAAAGACCATTTGATTGCTGCATTACCTTTTAGCATGAAGCCATAGTTGAATAACTTTTCCTGAATCCAGTATAAAGTAAATCGCATTGTAGTGGGGTACCATCACACAATACTGTTCATTATTGATTGCCTAGAGGGCATCATTTTGAAACCCCTACTTAAATTATGGCTCTCACGCATATTAATAATATGTGTTCATCAAGGATCTACCTATTTCTACTGATATAAAATGTTCACTCTTGACATAGTATATTTTATTTGGATAGCTCCGACTATTCAAAAATAATTCATTCCTTTAACCAAATTCTAAATTCAACTAGCTTACAGTCTTTCCCCTTTGTTTAATTTTTGAGAATGTATATAGACTCAATCTCATTACATTTCAATGTACCAGCTTAAAAAAAAGTTAAAGACTCAACATTTGTCCAAAGAAGTCTGATCAGATTTTCTGTTTGGTTTGGAAAGTTCTAGTTTATGACTATTATCATGAAAGAGTTTGTCCACCAGAAAATTGTCCCAAATATTTAATTTTTAAAAAGTAAAGTACTAGTATTAAGAATTGGATAAAATAAGACAAAATTATTTAATTATTTATCTCATCACCTGGCAAGATATCATCTAGTAGTGTATGTGATATACGCTTAATAACAGTTATGATTATAACATGTGATTAAACTTGAAAAATCAACAGGTAACTTATCACTTTTCCTTAGAACACTTGCTGATAAAAATATAGTGCTAAGAATTAAAATAAGGTTGGAGCAGTAAATCTGAACCAGCATTGTGTAGCAGTAGAAAAATTATTCAGTCATAATACCCTTGAAAACTATCTGTGCCAGCCAACTCTGCCACAGCCTATGGCACAGCTTGTGAGATGCACGAAGCTGCCAAGCTACCAGTTAGTGTGTTCAGTATGACATGTGAGGAATTATACTGCAGACATACCTGAAATATATATGGGAAGCCCAGTGGGTAGTATTGTCATACAGCAAATAAAGAAAAATCTGAATGCTCTTCCAGCAGCAGCTTAGTTAATTCCATGCATGGCATAAATCTTCAACTGTTATTTTAGTTTGATAATAATTGTTATTCTAAACAGTTATTTTCCATTTTTCAAGTTTTTGTGAAAGTATAAACAAAAATGTCTTACATGATTGTTATAGTGTTAGTTCTACTAAAATGGAAGTAACTCACAAACATTTAAATGGTGCCAGGTTTGTATTAATAAAAGTTTCAAAGAGAAAAACACGTAAGATTATTCAAATAGCTTCGGCCTGTGAGCCAAGTGTCGCTGGTTCGATTCCTAATCGGGGCTGATGACTAGGTTGCATGACAGGTCCCTAGTTGGGGATGTAAGTGAGAGGCAACCACACAGTGATGTTTCTCTCCCTCTCTTTCTCCTTTCCCCTCTAACAAAAAATAAAATAAAAAAACAAACAAATAAATAAATAAATTATTTTTTTAAAAGATGATTCAAAAATAATTTGGTACTTTATACATAAATTGAACAAAAATAAGACTTTTAGAAGTTCACTGGACATAATTTAGAATGGTTTTATAAATTCAGTTAAAAAGTTTTATAATAAATAAAAAGCATAGAATATGTAGTAAGAATATTAATAATAATATTGACACTGATAAAACAAATTTTGGTGACCCACAGAATTTTAATAAGAAACATTTTTTTCTAAATTAAAAATCCTTTGCATACAATGTTGTTGAAATTGGTCATATAAGTGAATAATTCATAACTGCATCCAAATGAGCAATGATAGTTTAGCAACTGAAATAAAATCTATAATTGTCAAATTTTATATACAAAAAAGTCACAAAAATAGATAACCTTTTGTGATAAAGCAGACGTTTAATCATCATCATCATCATTGTCATCATCAGCAGTATTTCGTTAGCATGTCAATACGCAGTTTAACTCTTTGCCACCTGGCATTAATTGAATTTTAGAAAAGTTTGAAATTACAAAAATGTATTTTGTAATAAATCCATTTCAATAGGCTACAATTCTTCTGAACCTTTAAAAAAGTGATTCATGTGCATTTGATTGCATTAGTTTCAGAATCAGTTGGAAATCTTCAACTAAAGATTTCAACAACTAAGAAGTCAAAATAAGTCATCTTTTGTAGAGAATTTTAATTTTTAAAAATAAAACTTGAAAATAAGACTATATTACAGAAACACACTAAAATGTATTACTACAAAGTAAGAGATGAAACAAGTTGAATGATTAATGAGAGTTTGAATAAGGTATGAGGTTTAATTCTGAAATTCTTTAGTTGTCTCATGCTAATATTTTCAAGAAAATATTTTGATATAGGTCCTATATTTTATTAAATAAATTTATATTTAAGGGTGGAATAGAATTCTATTGAGCTGACCTAAAATTTACCACACTTGGAAAACTTTTAAAAATAAATATTTAAAAGCATATCTATTCAAGAATTTTTGGATGAAAAAATATAAAAGTTCCTCTAGAGAGAGATAAAAAGCCTGAAAATTCTTGGACTAAATATTTATGTATTTAGATATTATTAAAAATTAGTGTTGAGAACATATACAATTTGCACAATTCTATGAAATTTCTACATAATTCAAAACTATAGGTTATTTCCTCAAAAACATGTAGAAACATTGATTTAAAATGATAATAATTTTAAATTTATTACAAATAATTTCAACTCTGAAGACTGAAACCAACTTTATTTTAACAAGTAAAAACACTATGCTGAAGAATTGGAAAATCATAAATCTGATATTTTATTGTTCTTTACATATGGGACAAACTCAGCTTAGTCCTGATGTATTATCCTTTTAAAAAATTATATTTTTTGCTAATATTTTATTACAGACCTTTGCATTTATGATCCTGAATGATACTGTTTCGTGATTTTCTTTTCATTTTTTCTTTTCTGTAGAGATTTATCAACTTTTATGATAAGTATTATGTTGGTTGGCCTCATGAAATTAATTGGGAATCCATAAATAACTATAATAAATAATTAAAATACTTTTTGAAGCCTCAGATTTACCTCACTAGAGAAGGTCTACTCCAGAGTTCTTTATGGTGTGAATGAACAATGCTGGTGGAAGTGCATCATAAGTCATCTCCCAATCTTGTCTCCTGTTTCATTCTTCCTTTCACAGATGTGTGAGGTCTGTCCAAAAAGTATCCAAATACATACTATGAAAAATAAAGACATTTATTAAAGAAGGTACAAGAAACAAGAAATGTTGTACATAGTACAATGACACCTCAGCCCCCCTCAAGTAGGCACTTTTGGACATCACACAGCTCTCTCAGAATCATTAGCAACTGCAGCATGATGTTCCTTCTTCTCTGGTAGCAGAAACCATGGAACAAATTTTGCCATGACTAGTGTCATGCCAAGATTTTGCATCAAAGTCTTAGACACAGTAGTTTTTGGAATCTTCAGATTAGCTTCTTGTTCTCACACTGTCAATTGCCAACTTTGTTGATAGTAGTCCACACACACTCAACATTCTCAGGTGTTCTGTTTGTTGTAGGCCTTCCAGAACATGGATCACTTTCAAAAGATTCTTAACCATCTTTGAAGTGACCAAATTTTATTTGTCATGCACTCATTGCATCATCCCTGAAAGCCTTCTGAACCATCTGAACAGTTTTA
This sequence comes from Furipterus horrens, assembly GCF_987537825.1. Classification (NCBI taxonomy): domain Eukaryota; kingdom Metazoa; phylum Chordata; class Mammalia; order Chiroptera; family Furipteridae; genus Furipterus; species Furipterus horrens. The sequence continues at coordinate 73,256,307 of NW_028327171.1, forward strand.
GCAGAGGAGCATTCAAGCTTAATGCAAAATCTGGTGAAGATTCATTGCTTTACTTGCTCAGTCATTTTGAATGCAATGGCTACACAGTACACATGCTCACTCAATGGTATCTACTGCCCCACTGACTAGTACAGTGAAGTCGTCATTGTTCACACATGTGTGTTCCAGTCCAATCTCCTTGGCTGCCAGGTTACAGTGATGTCAGGCAAATCATTCTCATTATATTAACAGTGGCTGGACTTTTTCCATACCTAAATCATGTATCCTAACATCGGTCTTTTGTAAATGTCTTTGCTAAGCTAACCCAAGGGATCTAACTTTCAATAATAATAATGCCAACAAGAGTTATTTTGAGGATAATATTATATCTACATACATAGTAAGCACTGTATTCCTCTGATAAATGATTATTATGTTTGAAAATGACCTATCAAACGGCCTATGTGTAAGATGGTAAGTATTAACAATCAATAAATGTTACAAGAATTTCCTTTCAAATGCACATGATGTAGGAACTCATTTGTTTAATACTACGTTTTTGAGTAGTATAATAATTAACTTTGCTTATCCTGTGAAGCCTTGAGGAGATTAAGGATTTCAGCTCTGATATATTAACAGTCCAATATTCTATCAATTCAAGAGAGAAAATCTGGGTTAATTCATAATCATACTAATTACACTAAATGTAGTAAAGAGTCAAGCTCCAATTACATGTTTATCTATAGGCACATTAAAAAAAGAACTACTCCAAATCTTAAGTGGGTTAAAACAAATATCATATTTTGTTTCCAATTTTGTGGATCATGAATTCAATGAGGGCTCAGCTGGAAAGTTTGTTTCCAATTAGTGTGGCATCAGGTGGGCTTACAGAGGTAGACAGTCCACTCTGAGACAGTTTTCTCACTTATTTAGTTGGTGACTCTGTGTCCATTAGCCTCTTTTTCATTCTCCATCATAAAAAGAATATTTTATCCTTTAGATATTTTATCCTTTATGATCACTTCAACCTGGTCCATGTCTCCATTTTATTAATTAGAATTCGGGAAACCATTTTCCATCTCTCTTTGTTCCACTTTCTGAGTACTTGGTTCTGCCCTTCTTTTCCATAAGATATAAACCATGTTCATTATGAAATAAGCTTCTCATCCCATTTCCTGCATAAAGAAGTTTAAGGGTTCAAAGACATTGCATTTTATATTATCTCCATTCTTTTCAGTCTAGACTGATATGCATTTAAGAATTTGTGGACTTCCAGCCAAGATGGAGGCATAGACAGACATGCTGCATCTCCCTCCAAAACTAAGAAGAAAATACAGCTACCTCAAAACTAGAAACAACCAAAAGTTCCACAAAATTGAGCTGTGTGAAAGTCCAGCAAACAAAAATATAAAGAAGGAATACTCATCCAGGCAGGTAGGAGGGGCAGAGGCAGGGTGGAGAGATTGTGGTGTGTTGGATGCAGCGGTGATGGTAGCAGCAGGCCAGCAGAAAATGCAGTCACACATTTTAAAGAGTCAGGAGGGACACCTGAGGAGTGTTCCCAGCCCTAGACCATACCACACAGCTCACAGTCCCAGCACCAGAAAACATCTAGCCTCATTGATTCTGACTGTACAAACCAGTGGAGTGGGGTTTGGGGTGGAGGAGAAACTGCTGTTCTCTCAGCAGAGTCTGCTTATTTAAAGGGTTCCCACGGTCCTGGAATGTCCTCAGACCCACCCACCCTGGGAACAATGGCCAGGGCAACAGCTATAGGAGTGCCAGTCTGGTGTGGAAATGGGAGGGGTGCCTGGAAAAGGGGTAAGTACTGAGCAAGCAACATTGTTCCCTCTCAGACCCCTCCCCCCCACACAGCACCACAACATGGTGAAACTGGTCACCGTATACTGACAAATATCTAAGGTTCTTCCCCTTACAACATAACAGGGGTGACAGTTTACCTAAGACACAGAAGCACACGAACATTTCAAAATGAGGAGACAGAGAAGTATGGCCCAAGAGGTGGAGCGGATCAAGGTTCCAGTGGGAGAACTAAGCAACAAGGAGATAGCCAAACTCACAGATGAGAAAATAGCCAACCTGACAGATGCAGAGTTCAAAATAATGGTGATGAAGATGCTCACAGGCTTGACAGATATGCTTGAGTACGGCAAATGCATAAGGGAAGAATTGAAGGCCATGCAAAATGAAACGAAGGAATATCCACTCAAAACCAATGGTGAAGGGAAGGAAACTGGGGTTCAAATCAATTATTTGGAACAAAAGAAGAAAAAAAACAGCCAAACAGTCAAACAGTCAATCAGTACAGAGTGAGGAAGCAAGAATTTAAAGAAACGAGGAGAGGCTTAGGAACCTCTGGGACAACTTTAAACGTGCCAACATCCGAATCATAGGGGTGCCAGAAGGAGAAGCAAGAGAGCAAGAAATTGAAAGCCTAAGTGAAAAAAAATATGAAGGAAAATTTCCCAAGTTTGGTGAAGAAAATAGACATTCAAGTCCAGGAAGCAAAGAGAGTCCCAAAGAAGTTAGACCTAAAGAGGACCACACCAAGACACATCATCATTAAAATGCCAAAGGTGAAAGATAAAGAGGGAGCCTTAAAAGCAGCAAGAGAAAAACAGAGTTACCTACAAAGGCGTACCTGTAAAACTGTCAGCTGATTTCTCAAAAGAAACTTTGCTGGCAAGAAGGAACTGGCAAGAAGTATTCAATGTGATGAAAAGCAAGAACTTAAAACCAAGATCACTCTACCCAGCAAAGCTATCATTTAGAATGGAAGGGCAGATGAAGTGCTTCCCAGGTAAAGCTAAAAGAGTTCATCATCACCAAACCATTGTTATATGAAATGTTAAAGGGACTCATTTAAGAAAAACAAGATCAAAACTATGAAAATTAAAATGACAGCAAACTCACAACTATCAACACTCAATCTAAAAAATAAAAACAAAATCCAACTAAGCAAACCAGAATAGAAACAGAATCATAGATATGGGGATCATTTGGAGGGTAATTAGCTGGGAGGAGTAAGTGGGAGAAATGAAGAAATGGTGCAGAGATTAAGGAACATAATTGATTGGTACAAAATAAGGAGGGGGAAGTTAAGAATAATATAAGAAAGGGTGAAGCTGAAGAACTTATATGCACGACCCATGGACATGAACTAAGGGGCATGGAGTTGCTGGATGGAAGGGGGTTACTGTGCAGAGGTGAGCAAAAGGAAAAAAAATAGGGACTACTATAACAACGTAATCAATAAAAATACTTTAAAAAACAAAAGAAGTACAAATAGATAGTTACAGAATAGCCCTGGGATGTAAAGTACAGTATAAGAAATGGTGTAAACAAAGAACTTATACACATGACCCATGGGCATGAACAATGGTGTGGGCATTGTTTCAGGGAGTCGGTGGTGGTGCTGAGTGGAAGAGGGCTGAGGGGGAAAAATTGAGACAACTGTAATAGTGTAATCAATAAAATATAGTAAAAAAAAAAAAAAGTTGTGAGCTGCCCTGGATGGTGTGGCTCAGTAGATTGAGCACCAGCCTGTGAACCAAAGGGTTGCTGATACAATTCCCAGTCAGGGCACATGCCTGCATTGCAGGCCAGGTCCCCAGTTGAGGGCACATGGGAGGCAACCACACTTTAATGTTTCTCTCCCTCTCTTTCTCCCTCCCTTCACCTCTCTCTAAAAATAAATAAAATATTTAAAAAAAAAAAAGAATTTGTGAGCTTCTAGTGTATCAGATTTTAACCAACCCCTTTATATGAAAGTTGTATTCAAATTTCTAAGACAAGGCCTGCTTTACCTTGTCTCAAAAGTTTTGTTGCTGTTTAGTATTTCCCTTAAGTTTCTTATCTTACAACTACTTTTTATCTAGAGAGTGTCAATGTGGCATGTCCTTAAGATTCTTAGAGACCCTCTTTTTTGGCAGGGGTCAGGGTGTCTGAGTATATTCTTGTAAGATCCTTAGAAGGTCTAATAGGTATGACCTGAAATCTTTTTGAGGTGTCTGAGTCATTTTATTGTGAAATTGATCCTGAAGCCTGTTTTATTGGTATCACAGTGAATTTGACTCTTTCCTTGAGACCACTTCTTACCTTAAAAACCTTTAGCTAGGAGATACTGGAGATAAAAACTATTTTATTTCTGAAATCAGTTAAGTCCTCTATATTTCCTCTGAATTCTGCTCAAAAACTGGACAGTTCCTTCTGGTCATGTCTGTTTTATCAGAAACATCTAGGACTTCCAGCCAAGATGGAGGCTTAGACGGTCACGCTCGGTCTCCCTCTACAACTAGAGAGGAACACGACTACTTCAAAACAAAAGATAACTAGAAATTCCAGAAAATAAAACTACACGGAAGTCCAACGTATGGAGTTATAAACCAGCGGCGCCCTTTGGGCAGGTAGGAAGAGCGAAAGTGGGCAGTGCTGTTTGCGGTCGCACCAGGGAAAGGGGCAGGGAGGACAACCCTGGCTGCAGTCAAACCCCAGCGGCTTGCAACCCCAATGCTGGGGAAAGCAGCCACAACATCGCCTTGAACAGTGAGGCCCAAGAGGGCGGGAGGACGGATCCCGGTCTCCTAGCGGAATAACTGTGTGAATCCATCTTGGATCCTCGCCCCCACACAAAGCGCCACAGCGCCGCAAAATAGGTTGCGGAACAGTGCCAATCGCTGGGTTGTGACGGCAAAGCACCACAGAGCGGCGAAAAAGGTTGCAGATCGCCGCCGGGTCGCTGGGTTGTGATGAGTACACAGGCACTGCCCCCTATAGCCGGCCCAAGAAAACAAAACGCATCTGTCAAAATGAGGCTGACAACTATAGAAATCCCGGTGGTGCAGCTCACCAGGCAACAGATGAAGAATCTGACAGATGAACAAATAAGAAACCTGTCAGAGGCTCAGTTCAGGGCCATTGTTATCAGGTGGCTTACAGAATTAACAAAAGATCTGGAAAAAGATGAGAAAGAATAAAAAAACACTCATAATGAAAGGAACAAAACCACATACGAGACAGATGGTGAGGAAAAAAAAATCCAGAGTTCAAATCAACAAACCAGAACATAGAGAAGGAACAAACAGTCAACCAGTGCAGAGAGAGGAAACGGGAAGCAAGGATGAGAGGATCAGAAACCTCTGGGACAGCTATAAGAGATCGAATATACGGATTATTGGATTGCCAGAGGGCGAAGAAGAAGAACTATAAATTGAAAAATTAAGTGAAAATATAATAAAGCAGAACTTCCCAAACTTGGGGAAGGAAATAGACTTACAGGTCCAGGAAGCACAGAGAGTTCCAAAAAAACTGGACCCAGGGAGAACCACTCCAAGACACATTATAATCAAAATGTCAAAAGTTAAAGATAAAGAGAGAATCTTAAAAGCAGCAAGAGAGAAGAAAAGAATCATGTACAAAGGGGTCCCAATTAGACTATCAGCTGACTTCTCAAGGGAGACCCTGCAGGCAAGAAGGGACTGGCAAGAAATATTCAAAGTAATGAAAAGCAAAAACCTACAACCACGAATACTCTATCCAGCGAAATGGTCATTCAGAATAGAAGGGCAGAGAAAGTGTTTCCAGGACAAGACAAAACTGAAAGAGTTCATTAGATCCAAACCACTGTTATATGAGATGTTAAAAGGACTGGTTTAGAAAAAGGAGTATCAAAACTATGAAATCTAAAATGAAAACTGCATCACAAGAAACAACAGAAGCTAGGGAATTGAAACAAAGGCAAACTAAACAGGCAACGAGAGTGGAAAAAGAAATATAGGTATGGGGAGCATATTGGGGGGAGGTCAGCAGGGAGGGGGAACGGGGAGAGGGAGGGAGATGATATAGGAATTAAGGATCATGGTAGGAGGGAATGGAATAGACAGAGAGGGGTTGAGAAGAACTACATGCACAACTAATGGACATGGTCTAAAAGGGGGGGAAAACTGGAGGGAGGGGGGCCACCAGGTGGAGGGGAGCAGAGGGAAGGGAAATTGGGACAAATGTAACATTATAATCAATAAAACACATTAAAAAAAAAAAAGCATCTAGAAGAGACAATGGAACTTTGTAAATACCTCTTAAAATTTTCCCAAACCAGAAGAAAAGTAGATTATGTATCCTTTCTGTTTTCCCCATCACCACTGGTAACAGTATAACAACTTAAAATGATAAGCTTTTTAACTCATGTCTAGTGCCTTGATGTTCATTAGCTTCTCTCTTTCCTTTACATAATCTCCTTTTACCAGACTTCTCCGCATGCTGGTTAATGTTTCCTACTGTAAGTTTTCTAAGGAAAATCATTCCAACAAGTCCAGTAAAAACCCCTGAAACTTCTTAGGACCTAGCTACACTGTTACTTCTGCTGAATCTGTTGGTAGAGGTGAGAATGGCCCCAGGTGTTAGACTGGTGATGTCAGACTGGACCTTGGTTCAGCAGCCTCATACTTAAGTTCTGGTGAGGAAAGAATTCAGAGCCAAGACTCATAAGGAAAAATTTATTTAGAAAGTCACAGTGGTAGAAGAAGTAGGCTTTGGGAAACAAGATACAGAGGCAAAAGAAGGGCCCTTGGAGTTGGAGAGAGAGATAAAGAAAATGTGCCTTGGGAAGAAAGAGAAGGAGGGTGCGAGGAATGGCTGTGACATACTCCCAGGAAGGACAGGTACTGACTGGGTCCTCCATCCTAAGGGCTTTTAAGGGTGGGGATTTTAGGAGAGGTCCCAGGGGAGGATCTCAAAAGAATATTTATCACTTTTCCAGGTGAGTCCCTTCAGGGTCCAGTGATTTATTGGCACCAGGGCAAGGGATCATCAGTCAATGAAGCTGTTCTTGAGGTCAGCTATGGCATTGCTTGTCTGATTTTATTGCCTTTTTGGGCATGGAGCTAAAATGCAACTGAGGCCTAGATGTATTTAATGTGGGTCAGGTCCTCATTTTCCTGAGGACTTAATGCTTAAGGGCTATTCTCTGACTCCTTTGGTCATCCCACCTCTAAGGGGGTCTAACCTACATGACTAGTAGCAGGGAATGTTCAAATCAATTGATCAGGGATATGCTAGTGGTGGAGGGATCACCTGGGGCCAAAACCCTTGTTTTCCCAGTTTTGTCCATTGCTAGGTACCCAGGGCTTTTCTGCTGTGGTGACCTTCTATACCCAGCCCATGATCCTTGCTCTGTTCATGTCTGTCTAACTCTCTACCACAAATCCAATGATCACACAAGTTACTAAGGTCAGCTTCATTAAAAAATGGGAGACCTGACCAGTATGGCTTAATTGGTTGGACATCACTGTACAAAGTGAGGGGTCACTGGTTACATTTCCAGTCAGGGCATATGCCAGGGTTGTAGGTCCAGTCCTGTCTGGTGCACTTTCAGGAGGCAACCAATCAACATTTCTCTCTCATGTTGATGTTTCTCTCCTCTTTTTCCCTCTCTTCCCCTCCCTCTAAAAATAAATAAATAAAATATTTTAAAAGATGAGGAATAAATCTCAACTCTTCAATGGAGAAATAGCATACATTTATAATAAAGAATGCAATTAATTATGATCATGTAAGAGAGAAGCTAACAAAAGTTGTTGGAATCACAAAACCTATATATAATTTGGTGCATATTTTATAAACAAACTGAAAAGCCTTGTTGTTTTACATTAAGCAAGCACAGATTTTACAATACTTAATTTGCAACCACTTTATCTGAATAATTTGAATGATATAAATTAATTTACATATGTGGTACAATTAATTTATAATTCAAAGAGATATGGAAAACAATTTCTAGTAGAACTTGGAACAATCACATTACAAAAAGATATCCTTAAGTAACTGCTTGCTTTCCCAGAAATTTTAACCCTCATTTACCTCTTGTAGTCAAGAGAGAACTCCACTAAGAACAGATCTAACCTCTAAAACTTAAACTAGTATACAGTTCTATAAAGACTCTGACTACAAGACTAAAGGTCAACCCACTTATGAAGTCAGGATCTCAAGTGAATCGGGTTAAGAATAAAGTTCAGAAGCAACCTCTCTTGCAAATGCAAAGAATTAATGACCACCAATTCTTATTTGCTAAACCTGATCTTCTCCTGGGAAAAGAACAGGACCCTGAACAAGTGCTAATGGGTCTGTGCCCTCAAGGCAAGGCTGGCCTTTCCGTGGTTTGGAGTTTCACACACTAAGTTTCCCTTAGTTAGCACTTTAAAAATGAATCCAATCTCTTAGAATCTAACCATTTTCTCAGAAAACTGTAGAAGCTATTTCCTTAACACTACAAAACTTGGTATCAAGGGACAATACTACAATTTTTTAGATTTTCCCTGTTACAGATAAGTCAGAGGCTTATCTGGTAAGAAAAGACCTGGTTTGCTCCTAGAGGTTTAGCTTAGAAATCTCTTACAAGAAACCTATAAAATTTACTCTCCTCAAAAATATAACCAATTTGGAGATGAATATCACTAAAGAAATAAAGACCTGAAATCTATAACATTGTGTGATGATACTAATTGAAATAGTAATTTAAAATTTCCAAAATGATCTGCTGGCTTTCATTTCAATTTACTGCTGACAATATTATTTTCTATTTGGGTTAGGTCTATTCTCAAAATGTTCACTGTTCCAAGGTGATTGAGTTATCCAATTATTTGCTGTTCACCTTTCTAAGACTTCATTAGTATCATTATCATCATCATCATCATCACTACCACCAACATCACTACTATCATCACCATCTAATGAAAGACTATGCGTGTTGTTTTAATTATTGGTAACAGCAGTATTACCACCATTTATGGAAGATCTGGTATGAAGCCTATTCTCTGCTAAATAATTTGCATAGATATTTTACATTTACAACAACCCTGTAAGGTAAGTATTACAAAAAAAGTGAAATAAAATGACCAAAAGTCTTTAATGCAAGCATTTATTAAGAATGCTACAATTATCAAGAGCAACTTAAAATTAGTGTCCTCTAGAGAACAAGTAGCTGAAAGATTTTACAAGGACTGAGGAGGAGGGACACTCAAAGTTTAGTTTTGTTCTGAGAATTGTTTACTATTCAGATCCTTGGAAAGAATGTGAAAATGAATTATGTTAATTATGGGATAGGATGTAGATACAGGAAGATGGAACCGCCAGTTTAATATCTATTGTCTGTGTAATTTGCATTTAGGAATAAGGTGTGGTGATGAACATTTGGGAGCTACAATTTTGGGGGGCCAACTAAGAGCTGGTACTTTGATTTTCTATAATGGTAGTAATCAGCTTTTGCATTAGCATTCTATACAGAAGCATTCAAGATTCTGGGCAGCATAAAGTATGGAATTACTCAGCTAAATAACACATGAAGTAATGTCATTAATAAACCCTGGAACAATTCCTTAATCTCCCACTTATATTCCCTAATCCTAACCAAGAAAGCAAATTCACTGGATGAAAGCAATTGTTTGAAATGGATTTGCAAACATTCCAATGATCTTACTTATGTTCCACTTTTAAAACTGTCTGGGTTACAAGTTTGGCTGATGAAATATTTACTAGAAATATTCCCAAAATTTTAAGTAAAATTCCCCAACTGATACCTATCTAATACTTTAGTCAGTTTATTTTGTTAGCCAGCAATAGAAGCATTGGAAAGTATGGACCCCTTTGTTGAGGGATAACACACAATTAGTTAACATGGATTTAGTCAATTATTGCTTTGAAAGTAATCACATATTCTAAACAGAGAGGACACTGACCAGTCTTCAGGGTCTTTGATATAATAATAAAATATCATTAACAATCAACACTAATTGTCCCCATTTGAGATATTATTAATATTTAGAAACAAAAATTAACTTATAGAGAGATTTGTACTAGTTTGTGTACTTCAACCTGAGTATGCATCTATTTTTATTAAATGTATTGGGGTGACAAGTTTGAAGTATACATTTCTGTGCTACATGATGTGTATATTGTGCTTATGTGCCCACCACTCAAAATCAAATAATCTTCAGTCTCCATATATTTGGCTCACTTTACCCTTTACTACCCCACTTACCTCTGATCACACTATACTATTGTCTGCATCTATGAGTTTTATACCCCACATATAAATGAAATCATATGGTTCTTAACTTTTTCTATCTGACTTATTTTACTTAGCATGATATTTTCAACATCCATCCATGTTGTCACAAATGGCAATATTTCATCTTTTATTATGTCAAAATAGTGTTCCATAGTATATGTGCATGATATCTTCTTTATATAATCATCTATCAAAGGATACTTTGGTTGTTCTCATGTCTTGGCTACCATAAATAGTGCTGCAATGAACATAGGGGTGCATATATCTTTATGAATAAATGTTTTCAAGTTTTGGGGGTAGATACCCAGAAGAGGGATTGCTGGGTCATATAGTAACTATATTCTTATTATTTTTGAGTAACCACCATACTGTTTTCCATAGTGGCTGTACCATTTTACATTCTCACCAGCAGTAAATGAGAGAGTTCCTTTTTCTCCACAATCTCTCCAACACTTGTTATTACCTGTCTTATTGATAATAACTATTCTAATAGGTGTGAGGACCTAATTTACATTTCTAGAGCCTTCCATCCTAGGACATCAGATTACCCATCATTTTCTAGTGCATATGGAACATTATCAAGGATAGACTATATGTTGAATCACAAAACTAGCCTCAAAAATGTTAAGAAGATTGAAATCATACCAAACATATCCTCTGTCTACATACAATGCTTTGAAATTAGAAATCAACTGCAAAAAGGAAGTAAGGAAACCTACAAATATATAGAGATTAAACAACACACAGTTACTAAAAATGGCTGAGGCAAAGAAGAAATAAAACATGTTAACAAAAGATATAGAGACAAATGAGAATGACAGTGTGACATGTCAAAAATTTTGGAATGCAGTGAGAGAATATGCTTTTTTTAACCCAGGAAGTACACTGTCATTGAAACATATTTATATTGATATATATTGCTTTCACAATATAAAACCATAAGAAATGCATTTTCTTATAATCTGTCAGTTTTCTTTCTTTTAAATTTAGTAGTGACAGAAATCTCACTATAGTTAGGATTTAGTTAAATTTGGAGAATAACTAACAACCATTATTATTTTTCTTTTAAAAGGTGAAGAAGCAAATCTTCTATACACATTATTTCAGCAAATCCAAGAAGAGTTTTATAGATAAAGGGTATCTTAAAAGTTACACTGTTAAGGAAAAAGTAATTTCTCCTCTACCCCTTGAGTTCTTAGCTCAGACTCTTGTAATAAAAAACAGATTAACAAGAGGACAATAGAAGTTTAATAACATGTATATCATATGTTATATATTCAGGAGGTACCCAGAGAAAAATGAGCAATTCAAAGAGGTAGCTTCAGAATACAGAATTAAATCTTAATAAAGTGAAGAAGGAAAATAGGATTCAGGGCAGAGGAAATGATTTTTAAGAAAGATCAATTGACAGAGAAATAGATGGGAGATACAATAGTTTGTAGCATGTTTTATTAGGTTTGGTGATGACTTCTAGTCTCCTATCCTGTGCAAGCAATCTTTCCCTGGTTGATGAACTTCCAGGACAGGTGATTTATGACGACCGAGTTCCTTTTGGAGGATAAGGGGAGTTCATAGAAAGCCCTTTCCTGCATTCACTGTTCTCGAGTACCTACAGCTGAAAACAATATACCACAGCAGTATATTTTGGGTTAGCATGTTCTGAATTCCCACAGTCATAGTCTACAATCCTCCACAGTCTTGAACTTGGGCTTCAATGTATACAAGCAACATTTTAAAAAACTGACCAGAAGAAATAGTTATTGGAAATTCATAGCATTGAGGACAATAGTTAAAAACAACTTGACTTAACATTTTTTAAATAAGAAATATTTGTTTTATTGGCAGAGAAAAACTAGTTTACTTTATAAAAAGAAACACAAATTTTAGTATTTTATAATATCTAGTAATATTTTACAGTAAAAATTTGTAACATTGTTTCTCACAAAAAATAGATTAAGTCAAATGTTTATATATGCATGACTTTTATATTAAAGTAAACTAATAATACCTTCATAAACCATACTTTTAGCTTTAACATATAAATGACTTTAGCAACATATTAGACCAATGCATATTTATATTAAAATTCCCACATCAATGAATTATAATTATTTCTTTAAGAAATATGCAAAGCATATTCATTATCTTATATATATTCATATCTCTCTATAATAATTATACAGAGCATAGTCTCAAATACTTTTAATTAATAAATGTCTTTAACCAAAATAATCAATTCTAGGTTCTTCCAGTGAGAAATGCAGAATAAACTGGAAGATAGAACTTCCTAATCCTTTATCTTTTTGAGCATATATTTTATATCAACTCAAAAAAACTAAGATGGCAAGAAAGATAAACATACACATATAGCATTATCAAAGGCATTTGCATATTTTACACTACTTATTATAAAATATTTTACAGTGATAAGGGCAAATAAAAACAAATTTGTCACTAAAATGTATAGCTTTTTCTTTACAAATATTCAGATACTCACTTAAATATGTTTTTAAATTAATTAAAATATATATTAAAATAAATCACTGCATTAAGTTTTTATTTTAATGTCTGAAGAATTTATTTATGAAATTAACATTTTTAAAAAGACACCTAGTTTCACAAATTTATTTAAACATAATTTTTGTAGGCAAAATTTTAAACATTTGTGAAAACAGAAAATCATTTAACCCTCAAAATCAGTGTAGGAAATGTATTAACATTAAATGCAGTGTTTACTGTTAGTGTTACATACACAATAATGTTGTGGTGACATTAATTTTACATAATAAGGTATAGAAGGAGACAGCAATCTTTAAATCAACATAATTAAATAATGCTAATTTGTGCGAAATTTATATATTTATCCAGAATAGAACACAAACTTTTTATTAATATAATTTATATGTGTACATCAACTAAAGTCCAATGGCTCTTTAAATCATGTTTGGAAGTAATGTTCATACAGACGGGGAGAAAAGCTCTATTTATCACCTAGTAACTATTGAATAGGTTATTACTCATTTACACGATCAGCTAAAGATTTTTAGAACCTAGACCACTTTTTAAAGAAAAATATAAGCAGCAGAATTTTGCTTAAATTCTTTAAGAAACTTCTAACCATGTATCTAGACTACATATTCTTGGATTGCAAAATGAGAAAACAAAATTTGATTAATGAGTATTCAAAATATCTAATGAGAAGAGATATAGAATGGAAAAAGAACATACATGCACACACAGACACATACAGGGAAATTAAGAGGGAGCTTACTTTAGACAAAAATAGAATTTTCATTGTTAGAAGCTAATTATCTTCCCTCTGCAAGAGAGAATGATTATGTGCAGAGAGCCTGTTTTGAAACCTGCACACACACATACACACACACACAAACACACACTGACTCTCACAGAAGAGAATTATTACAGTTTATTTAAGAAAAGTAATCTTTCTCTTAAGTTACCTGTCTTTTAGATAGATAAGTGTATAAAATTTTCTCACAAGAGTTTTTTACCATTTTTGTCCTAAGACACCTCTCTAATGAACATAAGTTTACATAAAAATTTCTTGGAATTTTTCTAGTTTAATTATAAAATTTTTTAGTGAAATGCCATGAAGTACTCAGATAATTGGGGTATGGGCACCTATACACGTAGAGAACCCTCTTGGTGTGAGGTTTTCTACTTACACCTGTCTGTTGCCTTCTAGTGATGAGAAATGAAAAACACAAGTAAACTCCCCCAATCTAATTCTTATATTCTTTCCCCACCTTAAAAAGCCTTATCAGTGACAAAAACAAAGAGATAATTCTTATACAAGGATGATGAAGATGATGATGGTGATAAAGGCTGACAAATTTTAATGCAAAAGGGCAGAATACCAAGTAGGGGATGAACTCACCCAACTTTCCAGCCTGAGAGTCCCATAATAAGAGAGATAACAAAGGGTCTTTTGCATCTTCAATCCTTATTCCCAGGTACTAAAACAATCTGTGGGAGATGAAAAACCAAATCACATCAATTGGTTTTAACCTTTATTAAAACCCTTTCAACATGATAAATGTGCAAGATGGGTATTGTGAATGAATAAGTAGCATATGGATTATATAGGGTTCACTGAGAAGGTCAGTCAAGGTTTAGTTTTGCTCTAAGGATTACTCACTCTTCAAAATCTCAGAAGGTATGTTGGAATTCAGGTTTTGTTAATTATGAAACAGGATGCACACACACCAAGACTCAGGTATCCCTTTCCAGGTTTATACATAGTTTCTCTTAGTTTTAGGACATCTCTCTCCAACACAGGAAGACAAATTTAACTGTTTAGAGAATAAGAGTCAGGTCTTATAGTAGAAGGCACTTGCCTTCTCAAATAATTAGTGTGCTGGTTTTTGTTTGCTAGTTTGTGTTTGTTTTTAATTTGTATATTTTCTTCTAATAATGTTTATTGTTTTTTGTTTGCTTTTTCCATTGAAAGGAATCCACCTGGGATAAAGAAGCATTAAAATAATAAAAATACATCTAGTAAGCTACATTAATTGTGTGAAAGAACTAAACATTTACCTTCTAACAATCTATTCATTGAATTTTCTTCTCTAAGCCAACTGGTCTAAAGCTAATTTACCATAAATTGTGCCCATACTGTACCCATATTTTTCCCATCTAAGAATCACCTTAAAATTCCACAGCCCACTACTTTTTTAAAAAGCTTATAAATGTATTTCTTTTATTTCCTTAATTTGAGGCAACATTGAATCTTCCTTAAGTACTAAGAGGGTATACTCCCTTATTGTAGGAAATCTAATCAAGTTAACTTTCCTTGATCTAGACTTTTTGTTTGTTTGTTTTTGGCAAGCCCACAGCCAACAATAATCAAACTAAACTTGATTCTATATATTTTGTTTTCAATCTTCAAAACCATCATTTTACCCAAGTCACTAAATTAATATATATATATATATATATATATATATATACACATAATGTATATTATATCCATTTTTCTGCTTCCTTTATGTCTGAATGAATATGTTGATCATTTTTTTCTGTTCTTCTACTTTCATGTCACTAATAATGATTGTAATCACCTAAACTGTGCATTAACTGAATAGAACTACTGATCCCACTGCAATAGTTCTAAATTTATCTTAAAGGCACAAATTCATTTCCCCTGCCCATTTTTACAATAAAACATAAAAACATATATTATGTTAGATTACTAAAACTTTCACTACTACTTAAATCAAATTTTGGGAGTTTCAAGATGGCTGTGGAGTAGGTAGAAGCTACACTCACCTCCTCTCAGTGCGAAATCAGATTTACAGCTAAATTATAGAACAATCAACCTGAACGACCAACTGAAAGACAGCTGAAAAAATATTATATACAAATATTTATAGAAGAAGCAACATAGAGACTGATAAGAAAGGCAGCAACAGGAGGAGGGCTGGCCCACATGTGGTGGCTGGGTAGTCAGAGGGCTATTTCAACTACAAAAGTCCCCCCTGAGGAGCATGGGGTCTCAACCCTACTCCAGGAACCCCAACCCAGAACACAAGGACTGGAAGTAAAATTCAAATTCTAGGGCACCTGGCAGTGAAAATCAGCAGAGTCTGCTGGAATTCCAGATGCTCTTCTAAAGGGCCAACTCACAGAAGCTCACTCTTCAGTACTTACCCAGGCCTCTGGCAGAGGAAAGGTGACTTAAGCCATACAGTAGTAATAAAGAGAAGACCTAAGTGGCATGACCCCAAGAGAGATTTGGAGGGTCAGATACTGGGGTCCCTGTCTTGAGTCAATATTCAACATTGCCTTCAGGTGCCATCTTACAGGGTTGGACACTCCAGTTTTCACAGTACCAGCCTGCAGAGTGCAGTAACCTGGTCCTCCAAATACTGGTGACCACACTTCCAAGCTTGAGTCCAGTAGAAAGAACTTTTGGCTGCACCTATCAAGGACCTTTGGTGTACTTCTTCTCTGGAAAAAAGTTCAGGCAGACACCCAGACAGACATTAAAATGTAATGCTTTAGAAGGGGGTCAGTCTTCCCTTCCACCTGTAGGCTCAGCCAGCACTACCTTCAATGGGAAACTGATTTGTTCTATCTTTTTAAATTCTGGTGGCCCTGCCATGCTGAATTCAGATCTACAGAGGAAAGGGAACACCACTCAGAACTGGAACCTTCAGAGCGCATCACATTCAGAGGCTCAGGTCTGGCTTGAGTGGATGCAGCTACCCAGCTAAGGAGAGGTGCACAGCTTGCTTCCCTCATACAGGTTTAGCTGGCACCACTCCCAATGGAGGACTAGCTTTACCTTTTATTCCAAGTTCCAGTGGCCCTACCCTGCTTATCTTGCTCCTGCAGTGAGGACAGCTGACTGCACCCAGCCTGAATGGGTGGTGTGCTCCCCATGAGTAAGATTGAGTTGGAGAACAGAGATTGAGTGTGGTATGTCTATGAAGTAGAGGCCACATTATCCCCATTGAATGCCTGACCACACTGCCCTCATGTAGGGGAACTACTAGCCCCATCTTACCAACCCAGTTGCTCTGTCCCACAAAGCTTGCACCAGGTCATACAGGTAAGAGGGCATGGCCAGTTTGGACCCACTCTACAGTCTTTCTTCAAAAGCCTCTGGAAGAAGTCCAGGAAACCTCAGAGGTGGCAAAGTAGTTGACAGGTGGACACTAACCTCAGAGAGCTTTGGGCCTTTTATTGATTTGCTTTCAGCTCAAAACTGCAGAAAGCCAACTCTTGTTAACAACTTGGTTCCTCCCACATACACCGAAACCCAGTAAACAGAGACACAATCAGTGAATAGCATGGGAGCTCCAGACATATCAGAGCAGGTTACACAAAATGTCTGATACTGACCTGCATCAGAAACCCATCAAAGTAGGCCTAGAACCAACACAATCAGTGGTGGACTTAAAGCTTACCAGAGTTCAACCCAACTAGCCACACAAGTGGCATAGCCAAAGGGGGACTCCAGCAGTTACCAGAACCTTCTGGGAACAACCCTGCCTTGGGGGGACTCTCCCATAACAGTGACTCATACACAGTGAATGAGGTCTGTATTATATTCAGCCAGTCTGAGGGTTAACTCCACTCACAAACAGGCTAACAGCATTTAAGACTCAACTACAGCCCTGTTTACAATAGCTAAGTACTGGAAACAGCCTAAGTGCCCATCTGTAGATGAGTGGATCAAAAAACTGTGGTACATTTACACAATGGAAAACTATGTAGCAGAAAGAAAGAAGGAACTCCTACCATTTGCAACAACATGGATGGAACTAGAGAGAATTATGCTTAGTGAAATAAGCCAGGCAAAGAAAGAAAAATACCATATGATATCACCTAATACAGGAAACTAAAGAGCAACACAAACAAATGAACTAAATAGGACAAAGAGTAGAATAGTAGTCAATAGGGGAGAGGGGGGAGGGAGAGAAGGGGGATAAGTAAGGGAAGGGTTTACTCAAGGAACGTGTATGGATGACTCATGGACATGGACAATGGGGAGGGATATGATTTCGGGAGAAGGGGTGGGCTGGGTAGGGGGGAGCAATGGGGGAAAAATGGGACAACTGTAATTGAAAAACCAAATAATAAAAGAAAAAAAAAGATTCAACTACAACAGGAAGGGGCACATAACCCACAAAAGTAACATTTCTGAAGCCCCTCGCTTAGGTGATGTAGAACATTATGTTACTGAGACCCACTCAGAAAGCCTCTCATAACAGGTTTGGGAATCACAGCAGATCTACCTAATACAGAGAGGCAAACACAAAAAGGCAGACAAAATAGGAAGACAAAGAAAAATGCCCCAAATGAAAGAACAAGAGAAATCCCCAGAAGAAGAATTAAATGAAGTGGAAGCAACCAGTATACCAGATGAAGAGTTTAAACAATGCTTATAGGATGCTCAAGGAACTTAGGGGAGGAATGGATGGTCTCAGTGAGAATTAAATAGATAGTAAGCATTAAAAAAGACATAGAAACCACCACCCAAGAGCCCTGACTGATGTATCTCTGTTGGTTGGGCATTGTTCCACAAGACAAAAGGTCACCAATTCAATTCCCAGTCAGGACACAGGCTTGGGTTGTGGGTTTGGTCCCTGGTCAGAGCATGTGAAGGAGGCAGCCAATTAATATTTTTCTCTCACATGGATGTTTCTCTTCTTATCTTTCTCCTTCTCTTCCCTCTCTCTAAAAATAAATAATTTGCTGATTTGATCTTCTGCTTCATCTAACTTGCTGTTGATTTCTTCTAGTGTATTCTTCATTTCAGATATTGTATTCTTCATTTTTTATGAAAGATTATATTTAGAGGACAAGATAATAATAGGCACAAAGCAGAGCAACAACAACAAAAATAATTTTTTCAAAATGAGGAAAGTTTGAGCCCTAGCTGTTATGGCTCAGTGGACTGAGTGTCGCCCTGCGAGCCAAGTGTCGCTGGTTTGAGTCCCAGTCAGGGCACATTACTAGGTTGCATGTCAGGTCCCCAGTTGGGGGCATGAGTGAGAGGCAAACACACAGTGATGTTTCTCTCCCTCTCCTTCTCCTTTCCCCGCTCTCTAAAAATAAAATAAACAATTGTGGGAGAGGGGGTGGGTTGGGTGGGGGAGAGAAATGAGGGAAAATGGGACAACTGTAATTGAAAAAACAAAAAAAAAATAAAAATAAAAAATAAAAATAAAATAAACAAACAAATAAATAAATTATTTTTTAAAAATGAGGAAAGTTTAATAGACCTCTGGGACAAACTCAAGCATAACAATATCTGTATCATAGAGGTAACAAGAAAAGGAAGAGAGTGAGCAAGCAATTGAAAACCTGTTTAAAGAAATAATGGCTGAAAATTTCTCTAATCTGAATAAGGAAAAATTCACACAAATTCAGGAAGCATGAAAAGTCCCAATAAAGAGGAATCAAAAGGCCCACAAAAAGATACAATATAATTAAAATGGCAAATGTTAAAAAGAAAGAGAATCTTAAAAGCAGCAGGAGACAGATAGTTAATTATCTACAAGGGAGCTCCCCTAAGGCTGTTGGTTGATTTCTCAACAGAGGCACTTGAGGCCAAAAAGAATTGGCATAAAATATTCAAGTAGTGAAAAGCAAGGACCTACAACGAAGGTTACTCTATCCAGCAAGGCTGTTGTTTAAAACTGAAGGCAAAATAAAGAGCTTCTCAGGAAAAAGAAAAAGACTAAAAAAGTTCATTACTACCAAATCAGTATTGCAAAAAATGTTAAAGAAAAACATGCTTTAAGAAAAACAAAGCAGAAAAAAACAAAGAGACAAGGAACATAGGTACAAAGAACAAAATGGCAATAAATAAGTACCTTTAATAATAACTTTAAATATGAATGGATTAAATGCTCCAATCAAAAAAATAAAATAAAATAAGGTAGCTGAATGCATAAGAAAGCATGGCCCATATATAGGCTGTCTATAAGAGACCCACCTCAGAACAAAGGACACACAGAGACTGAAGTGAAGAAATGAAAAAAATATTCCATACAAGTGGAAATAAAAACATGCTGGGGTAGCAATACTTATATCAAACAAAATAGACTTCAAAACAAATGTCATAACAAAGGACAAAAAAGAACAATACATAATATTAAAGTAATTGACCCAACAAGAAAATATATACCTTGTAAATATATATGCACCCAACATAGGAGCACCTAAATTTAAAAAGAAAATCTTGGTAGACATTAAAGGAGAGATCAACTGCAGTACAGTTACAAACAACACACTGGACTATATAAATTTAATGTTTATTTACAGAATATTTAACTCAAAGCAGCAGAACATACATTTCTTTCAAGCACACATGGATATTCTCTAAGATAGACCACATGCTAGGATGCAAGATAAACCTTAATAAATTCAAGAAGATTGACAAAATATCAAGCATACTCTCTGACCACAGTGATATGAAATCAGGAATCAATTATAATAAAAGGACAGTCAAACACATGGAAGCTAAATAACATGTTATCAAACAACAAATGTGTTAATAATGTTGTGAAGGAAGAAATCAAAAGTTATCTTAAAACAAACAAAAATGAAAACACAACTCCACATCTATGGGACACAGTGAAAGCAGTCCTAGGAAGAAAATTCATAGCATTACAGGTTTACCTTAATAAACAAGAAAAATTTCAAATAAACCCTATATCTAAAATAACTAGAAAAAAAGAACAACATCCATCAGAGTAAGCAGAAGGAAAGAAATAAAGATTAGAGCAGAAATAAATGACAAAGAAACTAAAAAATTATACAAAAGATCAATGAAACCAGAACCTGGTTCTTTGAAAAGATAAACAAGATTGACAAATCTTTAACCAGATTCATTAGGCAAAAAGGACAAAGAACCCAAATAAATAAAATCAGAAATGAAAACAAAGAAGTAACTACTAACACCATAGATATACAAATAATTAAAAATATATATTATGAAAAACTATATGCTAACAAATTGGACAAACTGGGAAAATGGTTAAATTTCTAGAAATATACAATGTTCCAAAACTGAATCAGGAAGAATGAGAAAAATCTGAGTAGACCAATTACAACTAATGAAATCAAATCAAAAACACAGAGAAACAATTTTTAATATAATTCCTGTTGAGTTCGATTTTTCAGCTGCTTTAGACTTAAATAGGCATGTTAATTTTAAAACCGCAGTTAATTTTCTTCTATCGCATTGTTTTTCCTGTACAGCTTATGTTAATGTGACCACTCTAGTCTGGATAGAGCTTGGATCGAGGGAAGCACTAGTGCTCTCCTATTGGCTGAGAGCAAGCCTCCCTCGAGTGGGGAGGGGTGGGAGATGACCTTGGAGACCAGGAACAAGTTCATACTTGTCTAGGCTATTCCGTCACACATGAGACAGTGTGGTGAGAGGTTGTTTGCCATTCTATATAGTGAATCGTATTCTGAAGTGTAGTCTGAGTTCTTGTCTGTATACAAGGAGTTAGCAGAATTTATTTTTTTTATTTACATACATACCTCCTTCCTTTCATTCAGGTCATGTCTGCCTCTGCTATTTCTCATCGTAAGTGCCTAAACAACCGTGATTCATCCTGTTATATCGGTGGCAGTTTCACCATTCCCAGTCAAAGAACAAACATCATTGCATTTGTCAAGCAAGACCTATTTTGCATATTTTAAAGTAAAACTTAGTGATCAAGATAAGTCTTGGGCCCCTCACAAGGTGTGCAATGTGTCGAGAGTTTATGAATGCAGACAAACGGAACATGTTATAAATTGCCATTTGGTATACTTATGGTTTGGTGAGAGCCCAGAGATCCTTCAAGTGACTGTTACTTTTGTATAGTGAAAACATCAGGATATAACAAGAAAAAATAAATGTAAAATAGAGTATCCTAGTCTACCATCAGCTATATGCCCAGTGCCTCATTCAGCTGAAATCCTAGTGCCAGTTTTCATTGAACTACCCTCTTTCAAAAAACAGGAGTATGGTGAAGAACTAAGTGACAGCAACAATGAAGATTTTGAAATTGAAGATGACTCAGTTTATAAGGGATTTGATCAGCATGAGTTGAATGATTTGGCACAAGATTTGGGACTACCGAAAAAGGCTTCAGAACTCCTAGCATCAAGACTGCATGATAAAATCTTGCTTGAAAAAGGAGTGAAGGTATCCTACTTTTGATCAAGAAAAAGTGCGTTTCAGCAGTACTTTCGAAGTGATGGTGGCTTTGCGTATTGCCATAGTGTACACTGTTTAATGGAGGAATTGGGACTTCCAATCTATAAGCAACTGAATGGCAACTGTTCATTGATAGCTGAAAGTGGAGCTTGAAGTGTGTCTTCCCCCACAATGGCAATTTATTTGGTGCAGTCCCAATTAACCATTCTGTTTGTTTTCATGAAGCATATCAAGACAAAAAGAGAGTCATTGATCTGTTGCAATATCACAAACACAACCAGATCATCTGTGTTGACCTTCAAATTGTCTGCTTCCTTCTTGGTCAGCAATGCAGATACACCAAATATTCCTGTTTTCTGTGTAGGTGGGACAGCAGAGCTCATGAGAAGCATTGGGGAGAGTTGAATTGGCCTTCAAGATGTGACCTCAAACCTGGTGATCCAAACATCTACATGAGCCACTTGTGAAAGAAAGAACATTCTACTCCCACCTCTGCACAAAGAACTGTGTTTCATGAAGCAACTTGTTAAAGCTTTGCTAACTGAAGGAGACTGTGTCAAGTACAGTATTCTCTCACTTATCATGGGTGTTGTTCTAGACCCCCCTGCGGTAGGTAAAAATCCGTGAAGTAGGAACGTTACATTTATTTTAGTATTTATACATACTTTAAGACTTTATAAACACTTCCCACACACTTATAAACTGTTCCCAGTCCCTTATTAACTTTTCCCACTCCCTTATTAACCTTTTCTGCACTTTTATAGACACTACTGATGTTCTTAAACATATTCTACAACACTCTTAAACCTACATAACTTTAACAACATATGTATACAGTAACTCAAAATTCTGCAATACAGTGAAAAATCCGTGATAAAAACTTAAATATAATATTTTTTTAAATCCCGTGATACAGTGAGGCCGCGAAAAGTGAACCGGGATATAGAGAGGGGTTACTGGATCTCATTTTGGCATTTTCTAGCCTGTTGTTTGAAAAGATAAAATACCTTAATATGTATGTTTGGTAGCAGAACTGTACTACTTGTACACAATTTGACTTACAGTAACAATATATGAATAAAATAACTGTAAATAAACAGTATATTCAGGTAATTTTTTCTTTATTTTTTTTTGTATATACATTTTGTATGATTTTGGGGACAAAGAGAGGGTATCCTGTACCTTAAAAAGTTGATATGATAGAGAAAAACTGGCATCATTTTTGGATTCAGATGCCAAACATTAGTCAAATACAAGTGTCAGATCTAATCCAATGAAAACTGTGTTTTCCAGTCTAATCAATAAACAATCAGCACACAAAAGTCCTAAACTAAATGGCTTCAGAGGTGAATTTTACCCAACATTCAAAGAAGAAGTAACAGCTCTCTTTCTCAAACTATTTCAAAAAATTCAAGAAGAGGGAAGAATTTCAAGATAATTTAATGAGGCCAGCATTATCATAATTCCAAAACCTAATTAAGATACTACAAAGAAAGAAAATTATAAGCAAATACCCCTGATGAACATAGATGGTAAAATCCTCAACAAAATATATGTAAACTTGTTCCAAAATTATATTTAAAAGATCATACAACATGATCAAGTGGGATTTATTCTGGACCTGCAAAGTTGGTACATTATTCACAAACCAATAAATGTGATACATTACATAAACAAAATGAAGGATAAAAAGCACATTATCATATCAACAGAAACAGATATGGTATTTAATAAAACCAGCACCCATTTATGATAAAACCTCTCAGCAAAGCAAGAATAGAGGGATCATATCTCTCCATAATAAAGGCCATATATAACATCATAATCAATGTTCAAAAACTACAAGGATTTCCCTTAAGAATAGGAACAAGACAGGAATGTCTGCTTTCACCATTCTTATTCAATATTGTACTAGAATTTCTAACCATAGCAACCAGGAAAGAAAAAGAATTAAAAATCATACAAATTAGAAAGAAGGAAGTAAAAGTGTCTTTATTTGCAGATGATATGATATTGCATATATAAAAAAGAAGTCACCACCAAAAAACTACTAGACCTGATAATTTCAGCTAAGTAACAGGATGCAAAATTAATCTCCAGAAATTAGTGGCATATTATATACCAATAATAAACTACCAAAAAGAAAAATTAAAACAATCCCATTTACTACTGCAACAACAACAAAATAAGGTACCTAGGAATTAATTTAACCAAGGATGTAAAAGACCTGAACTTGAAAAGTTAAAGGATTCTGAAAAAAAGTAATTGAAGAAGATACAGATAAATGGAAGTATATACATTGTTCATGCATAAGAAGAATTAACAATTAAAATGTCCATACTACCCAAAGCAATCTATAGATTCAATGTAATTCTTATTAAAATACCAGTGGTATATCTCAGAGATCTAGAACAAATATTTCAAAAATTTATATGGAACCACAAAAGACCTTGAAGTGCCTCAGCAATCTTGAGAAAGAGGAACAAAGTTGGAGGTATCACAATACCTGATATCAAACTATACTACAAAGCCATAGTAACCAAACAGAAGATACTGGCATAAAAACAGGCTTATAGATAGATCAATAGAACAGAATAGCGAGCCCAGAAATAAACCCATGCCTTTATGGTTAATTAATATTTGACAAAAGAGACAAAAGCATACAATGAAGTAAAGACTGTCTCTTTAATAAATAGTGTTGGGAAAATTGGACAAATACATACAAAAAATGAAACTAGACCACCTACTTACACCATACACAAAAAATAACTCGAAATAGATTAAAGACTTAAATGTACACCACAAAACCACAAAAATCATAAGCAGTAAAATCTCAGACATTTCTTGTAGCTGTATTTTTGCTAATATTTTCCTAGAACAAGGAAAACAAAGGAAAAATAAAGGAAACTGATCGAACTGAAAAGCTTTTGCACAGTAATAGAAACCATCAACAAAATGAAAAGGAAACCCACTGGACGATATATTCCCCAATAATACATGTGATAAGGAGTTAATATCAAAAATATATAAAGAATTTAAACAACACCAAGAAAACAAACAATACAATTAATAAATAGGCAAAAAACCTGAATAAACACATCTTCAAAGAGAACATACAGATAGGCAATAGACATAGGAAAAAAATGTTCATCACTAATCATAGAAAATGGAATACTAAGCTATAGAAAAAAAAGAAGGAAATCTTACCTTTTCCAACAGCATGAATGGACCTGGAGAGTGTAATGTTCAGTGGAATAAGCCAGGCATAGAATGACAAATACCATATGATCTCATTTATATGTGGAATCTAATGAACAAAATAATTTAACCAACAAATTAGAAACAAGCATAGAACATACTGACAGCTGTCAGAAGGGTGGGTGGTTAGGGGCATTTGTGTGAAAAGGTGAAGGAATTAAGCAAAAGCCACTTAAAAACAGACAACAGTGTGGTTATAGCCAGAGGGAAACATGGGTTGGGTGAGGTGGAAGAAGGCAAAAGGTCATAAATAGGGATGGAAAGAGATATTACTTTGGGCAACGGGCGTATGATGCAGCATGCAGGTGATGTTTTATTAAGTTGTACACCAGAAACCTGTATGGTGTTGTTATCCAAACTCCCCCCAATAAATTTAATTTAAAAATAAAAAAAAAAGAAATCAAACTTCTCTGTCACTAGACCAATATTATTTAAATAAGTATTGACCTATTTATTCATTTTTTATCTTATAAAACCATGCTTTCCAAACAGTATGTGTTTTATCCTGTTTTGTTCAGTGAATCATATGGATGCTTTCCTTGTCCTGAATCAGCAGGATGCAATCCACATTTCATTTAAAACTGAATTAACCTAAATGGTAATGGAAGGAAAATACAATAAATATTGAATAGAAAATCAATACTTTATAACCAAAAAATAAAACTAGATTAAAAATTATTGTCTAAAAGAGCTACATCTTAAATATGAAGATGAAAAGAGTTTGAAAATAAAATTTTGGAGAAAGATGGACCTTGTAAACATTAATCAAAAGAAAGCTGGAGTTCCTGTACTATGAGGCATAGTACATTTTAAGAAGAATTACTAGAGATATATAGGAACATTTCATACTAATGAGCCAATCTGTAGGACTATACAGTAATTCTGAACATATATACAAGCATATAAAATAAAAATTGATGTAACTCAAAAAATAAATTTAAAATAGCAAATACATTATCCTAATAAATTTGTAACAAATATTAGCATCTTTAAGAACTAAAGAAAGTTTCTTTGTGCAATTACACAGTGGATTTCCTTAAGGAAGAGAAAAAGAGGGAAATGGGAGAGATTAATGATGAAGTAAGTACAGAAAAGTCTCTATAGGGGAGAAAACAAGAAATCTTTGCAAAGAGCTGGCAATAGGAAGCAGAAGATGGATTAAAAAGAAGTCTGGATAATTCATAAACTGCAGTCAATGTTGAATAATGATGAGGCAGTTGTAAATTAAATAAATGCACTTCTTTCCAAATAGTACCACATTTGCAAAGTAGCTTATTACTAAGAGTTGTCAGTACTAACATGCATAGGACAAGTAAATTCTATGTAATGCCACTCTAATATTAACTATATTACAGATTGAAAATTAATTTAATTGATACATGTAATGATACAATGACATGCAATAATTTTGATTAAATAGTTTAATTCATTTATGACTACAAATATTTTAAATCAAATGAATAAACCCTTTTCAATGCTAAATTAATAGTTTGAAATGTTTAAACAGAAAAACCTACACATCGTATTTTGATTTTTTTGCAGTCTAGAGATTTTATGGTCCGAATTACTTAAATTGTGGGGGAAATTGATTCAAGCTTCTTATCTCTTGCCATTAATTCTGAAAGAGTTTTAAAGTTATTGCAGTGGCTTCTCTGTATAATTGTCTACACTTGCATAAACATAAGAGCATCTAATTGCTAAGTTTTGATTTATTAATTGTGTAAAATTACCAATTAAATATTTTATTTGAATGTACTATCATTCCTAAAAATATTAGGGCTCTTACAGTAATGCAAAGGTACCTCCAATTCTCAATTTGTATTAGTTGGTACACAAATAATATAGCTAGAGAGTTGAAAGAAATATAAATATTTTTCTATATGAGACTAAATTTCACATGCTCTGCTACTACTCCCTGAATACTTTAAGTGCTTATAATCTACAAACCAGAACACTATCCTATATAACCAGAGTGTAAACATCAAAATCAGCTAATAGAGTTTGATGCTTTACAACCATCTATGCCATATACCTTGTTCCAGTTTTAATAATTTCTTTTATAGCAAGAGAGGTGAATTTAGTATCACATGAAGATTTTATGGTCTCGTATGTTTAGTATCCTTTAATCTGGAAATTTCTCAAATCTTTCATTTACTTTCAAACATTGTATAAAAAGTCTTTCAATTTGGATTTGTCTGACATTATGCACA
This sequence comes from Furipterus horrens, assembly GCF_987537825.1. Classification (NCBI taxonomy): domain Eukaryota; kingdom Metazoa; phylum Chordata; class Mammalia; order Chiroptera; family Furipteridae; genus Furipterus; species Furipterus horrens. The sequence goes on from NW_028327171.1 coordinate 73,283,527, forward strand.
GATTCAAATTATAAATTTTGGTAGGACTATTATATAAGCAATGATGTGTTTCTCCTGTTGCATTTTATTGACTCTCTCTGATCATTCTTTATATTAATTTTGAACATTGGGTTAAGGTGCTATCCCCTAGGTTTGCCATTAAAAATTGTTTTTCCCCTACTTTAATAAATATATACTTCATGGGGAAATACCTCGAGGCTATGTACTACCTTATTCCACATCAAATACTTTCACAGTAGTTTTAATATCCATTCAGAAAACTTTTCTAATCAATTATTACTTTAATGGTTGCCAAGTGTGATTTGAAAATTCTCCATTCTTCCTTCTATACATATTAATGGGCACTTCAGCATTGGGTAAAGCTTTCTATTTTCATAGTTTATATATTGTTTTAATTATTTGTATCAGTGTAGGCACACAGCTTATTTTATGCAATGGATTATAATCTGCTAATATTATTATTTCTTTGATACTCAAATTGTCTCAGTTTTGGCCAATGGGAGTTCCTTCAAATGGCTTCTGTGTCCTTTAGTTATTTTCCCATCTTAATTTGAGCAGTTTTTTAATTTCCAGTACAACAAGATGGTCCAAGCTTATCTCATACTTTTTCTATCTCAGCCCTACAATAAAAGTCCTGGAATCTTACAGCGATGAATATATAATATGATATTTAGAACACAAAATCTGTATATTTGGGGTATGCTCTATGCTAATACAGTGCTACTTATCCTAGGCCTTCTTACTGAACAGAGCTAGGAAATATATATTTATACATATAGTTTATACCAGCATTTATTAATACACCAAAATTAACACCGATAATTATTTCTGTATAAGTTGATATCATTATTCCTTCCACACACCTCTTTGGCATAGAACCATATTTTTCTGAACCACATGGGTCCTGGATCTCAAGATCTTTTGGATGGAATTGTACAGAATGTAGAGGAGAAGACAAGAAAATAGGAAGAAAGGAAAAAAACAAAAGAAGATTAACTTTTCATTTTCTGATTCTATTTGTATTGTAAAATGCAAGCAAATTATATTTTTTCAGCCAAATATAAAAATTGTCTAAATAAATGTAGTATATAGTCTCACATTTAAATTCCCTCATTCTCTTAAAGCGCTAGAAAATGAATAATAAAGAGGAAAATAGAAAAGTTAATGAATAAAGTATTGTTTATACAAAGTAGGAAGATATATCTTTTTGTTGTTGTTCTATTACAGTGGTCCCAATCCTCCCCACACTGCTGTCCCCTGAGAGAGCTATGTCTTCAACATAACTCAACCTAGATACTAACTATGCTTTTTTTTCAAGTAGTTTCACACTTTCATACAATTTACTCTGAGATATTGATGGTTTCCTTTATCAGCCTTATCTGTTGTATGACTTTTCTTTATATACACTTTTTTAAAAATAGGTAATTGTTCCAAATAAAGCACTTTATATTTTATTTAATAAGGCTGCTTAATTTTCATATTTTCAGGAGACTTATTTGATTTCGATATAATTTAAATACAATGGTAGATTCCATTAAGCATCAAGGACTAAGACAACCTTTCATTAAGAAAAATTATAACAGCTGAATATTTTACATATTTATTTTCAATATCTGAGGAATCAAAGATTGTATTAGCATCCTTTTCTATTTATTTTTTTAGAAAGTATAAAGTAGTGTGAATTTCTGATTTTAAGAAAGCTTTATTTTATAACAAGAACTTGTCACCTGCTACTAAAAAAATAAATATTAGGTTTTTAAGTTTCAAACGTTTTTGTCTTGAAGTCTGAGTGCTCTTTGTTGAAGAGTTCAGCAACAGTTCAGTATAGCAGCACAACATACAGAAGAGACCCATCACTATTATTTTAAAGACATGTATTATAAAGATGACATATAAAGCCAATTAAGGTATATAACATTGTGGGTCATTTGTGATAAACCTGTGTCATAAATTATAAAAATGTAAAGCAAAAACAAATATTTGGAGTAAAATATAAGCTTAAGCAAATAACCTATCTAATAAGTATCTTTAATACATGTATTAACAGATAAATATTTGTAATATTATAAACATGTTTAGATATTTTCCTGTCCAAATACATTTTGAAAACATTTTCATGTTGTGCACTAAAATCATGACACTAAAGTTTTAGTTTCATTAAATATCTTATGGCAAATTTTCATGAATGTACACTATATGATTAAAAAAAGAGGTCAAACTTTTTAAGTTATGATGTCTCTAATCTAATAATTATCATAGATATTTAAATATACGGTTTAAAGTTAATATCACTAAAATAATAATGCATATTTATATATACAATATAGAAATCTCTTAACAAGGTATTTTCCCCAGGAACGGTATGCATCATTTACTTTCTTTAGATATTTCTTTTATCTTTTGTTTAATTTACTACATGATACTTAACTGTATAAAAAGCATATAATAAAGTTAATTAAAACAAAAGAATCTGGTGTATAATTTCTCAAAGACAACTGAGATATTAATATTGTGGTACAGTTTCCATTTATAGAAATAAGTATAAGTGACACAGATGTCATACATATGTACACATATATACTTATTATCTATTAATACTCTTTCCTATGTATCCATGAAAATATAAACAAAATATCTACATTTATCACAGTATTTTATACAGATGATTATCTCTTTATTATGTGGTAAGTACTGAGTTTAAGGTTAGCATCAAGAAACATTTATAATGGATAGTAATGTGTGGGTTAGGACTATTGGGAGACTTCTAAGAATCACTTTCTATTCATTCATTTTGAATATAAATATCTAGATATCTCAGAATTTGTTGTGTTATCTTGGATGAGTGGGAGAGTGTAGCAGGATAAAATATGAGTGTTAGGTAGAAACCAGCTTTAGTAGACCTTTGTCAATTAGAGTTAAAAATCTGGATGCTCTTTCTTTGTAAAATGCAACGCTACTAAAAATTGTGAAAGGAGGATAGACAAGACAAAATGAGGCAGGCAGGACCTAGTTGGATAAGACAAGAAAAGAAGAAATGACAGTCTAGAAGACATTTGAATACTAAAAACTATTGGGTTTGGAACACAGAAAAAAAGAATGGTAAATGTAAAGGCATGATCAATGGTCTAAGAAAACTTTTGGAAGTTTTAGTCCTGCTTATACCTTTGCTAGAATATGATTAGGTACATCTCTTCTTGTTCTTGTTGCATTGAATAATGAAATTTCAACTTCTTTATCTTTAAAAGCATAACAAAACAAGATTATCATCTAACTTAACCACTTATTTTTTGTAAAGAATAAATTCAGAACAACTATACATAAAGTATGCATATAATTGTATGTAAAAATGCAATTCCAAGTGTGAAATAACATATCAATAGGCAAATGGCAGTGCTGAATAGCATAGAATTTGTAGAAAGATTAAACTGACTCCTAATAGTAGAATTGCATCTGTTCCCAATATATTCTGAGTAATCTATTAAACTCTGAATTTCAATCTTTACCTATAAAATTGTAGTAATAATAACTGATTTTTCAGTTACTAAAAGTATCATGTGATAAAGTACATAAATCAACTGAGCACAAAGTCTTGCACACAGCAAATATATAATAAATATACTTAGTGATGGAAGTGTAGTAGTGCTAATGGCAGTACTACTCATAACAGTAAGATCAGCAGAAATCCAGCTGTGCCATCATGCCTTTGATTATGAAATGCTTTGGGACAGTTTGTATGCAAGTATCCACTATTCATTTTATACTCTTAAAAAAACTCACTACACTTCCCATATTATTTAAAATTATAGCATACTGTCACAGACTTCTGACCAGCAGAGTCCAAGGCGTTGTGGATGAGGGACTAAATGCACAGTGACTGCAAGAATCCTGTGGAGAAGAGGGGACAGAACTAGCCACTTTCTAGAGGAGAAAGTGCCCTCTGCTCCTGCCTTAACAGGCTTTTATTGATTTCTTAGGTGGATTACATCCAAGAAAATTGTGAATCATAGTGCCAATCATTGCTTTATGTGATTATTACTTTTACATATAAGAAAAAGAATGTTACACATGCATAGATGATAAGGATTACTTGTCTATCCACATCCTGTTCATAGAAATTGGCCCAGAATAGACTCTAAGAGACTTGGTCAAGGTTACGCGCTGAACATCTGTTGTTCTCAGCCCAGGATGAGGGGGTCCTTTAGCAGAAAGCAAGCTTTTTAACTGTTATATAAATGCAGGCCTGATTGCCCACGGGAAAACCGGTGTGTGGAGTGGGTCCTGCGTGCCACCATGCTCCCAGTGGTTTTCCACTCTGGGGCTGAGCTACATTTGCCACCGCCAAGCACCCCATCTTCCCATAACGTACAACTCTGATTTTAATCTAGTTGACACTGGTTTTAATTTCTAAATATAAAAAAGAAGTGCTTAAGCTTTTTTCTTTTTCTTTTTGTAGGCTTATTTTGAATTAGCTCGTAGAAAAGTAGTTTAAATTCTACATGCAGGGCAACGTGATTATAAGTGAAATTTAAATCTATCAACACCTAGTTCACTCATTTGTAAAATAGCATTACTACTACCTCATAGTGAGTGTGGGGAAATTACTATATTCTCCTTACTTATTCTTCCTAAAGAGTAAAGTAAGTATTTATCATTCATTCTAGATCACTGTTTTAGATGTCTTGGTGTTTTGTTTTATTTTTTTTTCACCTGATACAATTCCAAATTCCATGCATTTTATCATAGAGATGTATAAATCATATTAGAAAATTTATTTCCTTAAGTTTGGACTTATGTAACTGTAGATGTTGATGTTGATCTCAATTGAATTAGTAATAAAATAATCTTTTGCTGGGCAACTATCTTCAACTTTTTCTGTTTTTCTTGCCCCTCCAAAGAAACTGCCTAAGCATTTTATCTCTCATTTACCTTCTATAATCTCCATGTCTCTTATCCTTGAGGTAAACACAGAGACAATAACAAAAAAAGATAAAATAGTAAAAATCACTTAAAAATATGACTTGTTTTCTTTCATTTCCATGAATATCTTTTACATTTAGTTTTTCTCTTGTTTTCTTCAGTTTTTATACTTGCTTCCAATTGATTACTCTTTAAAATGTTTCATTCTTTAAGAAGTCATTTATGGTTAACATTTGGACAAAACAATAACTAGTTTTCACAAATTCTTATAACTGTTCCAGTTGCATTTTTTCTTAAAATTATTTTTCTTCTGTCACATGTTCTGCTTTTACATAGCCAAGCTGTCAAAGTCCTGTCACTCCTGTTTTCTTTGCTAGAGTTTTCACATAAAGGCCAGTAGGAAAACGTGTTGATCATGCAAAGCTGGCCTATTAAACTTCCAAGGCAGGGTACGATCTTTACAGAGCCTCAGGAATGTCTCTGAGGCACCAGTCTGGCAGGATTGGTGAGATTTGATAAAATGGACGATTTGTTAGAGAAGTTGGTGAATTCATGTGAGCCTCCATGTTAGAGTTAAATTAGTCAATGCTCTCTTATCCTGGAAAATACGGTTCATGAGCTCAAGTACAAGAAGCAGTAAAGGAGAACTGGATTACAGATGAGCAGTGAAGTTTTCCTGGTTCCCTCAGAGTTCCTGAAGCAGCGAGGTAAATGCACAGATATTTGCTTGAAACATACAACCCTCTTGGGCATGAAATATTGTCCCTTTGATGTGCAAAACATTAAAAAAAAAACAAAACGTTAACATTAAAAACAAAAGAAACCCTTTTTCTGTCTGAAAGCATTAAAGGTTTGTGGTTCTTTGTTAGACTACTCTGTGGCTTTGCTCCATGAGAGCTCTGTAAAATGAAATAACTTAAACACTTCAAAATATGGACTAAGGTAATAAATATAAATGAGGCGAGAGAACTTATTTAGATGTTACTTTGCATTTAATATTTTGGAGTCCCTCTTTCAATACCTTAGCCATAGCTTTGTATTTATTTGTCTCAGTAAATTTTGCTGTTTTAGTATCAGAATTTGGTTCAAGTCAGTGATTCTTCCTGTGATTATATTGGGTTGGCCAAAACGTTCATTTTATTTTTTTCCATTAAAAAAAAGACACAATTTTCATTTTCATCACTAACTTAATTGATTTGTATACTTTGAGTATATCGGTTATCTCCCATGTGGTGTAACACTAATTGTTCTCAATTAATGTCTCGATTTGATCCTTCTCAGCTTTAACTGGTTTACTCAACCATGAAGCATTGTCCAGGGAGAAACCTCCAGCACTGAACTTCTCAAACCACTTCTGACAGCAGTCACAGCACCTCCTCCATACACTGCACAAATCTTATTTTTTGTGTGTTTTAATTGCATTTTTTAATTTCTTGAAATAATAGAGCATAATATGTTGAAAATGTTGCATTTTTTCTTCCATCGTTAATATTAAAATGGCTACACAAAAATTCACCAATTTTGATTAATTTTTTTAATGGACACTGATATGACATCTCTCACAATATAATCTAACAAAATTGTTTCAAATGAAGTTAAAGACAACTAAGTGCTACTAGAGCTACCCTACAGAAAAAAAACAGAGAAACATTTTGGCCAACCCAATAATAATCTAAACTGATTAAACTCAATATGCTAGAAGATTTAAAGAGTGAAAAAGCAAAACAAGGCAAGCTTTACAGAGGAGCAGGAAAGGAGAAAGAATCTCCCAAACTTGGAAGAGATCCTTGAAGACTGGGAACATACTAAACTTTCAATATTGACTTTTTTGGAGGATTCCAAAGGCCTCAAAGCAGCTGTGTGAGGGGTGTCCCAGGACAGCCAGGCCCTAAGCATTGACGTGTCTAACCTTGATGGGCCCCAAGTTTGGTGGGAGAGCTAGAATGCTAGGCATGCTTCAGTTAGCCACGCTTAGGTTTGACAATGCAACAAGCATTATTAGAAGAAGTAATACTTGAGCATGTTCTGGTAGTGAATAAAGATATGAATGTAAAACAAAATAAGTAAAAATAAATCTACACAGAGAATCATTATAATGAAATGCAAAACACTGCATTAGTTTCCTATTTATGCTATAACAAATTACTACAAGTTTCATAATTTAAAACAACTCAGCTTAATTTTCTTACAGTTCTGGAGGTAAGAGTTCTGAATTGAATCTCATTGGGCCAAAACCAGAGTATTGACAGAGCTGTATTTCTTCTGAAGTCTCCAAGGGAGAATTGGTTTCCTTGATTTTTTCCAATTCATAAAAGCTACTGGCACTGCTTGGTTGGTGACATACCCCTTTCTTTTTAAAAGTCAAAAATCCCACCATTTTCCACTCTGTGTCTCTTGTCATATCTTCTTCTGTGACTCTAGATCTCCTACCTCCTTTGATTTATAAGGACTCTTGTAGTTATTTTGGGAGTAACCAGATTACCAGATAAATCTTCGTGTCTCTACCTCATGATCTTTAATTTGCTCACAACTACAAAGGCCCTTTTGCTTAGTAAGGAAATGTATTAAAAAATTTCAGGGACTAAAATGAGGGCTTTTTATTGGGTGGGGGTGGTGGGAGGGGGAGATTATACTGTCTACCATGCATGGACAAAAAATTTTTATAAGCAATCAGAGAAATAAGATAGTTTGTTTTAAAAATAAAAAAAAAAAGAAATAGATTTTAGCAGATGATTCCTCTCTCATTCATTTTATTCTTTAATAAAGTAAGTATCTATATAACAAAATGACTCTAGAAAATAGCAGGCCATGGGAACCATATTAGACTATAGTACAATTATTTAATAGGGACTTAGATCAAGGCAGTAAATGTGCCCTTCACTAATTGCTGAAATATATTTGACACTAGAAATGGAATGCACAATACTTGGGACTGAGAGAGAAAAAAATTCCCCCATAATAATCTCCAAATAGAATGTCTTTAAGAAAGCAAAGCTCTAGGAACAGTATGGGCAAGCTCAAAGAAGGACAACAATGAGGTCTGAGGAATGAGTTAGTAGAATTGGTTAGTAGTTCTGGAAATTTGGCTCCAGGGCAGCAAAGAGCCAGAGAACTAGTGAAGTGGTTCAACAGCAGGAGTGCAAGATGAATGAGAGATTCACCAACAAATTATGAAATCACTTTTCATCTTTAGAAATTACTAAAAGAAAGGGCCTCTGACACAGAAAGTACTTCTGGGACTTCCGGCCAAGATGGAGGCTTAGACGGACACGCTAGGTCTCCCTCTACAACTATAGAGGAATACAACTACTTCAAAACAAAGGATAACTAGAAATTCCAGAAAATAAAACTACACGGAAGTCCAACATATGAAGTTATAAACCAGCGGCGCCATTAGGGCAGGTAAGAGTTAAAGTGGGCAGTGCTGTTTGCGGTCACACCCGGAGCGGCGGGCAGCGAGGAGTCCCGGCTACGCAAGCCCCTGGCGGTGCGCGACCCAGGCGAGGAGTCCCGGCGGCCAAGCCCCTGGCGGTGCGCGACTCCGGAGCTGGGGAGAGCGGCCGCCGCATCGCCTTGAACAGTGAGGCCCAGGGGGGCGGGAGGACGGATCCCGGTCTCCTAGCTGAATAACTGTGTGAATCCATCTTGGACCCCCGCCCCCAAAGAAAGCACCACAGGGCTGCGAAATAGGTCGCGGACAAGCAGGCGCCGGTCGCTAATTTGTGACCCGTACACAGGGACTGCCCCCGACAGCCAGCCCAAGAAAACAAAAAGCATCTGTCAAAATGAGGCAGGCAACTTTAGAAATACCGGTAACACAACTCACCAGGCAGCAGATAGAGAACCTGACAGATGAACAGATAAAAAACCTGTCAGAGGCTCAGTTCTGGGCCATTGTTATCAGGTGGCTTACAGAATTCACAAAAGAGCAGGAAAAAGATATGAAAGAAGCGAAAAACATTTATAATGAAAGGAACAAAACCACATACGAGACAGAAGGAAAGGAAATAAAATCCAGAGTTCATTTCAACAAACTGGAATATGGAGAAGGAACAAGCAGTCAACCAATGCAGCGAGAGGAAATGGGAAGCAACAATGAAAGGATCAGAAACCTCTGGGACAGCTATAAAAGGCCCAACATAAGAATCATTGGTTTGCCAGAGAATGAGGAAGATGAACTAGAACTTGAAAAATTGAGTGAAAATATAATAAAGGAGAACTTCCCAGACTTGGGGAAGGGAATAGACCTGCAGGTCCAGGAAGCAAGGAGAGTTCCCAAGAGACTGGACCCAGGGAGAACCACTCCAAGACACATTATAATCAAAATGTCAAAAATTAAAGATAAAGAGAGAATCTTAAAAGCAGCAAGAGAGAAGAAAAGAATTATGTACAAAGGGGTCCCAATTAGACTATCAGCTGACTTCTCAAGGGAAACCCTACAGGCAAGAAGAGACTGGCAAGAAATATTCAAAGTAATGAAAATCCAAAACCTACAACCACGAATACTCTATCCAGCGAAATTGTCATTCAGAATAGAAGGACAGAGAAAGTGTTTCCAGGACAAAATAAAACTGAAAGAGTTCATTAGATCCAAACCACTGTTATATGAGATGTTAAAGGGACTGGTTTAAAAAAAAACAGAAGCTAGGGAGATGAAACAAAGGCAAACTAAATAGGCAACGAGAGGGGAAGAGGAACTGTGGGTACGGGAAGCATATTGGGGGGAGGTCAACAGGGAGGGGGAATGGGGAAAGGGAGGGAGATGATATAGGAATTGGGGATCAAGGTAGGAGGGAATGGAATAGACGGAGAGAGGTTGGGAGGAACTGTATGCACAACTAATGGACATAATCTAAAAGGGGGGGACAACTGGAGGGAGGGGGGCCACCGGGTGGAGGGGAGCAGAGGGAAGGGAAATTGGCACAAATGTAATAATTTAATCAATAAAACACATTAAATCTGAAAAAAAAAAAAAGAAAGTACTTCTGAATATTAGGGGTAAAGGATCACAATAATTTCAATTTAAATATTTTAAATTATTTGACTTGGAATAACACCTTTGGAGACAAATTTGTAAAGTCTGAACATTTTATATGCTGTAGCATATGACCCAGGATTTCTAGCCAATCTTTACTATGGGAAATTCCATGGACACTCATGATCAAGACGACTTGGGATGGTGAACGCACAATACAATATGTAGATAATGTATTATAGGATAGTACAACTGAAACCTATATAATTTTATTAATGAATGTCATCTAAAAATTCTATTAAAAATAGAGTGATCATTGCAATAATATAATTGTAAGGGAATAATGGAAACAAGCAAAATATTTATAAGAAAAGAGATACATTTAGCATTTATAATAAAAAGTATACAGTAATTAAGTGATTAAAGAATACATATACATATGTACATGATTAAATTTCAAAATATAGTTCTAAAACATTTATATATTGCACACACATTTCATTCAATTATATAAAAAGTTTAAAAAATCCAAAGAGCACTATATTGTTTTTAGATTTATATCAGTTTGTCAATATGTACCAAGAGTATACAAATCTGTATGGGAATCACAATTTCTAAATTCAGACAAACAGCTATATATGAAGGGAGAAATAAGTATAGGTTTTTAACCCCATCAATTATATTTGGTTATAATTTTTAGTGTAAGATGTAAAATGTACCTTAAAAAGTGCACAAATCTTAAGCATCCAACTCAATAAATTTACATAAACAGAAACTATGTTATCATCACCCAGATTTGGATATAAAATGTTAACAATAGTCAGAAGTCCTCTCAGCTATCCCCTCTTTTCAGATATTTCAACAGTTATATAGGAATATAGAAAATAATGAAGTAGTATATTCAAATTCTCTCTTAAGACCAACTAGTCTCCTGATTCACCATGGGTTTGTTTTGTCTGTTTTTGTGTCTGGTTTCTTTCATTAAAATTGATTTATGTTTAGAAGATTTGTGCTTGCTATATCTGACAGGTATATTTTCTTTTTTCTTTTTTAAAAAATTATTGATTATGCTGTTACAGTTGTCCCAGTTTCTTTCCCCCTTGTTCCCCCCACCCTTCAGTTGTCCCCTCAACCTTAGTCCATGCCCATTGGTTGTGCATATAGTTCTTCCCAACATCTTCCTGCCTACTCCACTCCCTCCTACTATGCTTCTTAATTCCTGTACCTTCTCCCTCCCTTTTCCCCCTTCCCCCTCCCCGCTGACCTCCCCTCAATATGTTTTCCATACCTATAATTCTTTTTCCACTCTTGTTGCCTACTTAGTTTGCTTTTGTTTAAATTCCCTAGCTTCTGCTGTTGGTTGTTGTGGTACAATTTTCATTTCAATGTTCATAGTTTTGATCCTCCTTCTTCTAAACAAGTCCCTTTAACATCTCATATAACAGTGGTTTGGATCTAACAAACTCCTTCAGTTTGACTTTGTCCTGGAAACACTTCCTCTGCCCTTCTATTCTGAATAACAGCTTCGCTGGATAGAGTAATCATGGTTGTAGGTTTTTGATTTTCATTACTTTGAATATTTCTTGCCAGTTCCTTCTTTCCTGTAAAGTCTCCTTTGAGAAATCTGCTGATAGTCCAATTGGGACCCTTTTGTACATAATTTTTCTCTTCTCTCTTGCTGCTTTTAAGATTCTCTCTTTATCTTTAATTTTTGACATTTTGATGATAATGTGTCTTGGTGTGTTCCTCCTTGGGTACAGCCTTTCTGGAACCCTCTGTGCTTCCTGGACCTGTAAGTCTATTTCCTTCCCCAAGTTAGGGAAGTTCTGCTTCGTTATTTTTTCACATAATTTTTCAATTTCTAGTTCTTCTTCACCCTCTGGCATCTCATAATTCAAATGTTTGTTCGCTTATAGCTGTCCCAGAGGTTTCTGAGCCTCTCCTCATATTCCTCACTTTTTGTTTCCTCTTTCTGTACTGGTTGATGGTTTGTTCCCTCCCTATGTTCCAATTTGTTGATTTGATCACTGGTTTTCCTTTCCTCACCACTTGTCTTGTATGTATTTTTGTTCATTTCAGCAGGGCTAGCCTTCATTCCTTCCCTGTCTTGATTCAGCCCCGCTGTTAGGTCTGTAAGCTGCCTTATGACTATAGCTCTTAACTGAGCCTCAGAAAGATTCACTATTTGTTCATCGGTCAAGGTTTTTATTTGTTTTTTTTTGTTGTTGTTATTTTTTTGTTAGCTGTGTGATCGGTATTTCAATCATTAATTCTGCCATTCTCACCATTTTGTTTATCTTTCCTTCTTGGGAGGGGTGCTTTCACACCTCCTATGCTATATCGGGCAGAGCCCCATGTGCTCATCACAACCTGGAGACCTTTCTCACCACACTGTGGCGCTTTGCTTGGGGGCAGGGGTCCAATATGGATTCCTGTTGTTACTCTCCACTAAGGAACAGGAAGCCACCTCCCAATGGGGCCTGCCTTCCCCAGCATTGGAATCATGAGCCGAGGGATCTGGTCTGCAGCCCAGCGGGGGCCAGCTACCAAGCGCTTCTCTCCTCCCCTCAAATGCAGGTGTCTGCTTATCGGGTCCCGCTGTTCACTGCTGCGGCTGCCGCCTCCAGCACAGTTTGATCTTTCTCAGCTGCAGGTTCACACTTCCTACCTGTCCGGATAAGCAGCACTTGTTTATGAGTTCATATGTTGGACTTCCATGTAGCTTTATTTTCTGGAACTTCTTATTATTTTTGGTTTTGCAGTAGTAATCCTTCTTAGTTGTAGAGGGAGACAGAGTGTGTTGGTCTATGCCTCCAACTTGGCCGGAAGTCCCAGGAATATTTTCTTAATGTCCATTGCTTAAAGGGTTTCAATGTGATATATGTCAACATCTATATATGTATTTACTCATTCATTGAATAACTGCACTGTCAATGGATATTTGTGTTAATTATGGTCTATAACTATTATGAATAGCACCCCTGGGAATATTCATGTACATATCTTTTGGCAAATATAAAATCATATCTTTGGTGAACATATGAACATATAATCCACTGGTGAAGAGTGGATTTTCTCATTATAGGGTATGTCTGCATTGAGACTTTATACATACTACAACCTAAGTTATTTTCACAATTTATTCCCCCACAGCAGACTATGAGAGTTACAGTTGCTCCACATCTCTTCAACACTAGGTATTATCAATCTTTTAAATTTTAGCTATCTGGGATATGATTAATGGTATTTCATTGTAGCTTTGATTTGCATTTCCCTGACGAGTAAAGAGAAACATTTACTGGCCTTTGAATATTACCTTTGTGAAGGACCCATTCACCAGGCGTTCTTCTAAATTATATTTTATTTTCAAATAGTACCAATTGTGACAGTAAATTTTGAATCAACACACCAAGTAGGAGAGACTGGGGTATTTGTTTAGAATTATTTATAGTTTTAAGTATATTTGAAATGCTTCTATGTTTTAAAAAATGTAAATAATCATGCAGCAAAATCAGAAATTAAAATGGAATTTGACAGAACTTCTGCTTCTGGAGAAGACTGAATGAGTGAGTGTTAGGAACTGAATTGAATCCCCTAACTGGAAAAAAAAAAAACAACAACAACCAAAAATATATGCAAATGTAGGCATCATGGGCAGCATACTGAAGGGCATAAACAGAGTGAAAACCAAGTAAATATCAAATATTCCTCCATGGATTATCTAAGTCACTTTATGAAAGGCCAGCTCCAGGGTGACCACTACATCCCTTCCATGTCTCTTCAGTACTAAAGGTAGTAGAAACACCTTGGTATTGTTAGCCACAGATATTAAACCCTCCTTTTTTTTTTTTTTTTTTTTTTACACTATCCTGACTTCTTCAAAAAAGCATGTCTATTAAATTTTCCTCAGTTACTCTGAGTATTCCATATATGTCTGCAGGGATTCTATGGCATAGGCATAGACTCTAGGTCATAAAGAATACATTTTTATGGTTGATATAAATCTTCAATGTTATCTAAATTTGACTTTTTGATGAAAATAAGCAATGAAGTTTGTTTTAATTCTCTTTCTCTATCAAGAGAAAAATACAAAGCCCAATGAGATATTTGTCTCTATGCTTTTGATGACCAGAGATTTCCAGATAATCGGTGTTTTGCAGGACTTCCTTTGGGTAGAGTCTGCCTACACAATTTAGTTGAAAATTTTCAAAATATTTCAAGAGATGAAGTTCAGTTATTATAATGGAAAGTGAATGAGATGTAAAAGAAGGGATGGTAGGAGAACAGCACATGAGTCAAGCTCATGCTTTTGAGAACGGTATAATTAAACATTCAAACTGAAGCATTTTACTAAATTTATTTAACCTTTTTAGCCACTGCAATTTTGTGTGTGGCAAGGGAGCTTTCCTATGGCAAAGCAGAGATGAGCTAGTTCACAGTTAATTTTATAAATTGTTTTTAAAAGGTCACTTATGTCTTGATACCTTTTTAAATCTATATATACAAAAAAGAATATAATTGTCAGTCAATTTTTAAAATTTTAGCAAGCATGTAGTTTTGAACTTTATGTACATTATTTATATGTTTTAGCATTTCTTCCAATTCCTTTCCAATCCAATTTTTGCATGCAGAGTTCTCCATAAAAAATCTGACTGGTTCTTTGCCAGTGACTGTCTTATTGATAAATGGTAGCTATAGATCCTTTCTAGGCTCTGCTATTGTAGAAAATTCCTGTGCTTTTGGGCCCTGTTATCAAAGCTTGAAAAGACAGTCAAAATAACACTCTGTACTTATAAAGGAAAAATAAATAAAAAGGGAAAATAAAGTACTTCTAATCTAGGTCTATATGTTGAATACAGGGCTAAGCTTTCTTGGATGGAATTTTCTTACAGAATGATAAAATTAACCTTCATGGATACAGAAAGAGTGGATCAATGAACACAAACATACTGAACGCTTAACCAAACTGGACTATACTACATAATATGGTTTTAAAGGGGGGCAATAAAATAAGGGGGAAGGTCTATATCTCAACCTAGACTAGCAAGACATTCACTTCTTTATGGATTAGGTAATTCAAGTTAATATCAGTAACAATGCTAATTCTATTTGTAGAATCACTGATAATTCAGGGTGAGCATGACAGCTATGTGATAGAAAAATCACTACCCTCTATATAAAATTATTTTACAATCATTCTGACTTAGAAGCTTTATTTATGCCCTGAGACCAAATATGCTTCTACCCATGATCTTCAATTTGATCCCTTGGGACATACAGAATCAACATGGAGTTTCTTCTACAAGTCAGTGATCTAGTATTTGAATATTGCAAACAAGTGCCAAAAACTATTTTATTTGCAAGTAAAACAAGAGAAAATAGCATTGTGATTATTTAAGAGCACAGACTCTGGAGCCATATTGCCTTAATTAATATCTGGGCATCTCTCCACTTATTTATGTGGTCTAAAGAAATGCAAAAACTTATCTGTGCCTCAGTTTAATTTTCTTTAAAACAAGGTTAATAAAAATGACTAGATTTTAGGGTTGTTACTATCTGCAAAATGCTTAGAACAGTACGAAGTATACAGTGTAGAATGATAATATATATGTTAAATTATTTTGAATTTTTTCATCAAGCTCTAGTGTATCTCAGTCCTTCCTAATTTGTGATATTTAGAACCAAAATTGATGTTTCTTATATGGCTGGGCAAATCTGATTCCTTTCTTCTGCTGTTTTCTCAATACTGCATGTCATCTTCTTTTTTGGAAATGTCATCCACTTGTGAATATTGAACAAGGGATAAAAATCCCAATGGTTTGATGCTAAGCTATGGCTTTTTCACATCGAACTTATGAATTTACTTATATGACCACTAAAAGAGGACCTTCACATTTTTTTCAACACACTGCATCTTTTTCGCCCCAAAGGCCTTCTGTAAGAATACAGATTGACCCACTTGGTGAATTAATTATCTGTGATAAACATTAATTCTGTTCACTTAATTTTCCTGATTTTCTACCTTCCTGAGGATCAAACTTCCATGTCCTACTTCGACCAAGGCAAGAGTAGAAAGTGTCTCTCCTTTGTGTAAGCTCTCCTCCATGGTTTCTCTTGTTTACTTTAGTGAGACACAATGGAGAATGACCCAGCTTATCTACAATGAGAATGAAGCACGAGCACCAAATAGGCCATTGAAACATTCAGATAACACAGACTCTGTGAGGAGTCTTGAGATTTTACCCAACCTTTAGGCTAGCAATTTAGCCTGCTGCAATATCATGTATCATACATATACTGACAGAAGAACACAAGACCCCTGAGCAAGAGTACTAGACTGTTTATTGATTACTCTCAGAAAAATCAGCAACCAGAGCAATTCCTCCAAATTCCTGTGTAGTGGGTTGAGGGCCAGTGGCTTCCCTGTACATGCAGGAAATTGCACTACAGGAGAGGAAATGCAAACTGGCAGATTACCGCTTATCCCTTCCCCCAGAGAATGAGATATTCACTAAGCAATTCTCTCTCAGGGAAGAGGGAAAGGTCTCTAGGTTACAAGCAAAAGTGTTAGGAGAGAAGAAAATAGCTTTCATCTTCAAATCTCTCCTGAAGAATACACTATCACTAGCTTCTAAAGCATGTTTGTTTATCAAATGTGTTCTTAGTTCAGAAGACCTAGAGTGCATGTTCATGAAGAAATTTCTAAAATATTATTATACAATATTACTATGATATGGGCTCACCTTGTCTATATATTTTTTACCTATTTACAAATTTACCAGTTTTATATATAATCCACATTTAAAATATTTTTTTCACAAAAACAAAACTGTATGAAATTCCTTAAGGCATTTCTTATCTTAATTTTAATAACTTAAATAAGTTATTGAGCATATATATGAACACTCAATTTGGCACAGACAATAAAATCTAGGGAATAGAATGTGGGCTCTTTTACACACACACACAATCATAAGTCTAAAACTAGCAGAGGGTCTTTAGGTCTGTTAATTTTTTTAATCCTCACCTGAGTATATATGTCCATTGATCTGAGAGAGAGAGAGAGATGTGGGAAACATTAATCAGTTACCTTCCGCACATGCCACAACTGAGGATTGAACCTGTAGCCGAGGTATGTGCCCTGACTGGGAATCAAACCCTCAACTTTTTGTGTATGGGACAACACTCCAACCAACTGACCTACCCAACCAGTGCAGTCCTGAGGTCTTGCTAGTCACTGTGTACTCATAATAGATGAATGTGATCAAAATGTGCTTGTGATTGTGAAAGAAAAATAAAAGGAGTAAGAAAGATGTCCTTATAATATAGTTTTGACTTTCTTCCCTTCAGGTAACTGTAAAAGCAGCAGTTGGAGATAGATTAAACTATTAAAAAATCTGAAGTAAGGAATAATCCCTGAATAAATATAGGTATGAGACATCCTAAATTTATTTTGAACTCAGGGTCTTTTTTCTCACAGAGCATGTTATTAAGATTGTGTGGAAATGCTCTTCTGATAAAAGAAATTGCAAAGCACTAATAAGCATAACCATATAGAATAACCATTAAAATATAATTCTAATTGGAAATATGGAAATAAAGAGCATATTTTCAGGAAAAAAAAGTCCTCAGGATTCAGGATCAACTATACACAGTGAGATGAAGCTCTTCACCTTTTGGGCATATGGTTTCCTCAATCTAGTTTCTGTTCCCCTTCTTCTTCACCTCAAAGATAAATGTTACTGTCAAAGCATCATAAAGTCAAAGTAGAAGATCTATGCTGAATTTGTGGTCAAATATACCAGCTGTAGATGTTGTAAATACTTCCTGGTGTTAGTTATGACTGACTTAAACTAAGTTTTCACGCCCATTTACTTCAAGTATGTCTTCCTGAATCATAAAGGTCTGAAAGCTAAAAACAGCATTTCTCAGAATACTCTGCAATGAGGATTTTGGTTGTCAATCAGTTTCACCAATAACATGCATTCATGCAAGATTTGTAAGGCAACTGCTGTTTTCTTGATTCAAGGACAACAAGGACAAGATCTAGATAAACTGCTTCTCAACTTTACAAGAAGTAAGTGAATGAACATTTTGATGTGGAGTCTGGCCACTGCTGCCACCACAGTACCTACAAAATTTATGACTTAAACAGTTCCTAAAGGCCCCATGTCCAAATATAATCACATTGGAGATTAGGGTGTCAACATACAAATTTTTGGGGGATACAAACTTTAATCTACAGCAGTTGTCTTCCATTTATTGTCATTCTAACTCTAATGGATTTTACTAATTAGAAGTCCAAACTGAATCATATCTGTTCCAAAAAAAAAAAAAAAAAGAAAGAAAGAAAACTGCTATTCAAGAATTCCTCTCTTCTTCACAATCTTTTTATCAAGAAAATCAAAAGGCAAAGTGGTCATTGGTCTAGTACTTTAAGGAAAAGACAGAGTTCATGGTCTCTGGACTGAGCAGCTTTGCTTGAATTCCCTGTGCTCCCTTTCTTTATTAATACTAACTAGCTGCTTACACTAACACTTCTAAGCTTGTATTGTGCAACTGCACATGACACACATCCATAACATTTACACAACTATCACACGAATCCATCAGTAAATTCTGTTGGTTCTAACTTCAAAATATAACTGAATCTGACTCCTTCTCACCACTCTCACTGTGACCACTATTGTCCAAACTATCATCATCTTTTACTTAAGATATCCCTCTAGCTAACTGATTGGACTTCATAATTACACCTCTGTCTCCTCACACAGTCTCTTGACTCTGTTCTATTCTAAACAAAACTATGAGAGTGATCTTTTAAAAATAAAAACAGATTATATTATCTTTCTCCTTAAAAGTTTTGAATGGTTTTCCATCTCACTGAGAATAAAATCTAATCTTTACAGTAGACAAGAGGCTCTATATATTCTGGCCCTTCCGCCATTTCCTCAATGACCATCTCTTCTGTTGTTTCTGCTGTTCAGTTATGCTCATTTCCTGCAAAGCTACCTGTTTCCCTGTTCTTTAAACATGCTCAGAACATTTGCTCCTGCAAATCAAGATAAAACTCCTTCCTCAAATATCTTCATGACTAACCTGCTCAACTTCTTTAAATGCTTGCTCAAATGTCACCTTCTCACAGAGGCTTTTTCTAACTTATTTAAAATTGTAAAAACCTCATGTTCACACTTCATTTACCTTCTTCTTATATCTACAAAATATTTACCACCTTCTAACATCCAATATAAATTACATGTTTTTTATTATTACAATAATGTAAAGACCACATGGACAGCAATTTTTATCTATTTGACTAATTGTTATATCTTTCATACCTCAGATGTGCCTGGTATTTCAGATATTTACTGACCATTTACTGAATTCTATTAATAGATGTACTTCTGATTGCTCTGAGAAAATTTAATTATAGTGTGTCTGTGTGTGTGTGTGTGTGTGCGCGTGCGCGCGCGTAATAGAACCTGAGTTTACTGGCTTTAAAATGGAAGCTTAACATTCTGAATATGTTTAGAAAATGTATAAAAATGTTATAAGCCAAGGAAACTGCTCCAATGGAATTCTTTTATTTTATCCAGTCATATTATCTCTAAAATAAATCTCATTAAAACTCACAAGCAAAATCAAACACCTAGGACAGAACTGCTACTTTAAAACTGCTTAAGAGTTGTCATAATTAGGTAGTCCATCCTTGTACATGTATTTACATTTACCCAATTTTTAAAATTTACCAGATAGCATGTCATCATCCATTTTATGTGCAAATTTCTCTGCTTCATAATGATGAGAAAACAGTTTAGTAGAAATTACATTAAAAGTTAATTCCAGGTTATTACATTTGTCAATTTGAAGTGCATTAGTCCCCACTTATCTGCAGGGAATATGTTCCAAGACCCTCAAGTGGATGCCTAAAACCAAGAATAGTACCAAACTATATATGTGCATATATATATATATATATATATATATATATATATATATATATATAATGTCGTCGGCAGCCGTCCGTCTCGAGAGACGATGGTGTAGCTTCTTAAGAGTCTATCTGCACCGCCGAGAATGGCTGTGCAGTCCGACTCGGGAGTGACACGGTATCTGTCTCCTCCCGTGTTGAATCGACATCTTGCGATGACGCTGGAGTGTCCTCTCCAGTGAAGCTGAAGCTACAGAGCCTGGGCAGGGTGATATGGAGGGTCTGCTGTTGCCCATGCAGCAGACCCCCCCTCTCTTCGCAGCTGAAGGATCCAAGGGAAAGACGGAGTCAATACAGCTTGGCTTCAGGTGCGCCGCAGGAGTTGCCGGTGTTGACTACAACGTCAAACCGCCTTAGGTGTGTGTGTGTGTGTGTGTGTGTACATATACACACACATATATGAATATACTTGTATATATGTATATGAGTGTTTTTCTTATACATACATACCTAACTATGGTAATGTTTGATTTATAAATTAGAGTAAGAAATTAACAATAATAAATAGAACAATTATAGCATACTTTAATAAAAGTTATATGAATTGGTCTCTCTTTTAGCAAACACAATTTTTTTTTCTTCACAATTTCATGGATAAAAGATTTGTTTTTACATAGAGTATTAAAATATTACTTTATTTTATTGTTGTTCATTACAGTTTTCCCAATTTTTCTCCCATTGCTCTGTCTTGCTCTCCCACACAGCATCCCTCAGTCAGTCCAAACTCTGTTGTCCATGTCCATGAGTCTTTTATACTTGTTCCTTGACTAGACCCTTCCTTTTCTTTCCACCATGTTCTCTCTCCTTCCTCCCCTCTGGTCACTGTCAGTTTGTTCCTTATTTCCATGTCTTTGGTTCTATTTTGCTTGTTTGTTTGTTTTGTTCATTAAGTTTCACTTAAAGGTGAGATCATATAATATTTGTCTTTCGCTGCCTGGTGTATTTCACTTAGAATAATACTCTGTTCTTACATAGATTTTTAACAACATCATCATACAACTTTTTTTCTTTCCTAATGAAGTCAAAGTTTCACTTGTTCATTCAAAGGAAGCATATTATGACATATCTTATGATATTTCTTTGGCCTGTTTGAATTCCCAGCATCACTACTCTTGCACTTTGGAGCCATCACTAGGTAAAATAAAAGTTACTTGAACATAAGTACTGCAAAATGCAAGAGTCCATCTGATAACCAAGATGGCTGCTAAGTGACTAATGGACAGGTAGCATACACAGTGTGAATACTCTAAAAAAAAGGCATTAGTTATGTCTTGGGTGGGATGAAGCAGGACAGTGTGAGATTTCTTTAAACTACTCAGAATGATATGCAATTTAAAACCTATAAATTGTTTATTTCTAAAATTTTCTAATTAGTATTTTCAGGTCATGATCAATCTTGAGTAGAAAGTGAAAGTACAGAGAGGGGGGACTGCTCTTTACTTTTCTGACATGAGAAATATTCATAAGCAGATTCAAAAATAATATGTGCAATATAACTCTCCTAGTAACTATATGTACATTTTATCCATGCATACATCTTTATATAATATGTATATAATTAACAAACTATTTATAAATAATAAAAGTTAATGAATAATAGAAATATCATATGGTTGTCCATTTTCTCATTGATAAATGCAAATTTGGTTTTCCATAAACCTTATTCTATTTGGGGAGCAATTAGGTTTTAGGGTCAACAAGCCATTTTTATTTTATTTTATTGTGGAGAAAATTTTTCTTGTATAATAAAAAGCTTAGAATACTTGCTCTATTTTCTTTTTTGCTTGTTGCATTTCAATAATTTTCAAATAATAACATATACAATTAACATCTTACTTTATTCCTATCATAAAAGATATTATTCAGAAATATGACCACAGGATTCTGGGAATGGATTGGGGTCATCAGTGACATAATTTTTATTTTTCCCATATCACCATATAAAAACAGACAATAAAATGAAATAACAAACTGGAAAATGGGCAACTTTTGCAACAAAACTTGATAACAAGGGATACCCATTAATCCCTGAATGTAACTTTGTAAAGACAAACAGCGGTAAAAATATCTGCATAGTGTCAACATCTATGTAGAATGAAGGGGAAGATAAACTCCTGGTAAACTAGTGACTATGCTCCCAAAAGAGCCAACAGGAAGTTACTGGAGAAAAATGAGGCCGATGTGAGAAGAGCAGCTGAAATAGAAAGAGTTTCTTCCTATCAAATTGCACACAGAAGGCAAAATGTAAGATGCAAAGCAACTAGAGAAGTCTGAGCTTTGTATACTCTTGATTCTTCTACAAACTTATATAAGCTAACCTGGATCTCATTCTAAATATCCAGAGAAACCAATTGAACATTAACATGAGCAGCAGAAAATACTGAAATCAAAGATTCTTGAAAATCACTATGAGAAAAAAAAGGCATATAATAACATCCTCACAAACAATAAAGCACTGCAGAAAATCATAGCCACAAAACAAATAAAATCTGTAACTTACTATTTCAAAATATGCTCAGTGACAATTAGGAAGAATAAACCATTTTATGAAAACATATATCAGACTCTCTTTCTGAAGACAGAATCAGTAGCCAGCCATGTATAATCAAAGAGTAACTCAGCTTGTTAGCATCAAGAGAAATTTCTTTGTTCTATTCATGTAATTATCTTATTCCTTTTCTCATAAAAAAAAACAAAAAACCCTCACTTTCACTTTGTAATTGGGTCACTATTGGGTTTCTGCCTGAATCTGTGCTTCCATTATTGCAATGTTGTTTTTACTCCCAAATAAATGCTTATCACCTCTCAAGAGGGAAAATTAATTAAATAAAACATAAGTCAGAATTAGAAAAATCTCAGAAATAACATGGAAAATACATAAAAGAAATAGATTTCTTTGATTGGAAATGAAGACTTAAGCTAGAAGAAATTCAAGACTGAATAACCATTATATATAAAACCTTTAAAAATGTTAGATGAAAATAAAGAAAAAATATAAATTAAAATAAAATGAATTACTTCTTGCTTTTTACCTTCCCTTTTTCCCCTCCTCTTTTACCTCCTAAACAATATTGGATATGATTTGCGGTTGAAGTCTACCTAGTGCTTTACTTGTTTCCTAAAAACTATAATACACTTCAAAATGTGAGGATTGTAGAACTGTCAAAATACACTAAAACTAGCTTCAAGTGGCTCAGTTGCCAAATCATGAAAATTTTAATAATTAAAATAAATAATTATAAAAATGTATTGTAATCTAGTATGAACTAGAAATTAATGAAAACATAGTCATATAAAGAAATGGTAAATAAATATATAAATAAGAAAACTCTACTTTGAACTAGAATGTCAGTAAATAAATGCAGAATGGAAAATTGAATTTAAAAATCAGTGTTTGTAAATTATCAAAGTAATGACAAATTCAAGCAAAAATCTTTAATAGGTAATAAAACAAATGGTAAATGTTTGACAAAGATCATAATATTTATAAAGTACTCTCATAAAATACTAATTAAATGGAAAAAGCGTTAATTTCTAATGGAGAAATCTACTAGTTATCACTTTAAAAAATGAAGAATGCAGTACTATTTCTATAATATTCTGACAAAAATAAACTTGAATCTGTATATGAAAAAATGTAAAGCCACCCAACTTGAGAGACACTCTACACAATAACAAACCTGTAATCTTCAAAAACATTAAGATTATGAAAATCAAAGAGTGACTAATAAACCCTTGTCTGTTGAAGGAGACCAAACAGAAACAACAAATAAAAATACATTGTTGAGATGTTGGCAAATTTCTCTGACTCTTTCACGTTTTTGGCACACCTTGTGAACAGAAGTACTGATGGAATTTGTTCCATGCTATCTTTTCAAGGATGGTTGCATAACAAACAGGCTTGGGAGAGAGACATGGAACTTTGTTTTGAAGCAGATAACAGGTTTGTTTGCTAACTGGATAACTAATTTTGAGGGCAATGTCTCTACAGGGCAATGGTTAGGGAGGAAAGCTTTCAGCACATTACAAAACACTGAGGTTTCTTAGCTTCAAAATTTTTCATCTGTGGTGCAAAAACTTTCACTGTATCTGCAGCATCCTCCTAACACAAACCATGTCACTTCCATAAAAATTGGGAAGCATTATGTGCATAAATACAGACACACAGAACAATGGAACATAATTGAGAGCCCAGAAATAAAACCATATGTGTATGGGTAAATAATTTTTGACAAAAGAGCCAAAAACATATAATGGAGAAAGAAGCCTTTCCAATAAATGGTGTGAAAATATTTGGAAAGCCACATGCAAAAGAATGAGACGAGACTACAGTTAGTCCCCATGTACAGAGATTAACTCAAAATGGATCAAAGACCTAAATATTAGATCTGAAACAGCTAAGTATCATACTAAACTTACAGACCTTGACCTTAGAGATTTTATTAATTTAAATTCAAAGGCAAGGGAAAAATAGGCAAAAATAAATGAATGGAACTGTATCAAACTAAAAAACTTCTTCACAACAAAAGAAACTACCAACAAAATGAAAATTCAGCCAACTGAATGAGAGAAAAGATGTACAAACAGCAGCAATAAGAGGTTAATATCCAAAATATATAAACAAACTCATACAAACAAACCAATTATAAAATGGACAGAGGACCTGAACAGACACCTCTCCTACGAGGACATATAAATGTTCAACAAATATATGAAAATATGCTTCACTTCACTAGCTATTATGAAAATGCAAATCAAAGCTACAATGAGATACCATCTCACAACTGTTAGAATGGCCATTATCAATAAGACAAGTAATAAGTGTTGGAGAGTTAATGGAGAAAAATGAACCCTCCTTCACTGTTGATGGAAATGTAAATTGGTACAGCCACTATGGAAAACAGTATGGTGACTCCTCAAAAAATTAAGAATAGAGTTACCATATGACTAACTATCCCTCTTACAGGTATCTATCCTAAAATTTTGAAAAGTTATTTTCATGATATATGCACCCCTATGTTCATTGCAGCATTATTCATGATGGGCATGCAATGGAATAAAATAGGTTGTCCTTTGATAGAGGACTGAAAAAAGAAGATATGGTGTATATATGAGGACTGACCAGAAAGTATCCAGCAATATAATATGAGAAATGGCGACATTTATAGAAGAAGATACAAGATACAAGAAACATTGCACATAGGACAATGACTCCTTAATCCCCTTCAATGAAGGCACCGTGGGACCTCACACAGGTCACTCAACTGCAGCATGATGTTCCTTCTGTTCTGGTAGCAGAAGCCACAAAACATATTTTGCTATATTTCATGCTGAGATCCTGCATCAACATCTTGAACACAGTAGTTTTGGGAATCCCCAGATCAGCTTCTAGTTTTTGCACTGTCAGTCACGGATCTTTGTTACAGCCCATACACATTCAACATTCACAAGTGCTCTGCATGTTGCAGACCTTCCAGAATGTGGACCATTTTCAACAGATTCTCAACCATCTTTGAAGCATCTGTGCCACACTTTTATTTGTGCTGCACTCATTGCATCACCCCCAAAAGCCTTCTGAATCATCTGAATAGTTTCTGCAGAGGAATGTTCAAGCTTAATGCAAAATTTGAGGTAAATCTGTTGCTCTACTTGCTCAGTCATCTTGAATGCAATAGTCACACAGTACACATCTCCCTCTGACTAGTACAGTGAAGCCATCATTGTTCACACATGTGCATTCCAGTTTCCTCTCCTTGGTGGCCAGGTTACATCAATGTTGTGCAAATCATTCTCATTATATTAACAATGGCTGGACATTTTCCAGACAGACCTGATATACTATGAAATACTACTAAGTCATAAGAAGAGATCAAATATTGCCATTTGACACAACATGAATGGATTTGAAGAATATCATGCTAAATGAAATGTCAGACATAAAAATCTAAGAACCATATGATTTCACTCATATGTAGGATATTAGATTGAAACTCATAGATCCAGACAACTATATGGTGGTTACCAAAGAAAGAAAATTAGGATGGTATTAATGGGTCAGGGGGGCAAATATATGATGATGAAGGCTGATTAGGCTTTGAGTGGTGGGCACCTAATACAATATACAGATCATGTATCATAGAACTGTACACCTAAAACTTATATAATATTATTAACAAATGTCACCCAATAAGTTTATTTAAAAAGAAAACACAAAAATAAAATAAATTAATTTTTTCTATCTTACCTATCCTTTCTATCCTTTGATGATTTAAGAAGTTTTTACAAACAGAACTAACAAGCAAAATAGAGACAGACTCATAGAGAGCAGGCTGACAGTTATAGTGAGTGGGTGATAAGGGGTGAAAGGACCGAGCAAAAAGGAAAAAAATGTTCATAGACATTAACAACAATGTGGTGATAGATGGTAACGGAAAAACACAATAAAAATAAAATTTAAAAAGATGTTATACTTTTAAAGCATTGAATAAAATATGCATATACCTTTATTTTAAAAAGAAGCTTTTAAACTATGTATCATTCAGCATTTTTAATTTCTTTCAGAAGGATTAGTCCAATTATCTTTCCAATCTTAGACTACTAAACATGTGATTTTTGTTTTATTTTTTATTAGTTAATAAGTCCATCTGAAACAACTAAATGCATAGGCTTCAAGCCATTAATAGTCATTTATATAATTCTTATTTAATCATTTAGTTTTAAATAGTCATACAAGACACCAAACATAACAAGACAGTGGCTAGACCATATGTTTCAATGAGTTATATTATTTTGTAATAAATAATTTATAGTAAATATACTGAAAATATATTTTAAGGAAGACTAATATACTTTATATATTCAATTGACAACAGAGTTAAAAAAAATACCTTGGCCTTTTATTAGATATCTCTTCCAACTCTACATTGTGAAGAGCATTAGCATTTTTAGAGAGTAAGAGATGTTTAAATGGGAATGTTCAGGGATGAGAAGAGAAAAAATTAATATAAGTAGTTATTTCTTTGGAATATTTTTAGCATGACAGACATTAAAAACTCACTATTTAAATAGAAAAAATTAAAATTAAAAGAAAGAAATTAAGAAGCAAGACAAGTTGAATAAAGAAGAAGCTCGTGTGGCTTCCTGTATTGTTTCTGACCTAAGGCTCATATGTGTACAGTTAGTAGCCATGAGGCTGTGATATGTCAATTTGTTAACTTATAATTTTTGTAAAATCTAAAAATGTCTCGACAAGGACAACTGGCAAAAATTAAATATACCCAGGGATTAGAGAGTAATAATGCACCTATGCTACTTTGCAGAATTTGGTATTTTATGTGCTTTTGATTTTAATATTTATTGTGTTTATATAAAAATTACACAGTCAATTATATAATAATGGCATGCACCACATAAAAAACAGATATCCTGAGTTTCAGGAAAAATTGTGTTAATAATTTTTCCATAAGTTTAAAATAACTTCAAAAATTTAAAACTAAACTAAAAACCTAAGTTACAAAAATATAAAAATCCAAAAATACACTAAATATTAGGAGGTAAATAAAATCAAACATACAAAATTTTTTTTTCAATCAAGAAAAAGCAACAATAAGAGGGCAGAACAAATACAAGTTATGTGCTAAATAACAAAATAAAAATATAGAAAAATTAAACATTTTAAAGCATAATAAAATCACATATATCTGAAAATTTTGAATAAGAATGATCAACACAAAAAATATTCTAGTTACTATATTGACTTTTTTCAAATAAAAAAAGATGTTTTTTTGAGAAAACAGAATGAGACTTAAAAGAGGAAGAAAATGAGATCATCTGATTTTTTCCTAACCTTTATAATAATAATTTTCTGTATTTCTTTGTAGTTTTTACAAACAAGTTTGGGTGGCATAAGAAATGGATAAAAATATTTGATATTTAAAGGAAAAAAAGTGAGATGAGACAGTTGTGTTAAATGTGGAAAAGCAAATGAATAATTATAAGGTATTCTAATTATTTCTGTGTTATTGAAAACCAAACTTATTTGTGTAAAAGAAAAAAGAAGAGAAAAACTATATACATAAATTTCCTAAAGCAATCTTCAGCAAAGGACTCAAATCAATGACTGGCCTCGTAGCAATGAGTATCTATTCTGAAATACCACTGCCCACTATAGAGACTAGGACTTCTTGCAAAATGGCTATTTCCAAGTCTGGAGTAGAAAATATTCAAGAAGAGCCTGGAATATTTTATCATTTTAGAAATTAAATAACTTATTAAAAGTACCACTTATGACAAAAAAAAATAAAAAAGAATTAGAAACCATGTTTAAGAGATTTCCATTGGCAAAAGTTGAGGCAATTTGAACTTCAGTAAGCATAATATTTGCAAATAATTGAAACCCATGAATTGTGTTTAAATCATGTGTTCTTAATAAAAATTGAAAAAATGGTTAATAGATCACATATGAGGAATAACAGAGATTTATTTTATTATTTTGAAAAATGGTCAATAAATGAAATAACAAAATATTTATCTTGACTTTTCTATATGAACTAAATCAAGGGATAATTATATAGTAGATAAGCAAAGCAGCTTTTCAAGAGACAACCAAACTTACTGTCTAATGCTGAAAGGACAGAGAGCCACCATGGCCATTCCAAAGACCTTGGACCTGGGTCTGACTAAGCCTTTGAATCCATATGACACTTTGTGGGGGACACAAAGACAAATGTTGAACAATGAATATGCAATTGGAAAATTTCACGCTGTGGAAAATCCTACATATTGTACTAAAGGCTTGGTTCAGATCCTTCAATTGTTACAGTTAAGGAAAGTGATTACTATAAAATACGAGATAGTAGGTCCATTCGGTAGAAAGAAAGGGATTGTGGTGGCAATAACAGGACATATACAGGGGCATCTACAGAGGCT
Organism: Furipterus horrens; assembly: GCF_987537825.1. Taxonomy (NCBI): domain Eukaryota; kingdom Metazoa; phylum Chordata; class Mammalia; order Chiroptera; family Furipteridae; genus Furipterus; species Furipterus horrens. The sequence continues at coordinate 73,312,338 of NW_028327171.1, forward strand.
GGCAAAGTTGTATTTTTATTGGGTTTTGTGTTCCAATGGTGTCTGCCTTAAAATAATTATGCTATACATATCTTTTGCATGGCTGTAGTTTTCTGTCAGTCTTTTGTGTATTACAGTAAAAAGGTAAAATGAAACTAACTATGGGAAAATGAGATTAAGGAAAAAATAAAAGAAACAAATATTTTTATTAATTGTGTACTTATATAAAAAGCTATAAAGAATGATATATTATTTTGATTTTTATAATATAAAATTTGGGCCTAGTAACATACGTATTTCTTTTTTTTTAGGGGGAAAGGCTTTAAAATTAAGCCCTTTAATTTTGGATTGTCACCAAATATTATTTTAGATTTCAGGCCTATTGTGAACTGTCAGGGGAATAGTGGGTCAGTAGGAGACAGGAGGAAGGCTAGATGCAGTGCAGACCATTTCCTTAAGGGAAGGAGAATCCGCCACAGAACAGAATATTGCTGGTTTTGCTGTGCTGAATATAGAAAAGGAAGGAGTGGTCTGCATGGGACTTGGGGATGACGCCTGCACTCCTGCACATCTGCACATGCAAACATCATGATGGCGGCAGTGGTGGCCACAGGCCCCGTACCTTTCTCTCAGATCTCCACAAAAGACTTGTGCATGATCTTGAACAGAAACGGTTCTCACTTAGACATTCCAGAAAAGTCTGCCAGGTCCCACTCAAAGGTGTCCATCTTGCCCAGAGAGTGAAGGACATGCCCTGTGCCGTAATTCTCCTCCAGTTTAAATGGAGGGAGAAACTCTTTCACCTCTTCTTCATTCATCATACTTGGACTGGTCTATTCTATGAAGTGCTCATAAGTAAGTTTCCCATTGTTTCTAGATCAACATTTTCATCAGGTGACAGGATTATTAAATTCAGCTCTTTGCTGACATTAGGCAGTACCATAATTTTGATGACTATTTCTCCTATGTAGGTTATATTGAAGGTAGATTTCTTAACCATTATTCCCACAGGTTTCTCCTCATTCTTGCTGGAATTAAATGGTCTTCCCTTGGTCTACTGTTTGTAAAACTGATTATCACAGTTTCCTTTGAAATAGATGGCATTCATAAGAACCAAACAAGTAACTTGATTAACTGAATTTGGAGAAAGCAACTCTGTAATTTTACCTTCTGTCTTGTAAGCTATCCGGGTGTTTGTTTTCTAGCCTCCTCTGTAGCTTTGAAGAAGTCAAGCTCTTCCATCCCTGCTTGGTAGAATTTGCAGCAGGAATCTTTAAAAAAGGTGAGTTGAATTCATGGCTTTTCTTCAAAGAGTCTGTTTGCACTTCTAAGTAAGTACTGTGTGCCGGTGCCATTAACTTGGGTGGGAAGGGACTGTAAACCTTGGTGGGCATCTTAAACAACATCGCCACTTCTGCTTAAAGAAAGTGCCTGAACCATCTGGGCTGTGGTATTTCCCTTTGCCCCCATGAAGACCATGGCCAGGGCAGAGGACATGCTGATGGGCAAGGCAAACATGTTTTTCGAGTTGTCTTCAACCAGTTGTTTCAAAAGGTTTAAGACAAATGTGCAATTTGCTTCCAACACAATATCCATGATGGTGAGTCCCAGAGTGTTGGCAATACAGCTGGAATGAACGAAGCAGTGGCCTGGCTATTTCTTAATAGCAACTTGAATTAAAAAATATATGAACATGAACAGTAATTAATATTAGTGTAAGAATTATAAATTTAGAGTAGTGAGTGCAAGTTGCAGTTTTAAAGTAAGTAATGTGGTGACACAAATTCAGTTCTGTGAAAATAAATCAATAACATGTTTAGGATTTTATTTAAAAAAATAAAAATACTTAAAATTCAATTTGTTAATCAAAATGAGGAATGCTAGTCATCAGTAAATGTCAGAAAAATATCATATTATGATATTGAAAGTGAATGAATACAGAAAAGAAAAATTATAGCCCAATTTAGTAAGCAGACTAATAAGCTGCTATAGTTTAAGATATAGTCTTCAAATAGTCAACAATTTAGAATGTTAGTTAAGAATGGCATTCAACTAGAGAAGACTGATTAAAGAGAAAATTCACAGTGGAGGTAAAACCAGTAGAAGTACAGTGATAACAAAACAGAATTTGTAGCTTTTTGGATCCACCATCATCCTATTGTAACTAAACAAAGATGTCCTTCACTGAGTTTCAAACATGCTTGCTGTTGAATAACTACTTAGTTTTGTGTAAGTTTATGAAAAAAGAGAAGAGAAGCAAAGTATCTTTCTATTATTATTATTTTTTGCCGTGAATGTGAGAAGATTTGAAAACAGAAGCTTTTTATGTAATCATGGTTTTAATTAATCATGTGAATCAAATAATCTTTTAATGCCTTGTCATGCAGCTTTCTACATGTTTATACTGACACAAATATAACAAAGAGAAGGATAACCAAAGAAAGGCACTAGCTGGAAAGAAAAAGTAATGCAGAAAACCAACGTGAGGTAAATGCACTATAAATATATGAAATATTAGTATCATCAGCCTCCTATAAATATAAACAATAGGCTGAAAGTATTTGGTTTAATAAAGTTATACTTTATCAGGGTTAGTTTGATCAAATGTTAAGAAGTTAAGATATTAAGATGTTAAGCAGGGGACCACAAGAATACCAAATATCTGAATTGTTAAAATGACATAACTCTGTAGTATGGAGAACAACCTAACCATGATGACCTTTTATCTTCAAATATAATAAAAGCAAGGAAGGCAATGAAGGAAAAAAATCTTAGTATATGATATAGTTCTTCTTAATTATATGGAAATGACATTATAAAGATAACAGATTCTGTCATGCTTTACAACTCTTCTTATTTAATCATCTCAAATCCATGTAAAAATAGTAGTGATTTATTTTACATTAAAAAGACTGAAGTTCATGGAACAGAAATAGTTTTCCAGATGAGCACAGGTTCATTCCATTCTTATTTGATTCTTTCTAACTTTTACTTAACTCACTTCAGATTATTTTCTAGGAAATACTTTTCACTCATCACTATTTTAAAATGTCTATTTTAAATTTACAGATAATCATATTGTAAACTGCTGCTTTGTTCTTTCTAAAGAGGATTTTAAAGTCAAAATTGAATATGAATCAGAGCTTGCTGATCTTGTCCTTCAAGGGAAGAATTCTGTGGCTGAAGTCAGTCATGTCAGAATGGATTGAAAACTGGGTTGTTCATGGTTAACTGCATCATCCCTCCATTATGTCTATAATTGTTCTAGATTTATATTGTCTTCTCAAGGCATTACTAAGCTAATGAGAACAAATTAGAGCATAGTTTTAGGTTGACTGTATTTTCTATTAACTCTCTGGAGTTTAACTTCATTACATTTTAGGAAGTACAAAGTTCAAGAAGGGCATGTTCAAAGAGAGGAAACTCAAGGTTATAGTATTTATAATCCTGTGGATTCATTTTCTTTTAATATTTAAGATGAACAAACACTGAAAAATTCTTGAAAAACATTAATAAGAAAAGCAATTATCAATATAGAATAAAAAATGTAATAAATCCAAAAACAAGAATCATTGAGTTGGGGACGAAAAAAAATAGGCATAATTTTAAAAATATATATAATTTTTAAATGCCTTTAAATATTTGAAGACTCTCTTAGAATACAGAATAGACCAATTATACAAAGATTCATAAGTATAGGTTACAGATCAATGTTTGAAAATTAAGGGGCTACATCTTGTTAAAATGAAGGAATGGTTAAGACTGTCTAACAATAGGTGAGATACCTTCCTGAGCTTGTTTCCTCCTCTCTAAAGTAAGAAGTTTGGATGAGGTGATTTATACCATCCCTTTCAGCCTTACTATTGCACAATGTTATGTTTTAGATATTGGCACCCCCTCCAGTGCCTTCATAGGAACTATTCTTGTGGAATAGATACTTAAGGTGCATAACATGAGATGACCCACCTCCATACATCTGTTTACCACTCACCATCTGTGTGAAATTCTCTCCCTATTTACTTTAATCTCCGATGAATATTCTTAAAGATAACAATGAATCTAAAATATTTTAACACTCTCCTGATGCCCATAACTTTCTTAAGGTAATGTATTAATTTTTATCATTTATTATTTTTTAGTCCATCAGTTATTTCCTTTATAGGCATTGTTTATAAACTTGCAGTGTGGAAGGGGGTTTTCTACAATGAAATTATTTGGGGTTTTAAAATGCAAATACCTGAACCTGATTCTGGAATTACAGGGAGCCATACAATTATTCTCTGTATAATATGCTGAACTTTATTATTAGAGATACTTAGTATATAGAGCAACTGCCGTAAATTCTTTTATTGACCCTTGTCTCTTCCAACTCTTGGCTCAATTATTACCAATACACAGGCTCAACCTACTTAGTTGCTGATTTAATCTTGAATACATTTTCAAAATATCACTATGTCTTCAAATTCATCAGTCTGGGTAGGTTGGCATTAGTGTTGTTATAAATCTTGTTCTCTGGAGCTATTTTTCTAAATAATTTCCACTCTCCATTTATGATTTAATTAGTATTCTGTTTCAAAGTAGATGAAATGGAAACATATGTTTTACCTGTTTTATTAATGATACAGTTTAGACTATCCCACCCTACACTTTTTCCATCGTGGTGAACTATCTTAGATCTCAAAGATAGCCTCAATCAAGCCCAAATATGCCCCTCCCTTTAATAATTCTAGTTGGAATTCCCTTTTATCCCACAATTGGGCCAGCTTTATACCTACAACTCTTTAGTAGCTCAGTCATAATCAAATGTATGCAATTCTACCTCTTCTTGTACTCAGTAAGTCTCTATGAGTGGGAAGCCTACTTTTTGGAGGAGGAGAGAGGAAAGTCTTCCCTCACTGAAAAGAGGCATTTAAACCAACATTACTAAGCCTCAAGACAAACTGTTCCCTTTTCTCTTCACCTCTCTCCGTCATATGCCTAGATAAGATGAAACAGATGCTCATTAATTCTTAAAATTCCTTTCAGTATATAATATACACTCTCAGATTAGTGGGATTAAAACACATGGTAGTTATATAACTTGCAATGTGCCCAAAATTAACCAATAAATCAACAGCACTATTAGAAAGGAAGGCAGTCAAGACTGAAGAATTTTATCCAAAGTCTGAAAAGGAAACACTCCTCAAATTGTCATTGGTTGTCATGCTCTGAGCATACAAATGGTATTGTTGCACAATGTTATTGGCCCACACTCTATGCCCTGTTTTGCTTTTTATAGACTGTGAAAAAACCAACAGCTCTTTCTGAGTTAAGAAGAACTAAAGGATTTACAGTAGGTGGTACCACCTGTGCTTTTCTTGTTCCACCCTCTACTTTGGAGCTTGTGGAGAAGATGGCAGTGATTCAGTGCAGGGCAGGGATGTGAGTAGTCAGCTGTGGCTCAGTTCTGATTTGAAGGAGTAACATCAACTTCACATGTCACAATAATGTGTGTTGATGAATATCTCCTCTTGCTTTTGCTTTATCCATTTCAAGTATCTGGCAAAAGACCATAAATAAAAAGCAAATATGAATTAATTTGACTTCACTGTAAAATGAAAGAAAAATATAACCCAGATAGAATGCAAGATTCTGTACGTATGCAATTAATGATCTTTCCTACATTACACTTCACTTTATCTTCTCTACCACAAAGACTGTAAAAATACACCTGCCTAGTTATTACCTACTTGATTCTCTTCGCTGTGGAATTTCAAATTTAAACAGCCAATTTGTGAAACATGTATTTTATTTCCAATTGAAGTGCTTAAGGAATTAAGAAAAAGAAGACATGTGGGGACAAAAATAGTTTTGAAATGTGGTAGCTTGAGTTACCTAACATTTATATGAAGTTTCCCCCATGTGCTAAATTGTAAAATATTATATACAGAATAATTGAAGGTATATAATATAAAGTTTTTGACAAAAGCAAAGGTATTGAGTGCCTCAGTTGAATCAAAGAATCCTTACTTAACCATGGGATGATATTTTTGCACCTTGCCATTCTAAAACAGCGATTTTCAACAGGTGTGCTGCAAGAATTTTTAGAACATGCCAAACCTGACTAATTAGTCAGGGACACTGACCTCTTTTCCCTTAGACTGTCAAATAAAAAATGACAGCAGCCAACACAGCAATATCCATCCAGTATGAATTAATGAAAGTCACACTTAATTTTTGTGAGATTGGCAAAAAAATATATTTTTTGGTGTGTCACAGAATTTTGGTGATTATTTATGTGTGCCATGAAATGGAAAAGGTTGAAAGTTGCTGTTCTAAGCTAATCAATGTTACATAAATCCAACTAGAATTTGTTCAATTAAGAAAACCACCAGGTGATAATATCCTTTCATCATTCTTACTACTTTTCACACTTTTCATAGTTAATATGCAAATTTGCTCAATACCTGATATTCAAAGATCTAAAAAAAAAAATCTTCAGTTCTTTTTAATGATCGATGCAGGTGGTGAATAGCAAGACAGATAGGGAACTTGAGACAAAGGACAAATGACAATGTGCTAGGTACTTTTTCATCCATTGATACCAGAATCCATTAATTAGTTCTATTCATTTCTTCACATTATAGTCAAATCTTGCTCCAATTTTGTTTTCTTTATAATTTTTTTCTAAATAAACTATCTGTCAGTATGGTATATGCCAACCCTATCTGTTGCCTTCTGAAACAAGGAAGGAAAATAATACTATTGGACAAAAATATATATACATATAATATAGCTTGAAAGCATTTTCCTTTGGATGACCCAGCTTAAAATTTTAACCAAGGAATGATGCTGTTTTTCTGCTGCTGTTTTAGAAAAAACATTTGGACCTATCTGAACATATTAACTATAAATTTCATTTATAACATTAACAGTATGTTTCATTTATAATCATTGTTAGGCCAGATACTCTATGTTGTCAGCCCTGTAACCTGCCACCTGTGGCCAGTTTTCACTGTGTCCTTAGCAACTATGGCCTGTAGTCATGCAGGACCTGCCTGTGCCAAAACAAAGAGGGTCTGCATCACCAACCATGCACCCAATTACAAGGTTCCTCATTAACATAGGCACTAAGGCATAGCTGCCACATCTTGCTGAGAGGTAATTATACTCCCATTGCCCTTTCCCCTGTCTTTAATCATTTACCATAAGTCTCCTGACAGCCATCCTTAATCAAAGGACATTGTTCTTTTGCCAACACCTATACCCTGGTCTCTGGATCCAACCAGCAGGGTGAAGGGTGACCCAACCCCCTGAGAGTTTGCCCCAAGCCCTTAAAAATTTCTCTATCCCACCCCTTGGTGCTGTAGTCTGCTTGGACTCAGCCGACTCCTTCAACATCCCTCAATAAAAGGCTTTGAACTAGTCTGCCTGACTCCTCTCTACTTCCCAGCACAAACCTACTAATCATGAATTAAGTATTAATTCACAGAATAGCTCAAATTTACTCCATCTCAGTTCTTGTTATTCATCTTAAATGTATGCCTTAGTTATTCCTTGGCACATTTTTCTCTACAGTAAAATGAGTAAATAATATCCTTTCTAGATAGTTCTTAATTACTCTGAGCACATTCTTTATTGATGGAGTATTTACTTAAAAATTTTGTATTTTTCTCTTCAATTCATTGAGACATTTTTCTCCACAGTGCATGTTGGTAATGCTTTTATCCCACACTTCAGCTGTTGGTACTGCTGCAATGAATTTGTCTAGATAGCTGTAAAATCTCTCTTATCAGCATTTGTCATGTCCAGGGCATAGTCACTGATGTTGGTGGCACAGTGTTGAGATTCGGAGTGTAAAGTTTGGGGGAGTTTGTGACAAGTAAATGTCACTTGTCAGCTGAGAACTGACAGCTGAGACGCATCACTAGAAAGAAGGAACATCTCCCTGAAGGCTGCATAGTCAGGGTTGATCACAGTAAGCCACCACTTATCAAGAATTACCTAATGTAAAGAACAGATCCCTCAAGTGATGTTTTTCCCCAAAAAGAATGTCAGACTTTCTTTTACTCATCCACAATTACTTCTGCTGACTAGAGGAACAAATAGCAAGTAGGCTGATAAAGCAGTTGACATCTGATAGCTCACCTGTACAAAATGAGAAGAGAACTGTACCAAGATGCAGACTCATGAAAGATAATCTAGTGAAAAATCAATATGGAATAAAATAAAAGTGGCTAAATGAAGTCTCTAACTAAGGATTTAACAGGGAGCATTTGTTTAATTAAATAAATTTCAAAAGGAGAATATTTTTGAAAATATAGGTCACAAAATATGTGCCACTAAAAGAGGTGAAAGACAAAGAGAACAAAGAATTTATATGGGGAGAGATCTCAATTTTATAGTAAACAAGGCCACCAATAAGATATGTTCTGCCCAGGATCATCACAAACTTTAGGTGAATATGTTGGGTTACATCTCATTCCTCTTTGACTCTTGTCCAAGTTTCTCTTTTCAGCAGACTAGGCTACATCAAATTTTAATCATCGATGACTGTCAATCAAATCATATTTCAGACAGTGAAATTAATGAAGCCTGTCTAGAATAGAAAAATGATAAGACCATCAATTCTAATGTGAAACCACTTAGCTTTCTAAGAATTCTATTTATGACGCTGAATGTACAGTTGACAACTTATAACTAAGAGCAGAGAGATCGTACCATTTCATCTAGGAATACGTAAGTAGATATGCTACTATATTGACTTACCACAAAACGTACCTTTTAGATAAACTCCTTTGTCTTTTGATTTTTTGCATTTCATTTAATAAGATATACTTTTATAGTACAAATTATGCTCAACGTATCTCTGAACATCATGAAAGTTTGCAAACATGGTCACAGTTCATATTTCTTGCATTAAGATATCAAAGCTATTTTCTCTCCCCTTGAATGTGAGTTAGATTTATGACTTACTACAATAGATTCAGAAATTTTTTACCCAGGTTCATCTTCAAGGAAAGATTTACTATCCAGCTGTGAGGTACCCAGTCATTACAGACTTTACATCTGTCACTCTGCCTCAGTTAGAGAGCTTTATCATTTAAAGTACTTTTCTTTCCAGGTTGTTTAATTTTTGTGCATGATCAAAAGAAGAGAATAAGGTCGTATTCACTGTGGCCCAATGAAGGACAATCTGACAGGCAAGCCTTACTCCAGAGCTCACCAGGTTGGCTAATACTGTTGAACCTGCAATACAGATCAATTTCTTCCTCAGTCCAATTCCATTTACTCTTTTCCTTTTATAGATGTTAGTTCATAATAAATAGCTTATACCTCAAATATTATAACAATATGTGTTTCTGGAAAACACAATCTATGATATTTGTTTTGGTTCATAAAGGGTGGCATAAGTGGCATTGTACCAGTCCTGAGACTAGACTTCATAAAGCCTTGCAGATTTCCAGTCTTGCTGGAAAGAGTACCAAGGCACCATGAACAAGTCCTGCCTGAAGAGTTTACTGTAAAATGAGAGACCATGTGAAGCAGATATTAACCATTCTAGCTGAGACCTTCCAAAGAAACCAGTACTCAATCAACCCAGCATTTGATTGTGTACAAAACCCTTTCTAGACTCATAGAACAACCCAGGTGAGCCCAACCCAAATTGCTAAATAGCAGAATCAGGAGTTATTGGAAATAAATAAATGATTATAATTTAGGCTATTAAATCCATGGGATGATTTTTCACATAGCAAAAGATATATTATTATATAAGAATAATTAACATTTCTAAAAATAAACTTGAATTTGTTTGAATTTTTAATATTTTAAAGTTTATAAAATGACTATGATAATTAACATAGTTAGACATATAGTTAGTGTTTAACATAAATATTTTCACATGGATTCACAATCACGATCAAAGTTGAACCTGCTTTTGCTTTTTGATAAAGGTCTATATGTGTATTTACATGGTCACATTTTGTTTGAAATTCTGATTTTAGAGCAATTGTAAAGAAGTTCGATTGCAAAAATTAAAAACAGGAAAGTTAACTCAAATATAAAAGGTGAATATATATTACAAATAAATACAAGAAAAAGATAATAGAAAAATGACTTAACATCATAACCATGACAAAGCAAAATAAAAATAAAATATTTCATACAGAGAGTAAACTTCACACATGGGAACACTAAAACATGATTAAATGTCAGTAGGGCACTGGAATAGAATGCTTGCTCAAAGTAATATTCTTTACAACTGGATATGCTTCCTAAATATCCTATGATAATTATTCCCTGAAGCTAATGACTTAAAGGTTACCATTCTTGGTAAAATGTAAATATGTTATTAAAACTTTAAAACAACTTTATTAATTAAGCAATATACATTCCAAATTTATAAGCAGAGCAGTTCTTTTATAAATTTTCTAATGGAGAAAATTCCTATTAAAGGTGATCATAGCATAAAAAACTGATGAGATCTCAACATTTTCAAGAAATTTGAAATTATATCAAGCATCTTCTCAGATCACAATGGCTTGAAACTGGAAATCAATCTCAAGGAAAAAAACTTAAAAACATTCAAATTCATGGAGACTGAATAACATGCTATTAAATAATGAATGGGTTAACAATGACATCAAGGAAGAAATAAAAAAGTTTCTGAAACGAATAACAATAAACACACAACAGCCCATAATGTATGGGACACAGAAAAGGTAGTCCTGAGAGGGAAGTTCATAGCAATACAGGCCTACCTAAAAGGATAAAATAATTTCAAATAAAAAATCTAACCCTACTGTTACCAGAACTAGAGGAACAACAACAAAGAAAGCCCAGAGCAAGTAGAAGGAAATAATTAAGATCACAGCAGAATTAAATGACATAAGACTAAATAAACAATTCAAAATATCAATAAAACAGGAGCTGATTCTTAGAAAAGATCAACAAAATTGACAAGTCCTTAACAAAGCTCATCAAGAAAAAAAGGGAGAGGACCCAAATAAGTAAAATCAGAAATGAAAGAGGAGAAATCACTACTAATACCACAGAAGTACAAAGGGTTGTAAGAAATTACTGTGAACAACTGTATCACAAGACATTTGACAACCTGGATGAAATGGACCAATTTCTGGAAATATATAAAATCATCCAAAAATGAAACAAGAAGAAGCAGAAAGCCTGAATAGACCAATGACAACTAGTGAAATTGAAACAGTAATCAAAAAACTCCCAGCACACAAAAGCCCTGGACCAGATGGTTTCACAGGTGGATTTTAAAAACATTTAGGGAAGAACTAACTCCTATCCTTCTCAGGCTAATCCAAAAAAATCCAAGAAGAAGAAAGATTCCCAAACTCTTTCTATGAAGCCGTATTATCCTAATTCCAAAACCAGGTCAAGACACAATAAAGAAAGAAAACTACAGGCTAATATCACTGATGAACATAGATGCTAAAATCCCCAACAAAATATTGACAAATTGGATCCAGCAACACATTAGAAAGATCATACACCAAATCAAATGGGATTCATCCCAGGGATGCAAGGACAGTTTAATATTCACAAATCAATAAACATAATACACCAAATAAACAAAATGAAAGACAAAACCACATAATCATATCAATAGATGCTAAAAAGCATTTGATAAAGTACAACACCCATTTATGATGAAAACAGCAAAATGGGAATAGAGGGAGCATACCTCAACATAATAAAAGCCATATATGAGAAACCTGAAGCTAATATCATACTCAATGGGCAAAAAATGAAAACATTCCCCCTGAGATCAGGAACAAAACAAGGATGTCCACTCTCTCCACTCCTAGTCAACAAAGTTTTGGAAGTTCTTGCCACAGCAATCAGACAAGAAAGAGAAATAAAAGGCATCCAAATTGGAAAAGAGGAAGTAAAACTGTCATTATTTGCAGATGACATGATAGTGTATGTAGAAAATTCTATAGATGCCACAAAAAACTACTCAACCTAATAAGTGAATTTGGCAAAATAGCAGGGTACAAAGTCAATATTCAGAAATCAAAGGCATTTCTGTATACCAACAATAAAATATCAGATATAGAAACTAGAAAAAAATTCCATTTACTATTGCAACAAGAAAAATAAAGTAAAATACCTAGGAGTAAACTAAACCAAGGAGTTAAAAGATCTGTACTTAGAAAACTACATAACATTGAAGAAAGAAATTAAGGAACATACAAATAAATGGAAGTGTATACCATGTTTATGGATGGGAAGAATCAACATCATTAAAATGTCCATACTACCCAAAGCAATTTATAGATTCAATGCAATCCCCATTAAAACACCAGTGACATATTTCACAGACATAAAAAAAATACTTCAAAAATTTATATGGAACCAAAAAAGAACCCAAATAGCCACAACAATCTTGAGGAAAAAGAACACAACAGGAGGAATCACAATACCTGATACCAAACTATACTACAAGGCCACGGTAAACAAAACAGTCTGGTATTGGCATGAGAACAGACATATAGATCAATGGAACAGAACAGAAAGCCCAGAAATAAACCCAGGTCTATATGGTCAACTAATATTTGACAAAGGGGGAAGCAAGATAAAAAGAAGTTAAAAGAGCCTCTTCAACAAATGGTGTTGGGAGAGTTGGACAGGAATATGCAAGAAAATGAAACTAGACCACCAACTTACACAATATACCAGAATAAATTAAAGATGGATCAGAGACTTAAATGTAAGCCATGACACCATAAAAGTCCTATAGGAAAACAGGCAGGAAATTTTCAGATATTTTATATAGCAATATTTTTGCTGATATATCTTCTAAGGCAAGGGAAATAAAGGAAAGAATAAACAAATGGGACTACATCAAACTAAAGAGTTTCTGCTCAGCAAAAGAAAATATCAGCAAGATGAAAAGGGAACCAACCATATGGGAAAACATATTTGCCAATGATACCTCAGACAGAGGATTGATCTCCAAAATATATAAAGAACTTATACATCTCAACACCAAGAAGACAGGCAACCCAATTAAAAAATGGGCAAAGGACCTGAACAAACAGTTTTTTAATGAGGACATACAGAAGGTCCATAGGTGTATGAAAGAATGCTCAATATCACTAGCCATCAGCGATGCAAATAAAAACCACAATGAGATACCATTTCACACCAGTTAGAAGGGCTATCATCAACAAATCAACAAACAACAAGTGCTGGCGAGGATGTGGAGAAAAGGGAACGCTAGTGCATTGTTGGTGGGAATACATACTGCTGCAGCCACTATGGAAAACAGTTATGGAAAACAGTATGGAATTTCCTCAAAAAACTAAAAATGGAACTCCCTTTTGAACCAGCAATTCAATTTGTGGGATTATACCCAAAAAATCCTGAAACACCAATTCAAAAGAATCTATGCACCCCTATGTTCATAGCAGCACTATTTACAATAGCCAAGTGCTAGAAACAGCTGAAGTGCCCATCTGCAGATGAGTGGGTCAGAAAGCTGTGGTACATTTACACAATGGAATACTATGCAGCAGAGAGAAAGAAGGAACTCCTACCATTTGAAACAACATGGATGGAACTGAGGGGAATTATGCTGAGCAAAATAAGTCAGGCAACAAAAGAAAAATACCATATGATATTACCTAATACAGGAAACTGATGAATAAAAGAAACAAATGAACAAAATTGAACCAGAGGCATGTAAACAAGGAGGAGACTAACAGTTACCAGGGGGGAGGGGAAAAGGGAGAAAAGTGGGGGCAAGCAGGGGAAGAGTGTAGTCAAGGAACTAGTATAAATGACCCATGGACAACGGGGTGGGCATTGATTGTGGAAAAAGGGGTGCACTGGGTGGGACTGAGCAATGGGGGAAAATCTGGGGCAACTGTAATAGAAAAACAATAAATAATTTTTTAAGGCCTATGAGTAAAGTATTTAGGAATAAATAGTCAAAGGTGTGTAACAGAAGATACAGGATATACCACAGAGGAGGGACCTCAGGAACCTGGAAGTGATATGATCGAGAAGAGAAACATTGATGAGAATAGAATCTCAACAAAGGCAGAAATTACTTAATGAGGATAATGGTTTCTGCATAAATATATAGGATATCTGTGTTTTCACTTTTGCGAGGGATAATGCTAAAACCTGAAGTATTGAACTGAGTACAGCACAATACTCAATGGTTTTATGTCTTCAACATGATCTGAGAGCAAAATACTACTAAAGAATAGCTTAATTCCACTAATATTGTGTTACTATATGTTGTCGGCAATAGATTAACAAATCTTTTCTTCCTTCTTCATGAGAATTTGACCTTAGGTTAACTTTTAATCTCTACTCATCTGGCAACCTAATCAGGTTACAGTATGCTATATTTCTAAACAATGGAGATAATGGTAAGGGTAAGTAAACTCTGTTGGCAAATTTCAGCTGGACTAAGAGATCTAAAAATGCTTGATAAGAGGACATAGTTCCAGCACTCCCTGAGTGTTATGACTCTAGGAATATCTCTAATGAGGACTCTAAAAACTAGGTCTATGGAATTGTACCAAAAGATATTGGCTTCTGTGGGGTCTGAGACATTTACATCATGTCAGGAGCTGCACTCACCTGCTGCACATCTCTTCTCCTTGCCGGTAAACAATATGGGACATGAAACAACAGCAAAAGAGAAGTACTTGATTTCTCCGTGCTGACAAACTGTGTTTTCTATCCTAAATACTTCTTAGGTGACAAATGTGGCTTTTGAGAGTCTTCATCTGTTATTTTATTCATGAAAATTGTTCTTCACATATATACAGAAGAAATATACTAAAAAATTGTGAGTAGCTTTTCACTATTTTGAACTTGACCAGCTATAAAGGCTCTATTTCCAAATAAGGTTACATTCATGGATATTGGAGGTTAGGACTTCAACATATTTGGAGGAACACAATAAATCCGTAATAGGAATATAGCACTGCAATGCTAAAGTCATAAAGGTCAGACAGTTACCTAGTTAATTTTTATTTTTATTTTTTATTTTTTTAGTATATTTTATTGATTATATTGTTACAATAGTTCCAATTTTCCCCCCTTTGTTACCCTCCACCCAGCACTCCCTTCCCCCTGCAATCCCCACCAAATCCATGCTCATGGTTCATACATACAAGCTCTCCTGCTTCACCCTTTCATATGTTCTTCTTTTTTTAATAAATAAGTGATTAATTAATTATTTTAATAATAAAAACTAACAATCCCTCCCTCTCAGATATTAAGACCCTTTATAATCTTAAAAAGGAAAATGGGCGAAGGTCTCAAGCTCCTCTAGCTGCTTCAAGCTGGACATGGTCGTCGTCCTACCTACCCTTGGGTCCAGAAATCCCTAATAAGAGTGGGGGTGTGGAGGGGAGGGTGGCCTTCCCACTTTGGGAAGGATTGTGCAGACTCCAGGTCAGTTGTCTGTCTCCGGACAACGGCGTGCTTGGTTTAACAGGCTGGCATTCTTGTTGTATTCTGGGGGCAACAGATTTGGCAACAGGGTTAAAAGACATCATTCAATCCATAACCACTAGATGACAAAAGGCAGGGATTAATTTTTAAATGTCCCACATCAGGGAAAAAAAAAAAAAAACGCTTCTTTGGAGGAAGGTATCCCAGGCACATCTCACCTGTACAAAACCCTTTTGCCCATTATACTTAGCTTGGGCTGAGGGAAACATTTTAGGTTTTCCCCCTCTCAGACCTCTGGGCCCTTTTGGTCCAAGCCATTAAGATAGAAAAGAGAAACCAGTTTTAAAGTGAAGCCCACAGACCACCCCATTCTTCACCAACCCAGCCACTTAGTTCAGCCAAACTGTTGAGTCTCAGGAGGCAGTGCTGCAGACAGGATTAAGTGAGGCCTATATGTACAGACACTTTTAAAAAGGCATCCCTGAATGTTAGATAATTTTGAATTTAGAAACAGCATAGAAATAGTGTTTCCTTCCACCACCAGTGCAACTTTCCTCCTTCAACAGTCATGTGATTTCCTCACATGAAGAAACCAAAATGAAGTGACAAAGAAACACTTCCGTTTCTTAGCTTATTCTGATACAATTTCAAGATGTAGATTTCAATATAAATGACACACATTGAGTAAAAAAACTATGTAAGCAGAATATTTAAAAGATAATCTGCCACACACACAAGTGCAGAACAGTAGTCTTTCTCATGTACTCCATTAGTCAGGCTTTTATTAGAGTATATTTATAATTTATGTGTGTGTTAAAACTGATACAGAGAAATGGAATACAATCCAGTATTGAAAAATAAGTACCCTACGACATTTAAAATAAAATTAAAGTGTTAGTTTTGTAATAAAAAATCAATTTATAATATGACAAATTCTACTCATTATTAACATGATTATTATTTTTCATTAAAGTTTGCTTCTCTGAATACTTGAGGTTACTAGTTAAAAATCTAATTTAAGTTTTTAAGTTTCTAAGAGCTATTAAAGAGTCCCCCAAATGTCATCCAAATATATATTTTAATCTTATTATCAGCTAAAATGCACGTTTTACAATAATGCTGATGATATTTGCCTACCAGAAATGTAATCTAAAATTTAGTGATAACTTATTAATGTGTACATATTTGCTTTTCATTTTGACTTATCATGAGAAAATATTTAGTGCCATGTGAGTCTTCAAAAAAGAAAGAAAGAAAAAAGAAAAGAAAGAAAGAAAGAAAAAGAGAGAAAAAAGAAAAGAAAAATCAAATGAGCACAATTTGCAAAGTTCCGGAGTTAATGATCTGCAGAGTGAACATCCAAACATCTCACAGTATGCAAACTATTTAAAATAACTCTAGAAAATTACAAAAAAAGTTAATTTTTTATTGTATGTAAATCACATGGGATCAAGTCATAAGCATGACAGTATGATTGTGCTAAAGCTCTGCCTATGGAGGGCTGCTCAGCATGTGCACTCCACACAGTGCTAGATCAGCATCCTGCTGTAAACTCATGACTCCTCAAACCACACCCTCTGTATGGATTTAAATTTCATTAAAGGTATCCAACATGTTACATAAAATTATTGCCTTAGACACATATTTATAGAGAATACAAAAATAGCTTATGCTGGAATTTGTCTGTTTCCATACCCACAAAATTAATTTTATCCTCATTTTTCCATTTCTGAGATATTAGACATGTTTTCTTTATTATAGTAAACTATTACTTCTTCCTTAAACTTCAAATTAACAGTTGTAATATAAACACAGTTAGTTAATATACATATTCTAGGTGAAGTAAGAACTTATTCTGTGTTGAAGAGTAACCATGTCTGTCCTTGAGTTCTCTTTCCATGTGTGAAAATGAACTTGTCTATGCTACCTTTTATTACCACTTGATCAATCTGGAATAGTCTTTGCACTGATGTTTAAGGGCCTTGTGAGGGGTCCCTTATTCTAGAAAATCCAGTGGGTGAGAGAACTTTCTCTTCTGGCAAAGCAGTTAACACTGTAATACACTTTAAAGATGATATTAGGATTCACATGACCATGACTCTTGGGATTACTGAATTAGGTCAATTTTTAAGATCACAGATCTAGTGGTGAGTTATCACACTCATGATCTGTGTCATTCCAAAGCCAAGCTTTGCCTGTCCTATGAAGCTCTGTATTTCTACCATTAACTAGCCATTTCATCATAGGGATGTCATCAAAACAATCAGAATATTTGTAATTTGTAAAAACCTGTTTTCTATCATGGTTATATTATCTAACATAAAACATTTTTTGAGAGTGTAAGGGCACTTAATAATTATGCCAGAAAAATGTACACAATGGGTGAACAAGCTTGTTTTCCTCAATAGACTTCTAACCGGTATGTTCTAAAACACTTATAATCTCATTCAATACGTTTTCCACAGAGTAACTACTGGTGGCTTCTCCTTCACCAGAGAGAGTAAGATACACAAAAGTAAGGACCTTCCTGTTTTTGTTCACCCTTTTATTCCCAAAACATAGCACAAATGTTTGGAAATTATTAGACAACAGACAATTTGTTTAATGTTTAAAAGAAAGATTAGAGGAACCCATGATTATTTGGGTAAATGGATTAATGTTTGAAGGAAAAAAGGAAAGAATAAACAAGAAAAAAATCTGTTAACCAAGTATAACTATGTAATACAGATTACTAAGAAACAGATAAGGCTGTGTAGAAAAACATAAAGTTTGTTATATATTGGTAGAATAGAATATACTTCAAAGAATTCCTGCACTCTTTTACCTCATCCAATGAAGTAGTGTTCACAGAGGCCAATGAATATATCTGTACATAATAGTTATTAGTTCTCTGTTCCTGGAAAACATTTTGGGTAGTTAATGACTTGGGAAAAAATTACAATTGAAAGTTAAGTGAATAATTAAAGTTTATAATTTCACATATATTATTACACCTGTTTTATGCATTAAGATTTATGAGGCAAATGTAACCTTACAATATGTATCACAGCCCCCTCCAGGAGTTGGAACTTCAGGTGATTTTTCTCTGGGGTGCACTTCACCCATCTCTCTCACTCTCTCTCTTCTCTCTCTCTCTCTCCCGCTTCATATAGTCTTTTATATGGCTAAAGGTTTTAGTTAAAAACCTTATTGAGTCTCTTATTCAAAAATAGTTTTCAAATCTGTTAAAAATTCTTCCAAAAATAATCAAATTATATTTTAATCATTTTCAGCTAAGATGATATATATAGATATATTCATTTATTGATAGATGAAGATATTTTTTCTTAATCCTCAGACTTTGCAAATGTTTTTAAAGTAAATCAGAATTAAATATTTCTTAACAATATATATAACCTTAATTTTCTAGTATTTGGTTGAAAGTGATACATTTCTCTACCAATTACCAAAGTTTAAGCAAGTCTCATTATTATAGTTGTTTTCTTTATTTTATTCATGAGCTTTCAGATTTGGATAACAGCTATTGCAGAAGTTCAAATATATGTATACACATCTTGGATTTATGAATATAGGAAAATTCCTAAGTCTATATCTGACTTTCATTTTATTGGGAATATATAAAAAGTTATTAATTTTTAAATATGTGAGGCCATAACTGAACTATATCAAATTATGAGAATTCATCCCAGAACAAATCAAACATTAATATTGATCAATGAATTCTAAAGTATATAAAATACTATAAAAGATAAAAAATTCTTATTATTCTGGGATTAATCAATAAATGATAAAAGGTACATTTACCTAATTAGTAAATAGGAGCAATTTGGAAAAAAAAAATTAGAGTAGCAATTTAAATATGGACTTGAATTGCTGCAAACCTTGTGCACCCAGTGTGCATTCTATTATTGAAAGTACCACAGCTAGTCTATGATATATATTTTATGAAATTCTTCTTTAGGCTACCTATCTGTAATGATATCCCACTGCTGTCATCCGTATTGACTTTTCCCTGTCTGTAATAAAGGGAGAGTGAAGCTAAAAGATTATTCATGATAGAAAGGAGCTACTAACATAAAAGTAAAATGTAAAAAAAAATAAATTAAATTAAAAAATAAAAGTACTGGTATGAATGGTTCATTTTTTATGGCTTAGGAATCTTTTTCTCAGGTTAAAAATTATTTTTGATATTTTACAGTCAGGAGAATTTGTCTCATAATTAACTAGCTTGAGAAATACAGGAATCCAGGGATATTCATGTCCCCTGTGAACAAAGTTGCTTTCATTTTTTATCTTTAATATATATTTTGTTATCTTCCTATTTCTAGTCAGTCTCTTCATCTCTCACCTAAACTCTAACATCTCATACTATTAAGCAGAGTGTGTGTGTGTGTGTATGTGTATATATATATTTATATTATATATATGTGTGTATATATATATATATATATATATATATATATATATATATATGCGTGTGTGTGTGTGTATAATTTTACCAAGGAGAAGTCATCTCATGTTCTTGACTGCAACAGATTCCATATGTTATCAAAATAAATGAGTTAATAGCCTTTAAGTCATCTGACATATTAAGAAAGGCATCATGCAAATCAAAAGTATTATTACTTTATTACTCTGAAAGGCATTACATCTCAGAAAATTAATTCCAGCTGGTTTCAAGAATTCCCTTTACAGTGTACACTATTCCCTCACTATCATGGATATTACATTCCAGACCCCCCAAGAAGTAGGAACGTTACATTTATTCTACACTCTTAAACCTACGTAACTTTAACAACATACGTATACAGTACCACAAAATCCCACGATATTGTGAAAAATCTGTGATAAATAATTAAATATAATATTTTTTTAAGTCTCGCGATACAGTGAGGCTGCAATAAGTGAACTGCAATATAGTGAGAGACTACTGTATATATTTCTTACCACATAGAATATTTTTACTTGAGATGTCAAAAAATGATAAAAAAGCTGTCATTATTAAAAGAATGACTGGTGATAAGTAGGAAACGCTGACAGTGTTTTAAAAATTCAGGTATTTTACTAAAACAATTTGTGTTTTCCTTAGAAACTTATCAGCTGCATAAGTTGGGCCAAAGTGTGTTACTAGAGTGCCTTTAAATAACCAATTCATGTGCATTAATGTACTGATAACTTTTCCTATAATTTTTATGATGTCCTCTTTTCTATGCTTGTATTTAATTCACCCACTCAGGAAATTGTGTGCTTACCCACAATTAATTCCTTGGTTACCCCAATTGAAAAACTATGGGTAAGGAATTTTAGGAGAGTTAAAGTCCCATGCATATTGGATTAAACAGTTAGCAATATAGTTTTACTGAAAAGAATAAATATATAAAAATTAAATATAGTTGTCAAAAAAGTTGTACTTCAAAGCAGGTTTCTTCCAACTGTCACATGGAATTAGACAAGGAATGAGACAACTTGAATAACAAGGTTAAAGCCTTTTAAATAATTTTAACCCCAGCATACCAGTGAAGACATTGATTGCTGTACATTAATGAAAACTTTGATTCGCTGACCAAACAACAATCTTTTTTTCTTCTTCTTCCTAAATTTAATCTTGTGAATAGACTGCAAAAACAGGCATAAGCAGTGTACATCTTGTCAAGAATGCCTATTTGTATGAAGGAAATATAATAGCCAGCCCATCAATTTGAAAATAGTCTCATTCTATGTTCTGCTAAAATCTCTTATAAAAGGAAAAAAGAAAAAAATGTTGAATGAGTCCATCAAGAATGTTTTTTACACCAGAGAATAAGAATAAAAACTTGAGAAATAATTGCTGTGCTTTCTGTGTAAGCCTAGAGAAAAAAAAATTTTTTTTGAGAGGTGGAATATATAGATTGCTTTCACAAGGAAAACTTACTGATTTTTTAAAATACTGATTCAAACATTGCTGTCATTTTAGCCCCATATCAATTACAGTGTCATAACTGATGCCCAGTGTCATTATGCCATTTTCTTCCTTAAGTATACTCACTGAAGCAAGAATACTGAATAGAGAAGAGTTTTAAAAATTACTATTTGCTACATATCATATATCAAATAGTCTTGACTACATATTTCATTTTATAAAACTAAAATAAAAACTATTAAATGTCCTGAAATCTTACACCAAAACAATAAAATATATGTACCCTAATTTCACTTGTTACACTAATTTTCCCAACAGTTTTGGAAATTTACTCTGTGTGTGTGAGAGCAAAAAAGAGAAAGAATTCATGGACACAAACAACTGTGTGGTGATTGTGGAGGTGGGTGGATGGAGGCGAAAGAGTGTATAAGGGTAATACATGTTAATGTAAAAAATGCAATAAAAAATAGGGGGTGAAGGGACTGAGCAAAAAGGAAAAAGGACTCATGGACAACAGTGTGGTGAATGGTGGGTATAAGGGGACTAAGTGGTAATGGAAAAAATACAATAAAGATAAAAAAGTAGCTATTTAAAAATCAAAAGCAAGGTATTAGTAAATACTTGGAATCACTCATCCATTGGCAGACAATTTACTTTTGGTTCTCCAGACACTCCAATAATTTTCAAGTATGTAATGTCATGTATGAATTTTTTTTAATTAAAAAAGTTTTCTGTTTCCTGGACAATTATCCTGAATGCTAACACAAATAGGAAAAAGTAAAATTCTCCAAAATAGGCCTGGGAAGACTGTGTGGAATCTTCCATTATTTTTATCTTAATAGTATACCTCCCTCCTTACACTATGTGCTTTTAAAATATATTTCAGCTGCAGAGATTGTTAAAAAGGAGAAGGAAAAAATATTCTGAGCATGAGTTCTACACATATATCAGTGATAAAAACCTTGAAACCTCAGTGGAATATATAGATTGTGGGGAGTAAAGACTTTAATTTTAAAGTTGAGAGTATTTCCATTTTGGAAAGGTAAAGAATTAATCATTGAGCCTCTCATTCTTTTGTTCTGAAAAACTATGAAATTGGACAGTACATGGATATTTTGTTTGCCCCGAGTCCGATTCTATGAAGAACTTCTCTTCCTTGATTTGACAACTTTTGAAGCCCATGTGGCTTAAAGACATGTCTGAAGTCTTGCTTTCAATGTCCTGGTAATGTGTCTTTAACCTGGCCTGAGCATTCACGGAACTTCGTCATCTTGGCCACCATTACAGTTCAAATGCCCATCCAATCAAAGATCCTTCTTGGATTAGAATCTTTGATATCTCTTTCCTGGCATCGAAAGCTGTAAAAGATACTAAAATTTGTAGGTAAGATAGTTTATAACTTAAATAAATAAATGAATAATAACTTCTTTATATCATATATCTTGTGATGTGTGTGTACATGTGTATGCGTGTGTTTGTGTGTTTATTTTTTCCCCTGAGATTTTAAGTTTTTCCCACTTATGTTTCTCAGATAAATTATTTAAATAGGCTTGTTTCTTAACTAAATTAATTTGAAGAATAACTTGGATTTTTATCTTTCTGGTTCAATCATATATTATTGTAAATAGACTAAATAACTATTCTCATTTATTGTTAAAAAATCTCATTAATTGATAGAGTAAAAGAAAATATGCTATTGATTCAGATGTTTTTGTATTCAGTGTTAACTTTTGCTGAAGTTTGGAGAACTCTCTTCTGAATCTTTTAAATTATCCTAGACTACATTTCTCTTAGGAATTTCACTCATATAAAAACAGAAAAATAAGTAAAACACCTTTTTCCCTTTTATTCTTACTGAGTTCTCCTTAATCTACATTTTTTCTTGAATAGCATTTAAAAATTGAAACTCAGTTCTAAAATTTGTATCAATATTGCACTCTTATGTTTTTTTAAATAATATCAATTGTTATTTCACCTTGTCCATGAAACCTTCTCTGATCATCTCACTCTAAAGCAATTCTTTCTTTATTGGAAGTTTTCTAGTTTATATTGCCAGATATTTTGTTTGACACATAATCAAATATCTTTTATCAATAGTCTTACATACAGTATCTACCTTTAGGAAGGGAATTAGATATAATTATTCTTCATTTTTCTTCCCCATTTTTCCCAGTGATTTTTATTCAACAGGAGCTCACAAATATTCATTGACAGCAGACCAAAATTCACCACATCTAACAACATAATAAAAGCACATATCCTCCTAAATAAGAAGCATATGACTACCATGTAGATCATCATCATACTATTCCAGGCACATATTAGATACTTATATGTTGTATAGATAATTCATCTCCAGACCACAAATGCACAGTTCATGAATATGCTTTGTAAAAAGCACCTCGTATAAATTGAAATTTCCACAGCCACTGAGAGAAATCCTTCTTCCTTCTCCAAAATTTCAGAAAACAGATCATACACTCTACATTTCAGGTCCTTCAAGGAATTCTTTCTTTTTCTAGGGCATATTAAAGAAGAGAAATTTGTAAGAGAAAAGGGAATACCATTCATAATGCTGTGCCTTACACTGAAAACCATTAGGAATGATTTCTCATAGACTTTAATACTTAAGCTTTAAGTGGTAGTTTTATTTTATTGTAGTGGCATTATAAACTAAAAGGACTTCTTGTGTATGATCAGATAAAGTAAAATGCATAATATGATTCCTTTGGGAAAAATGCTTTATGTTTCCAATAACACACTTTCATCTAAAATACTATGTAGCAGAGAAAAAGAAGAAACTCCTGCCATTTGCGATAACATGGCTGGAACTAGAGAGAATTATGCTTAGTGAAATAAGCTAGGCAAAGAAAAAATAAATACCATATGATATCACCTAATACAGGAAACTAAAGAACAACATAAACAAACAGACTAAGTAGAACAAGGAGCAGAATAACAGTCAATGGGGAGGGAGGGAGGGAGAGAAGGGGGTAAGAAGGGGAAGGGTCTAGTCAAGGAACGTGTATAAATGACCCATGGACATGGACAACGGGGAGGGATATGATTGTGGGAGAAGGGGTGGGCTGGGTGGGGGTGGCAACGGGGGAAAAGTGGGACAACTGTAATTGAAAAACAAAAAAATAAAATTAAGAAAAAAAGAAAACTAAAAATAAATTTTTGTCTTATTTTAATTTAATTTTTAAAATTTTTCTCTTCTATTACATTGACCTGATTTTCCCATTGCTCCCCCTGCTCCGCCCCCCACACTTATTGTCAATCTCCATCCTGTTGTCCATGTCCATGGGTCATTCATACATGTTCCTTGATTAGACCCTTCTCCTTCTTTCCTCCTTATCCCCATTCCCGTTCCCCTTTGGTCTCTGTCAGTCTGTTCCTTGTTTCCATGCCTCTGATTCTATTTTGCTCATTTGTTTGTTTTGTTCATTAGGTTCCTCTTATAGGTGAGATCATATGGCATTTGTCTTAATGCTTGGTGAGTTTGGGACTGGCTATACTAAATTCTTCCCAGGTTTCGTGATTCAAGATATGCGAAACTGGGCAGAGGCCCAAATTAATTTTAAAATAAACTGTTTCAAAAATAGTGATGCCAATATAAAAGCTATATACATAATGTTTCAAAAGAGAGCAGCAACTACTAAGGAGAGTCTTCATTTTGACTTCCAAATCTTGGCATAACTTTTTTACGGAATATGGTACTCACCTTCTTATCTACTAAGACATCAATAAGAATAAATGGGGTAAATTTTAGTTGAATATTTAGGAAGGGAAAAACCTAACAGATAAGATGAGTGTGTGTGTGTAAGATTATATATATCAAGGGATTGAGGCCTAAGACAACATGCTTCACTGGGAATCTGAAAATTTGAAATTTGGACTTGAAGAGGGAGATAAGAAGTAGAGAGGGAGAAACTATCCATTCTTTGGAACTATCAGTGTTTTCTAAAAAGGTCTTGGTCACTTTTTAATGTTTCCCTCAGGTCGCATTCTGTGCAATTCCTTTGACTTTTTAAAGCTTCTTCCTGAACTGTCAGTCACATTCATTTCCTCTTTAAAATCTATTTTTGACATTCACTTTAATTTAATCATGTTAGTTTCTCTCCTTGAACCCTAAGGTCCTGGGAGGGGTTCATAATCCATGACAATATAAAATGGAGTGAATGCCAGAAAAGCCTCTCCTGGGTAAATCACTTTTTTTTTTTCCACATGTTTATTGCATTGTCTGCTTAATTAGATCAAATCAATGTCTATAAAATGTTTCACACTGATGCCCCTCAATAAATGTTTAGTCTGATCATCCATGGCACCAATGTTAATTAAAGAAGTTTTATAAGAACTGTTTGCAGAATGTTTTGAAATGCCCAGGTGATAGTTGTATAAAATGCATCACATTGATTAATATTTATTACCTGCTTAAAATTTATATAGTAACTATCACTTTAGAACATAGACACTTGGACAAGGATACTATTTTAGCACTAGAATAAAAGGAAAAGAAAGAATACTTATTTGTTAGGTTAGCCCATGCCCAGGGACAACAAATTCTATGCACATATGTCAATATGGTTTAAAAAATGACTTGGAACTTATAATCATAACACTCCTTTCCCTTATCCCCCTTATTTTTTCACTGACCTTTACTCTTCACTTCCCCTAAATATTGTTTGCACACTTACACTCAATGGCACCCATCCACTTTGTTCTGACTCATTTGAAACCTCTGCTAACTACCTCTTCCTTAGTCCATCACTCTGATATTCATGTTCCCCTCTTCTTCATGCCTTCATGCCCTCTCTTTCTGACACGTATATTTTTATTTTTCTATTATCCTTCCATGTATGTGCTATTGTCTTCTCTACATGTAATTCTTGGGTGGCAATTTTATTTCAACTTAAACACCTGATGGTGTGAGAAATGAGGGTCCTGTTCCATTAATAATTTTACACATGGGCAAAAATTTCAATGATTAAGAATTATTTCCTGCAGATATTATAAAAGCCTATTTTAAGAAAAGTAATATACTCCAAGAAGAGATAAGAACTGTCTTTCCTCTGTAGGAATATAACTCAGAGAAGACAAGACTTGGCCCAGCATAGTAATTCTATTTTTACATCAATAATCTTACCACAAATAATGAGCTTCATGAAATTTGCTTTTCTTTTCCATATGCACTTAATAACTTTTTAAACATTGTATGGAATACTAAATTATTTTCCTAGGATCAGCACAGCAATTTCAGGGACATCTAAGAAAAGTAATTTTTATTCTTTAGAGTACTTTCAATGGCATGATCAAAAGCTAAAAAGACCTCGATACTTTTTCAGAAACTAAATATTTTGAAATGATCTGATATACTTAAATATTTAGGCAGCATGCGAAAGCAAAGTTAAATGGACTCTGTTGACACTATTTTCTAATTGACAAAGAT
This sequence comes from Furipterus horrens, assembly GCF_987537825.1. NCBI lineage: Eukaryota > Metazoa > Chordata > Mammalia > Chiroptera > Furipteridae > Furipterus > Furipterus horrens. Next base: position 73,339,094 of record NW_028327171.1, read on the forward strand.
TATTTAACATATCAGGCACTATAAAGCAATGAACTTGAGTAATTTTTGTATGTTTTTTGTTTGTCTACCAGAGGTATCCTGTACTGACTTTATGATCACTTATCCATGTTCCATAAAGTATCATGTAATTCAAAAAATATGCTGGTGATTCATCTTACTTCAATGAAACAGCCTTTATCTAGAGTCTCGAAGATGAATTTGATCATATCTTAATACACAACAAGGTATTATCAAATAAAAAGTTATCCAAATTTATATTTAGGATAATAAAGCCAGGACATAGAGAAAAGTTTCTTTAAAAAAATTAAACTTCATCAAAACAGCACATTGTTTGCATCTCTTCTCAGAAACTTATAGGGAATAAACAGATATTGGGGCAACACATTTGTTATTGGTTAAGGAATTAAGCAAAAATTTCAGAAAGCATTGTAAGAATTATCTTATGAGCTGAATTTGTTTTCTGTTTCATGTTCCATTGAAGACCATAATTTATCCTTAACATGTTGAAAATGTTTATAATTTCTCTCCAAGATAGAATCAGATACGGTCAATTCTAAACCAGTTTTTCTGAGATTAGTAATAAATACATTCAAAATACATTGAAGAAACATCAGCCAAGCATTTACACTATTTGTCCATGGTTTTGACAATAACTATTATTGTCCTTAGTTTTGATTTAAAAAATCTACGAGTACTCAATGAGTCTATATCAACCTGTGTTTCAGTATAAGTTTAAGGTAATTATTATGCTAATAGGGACAGATTAACTACATCTTAAATTATGACTGCAAAAATAGAGTAGTTTTAACTCTTTGTTTTAACTCTAGTACAGATAGAAAATAAATTTATATTTCATTACCAGAGTGGGTGAGAAAGATCATTTAAAGAAATTCAATTAGCCTGGGAACAACTATACTAAAAGGCTGTGATTCATTAAGTAAAAAGTGAATTTTCAAAACTCTAAATGAACTTTTTAAAATGCAGTATTTTCATAATAGAAATTTGAATTAATTTTTATTACTAATTGAGGAAAATAAAAATGAGAAAGTAAATACAATCTATATCTTAAACATTTCATTAATATCAGGCAGTATTTTATTATCATCAAGCCCTGGCTGGTGTAGCTCAGTGAACTGAGTACCAGCCTGTGAACCAAAGTGTCTCTGGTTCAATTCCTAGTCAGGGCACATGGTTGGGTTGCAGGACAGGTTCCCCATTAGGGGTGTGCGAAAGGCAACCACACATTCATGTTTCTCTCCCTCTATTTCTCTCTACCTTCCCCTTTCTAAAAATAAATAGTTTTTTAAAAGAGATAGCTGTTACACAAAATTAAGCAATCCATTCATATGACAATATGAGTAATAACATCTATTCTGTAGTACATGATGAAATCATTGAAAAAGAAGTCAATGATTCTTAAAACATAAATTTGTGGGTGTCTCAAATAGCTTAATTTAAGATTTTATTTTTATTTGTGTTTATTACTACAAAGATGCGATAGCAATTAAATTGCATGTACACATAATAACCTGTAGATATAGGTTAGGCTATATGTGCCTTGAAGGAACTTCATACTTTTTATGAACAGTTGAGAATGAGCATGTTTGCACCCCATGAATTCTGCATTCCAATCCATTTGTACCCAAATATTTGAAATTTTACTTCTGCCCTTTTGCCATTACTTGACACCTTGTTCAGTAACAATCTTCCTGAACCTAAGTAGCAAAAGCAGTGAAAACATCCATAACTTTTAAAGAAGTCTAATTGAACAATGATAACAGCCTGAGCCCTATAACAAATTATCAAGAGCTTATCAGCCACACTGTCAATAACTATATTGTGTTCTCTTTACCAGTTTTTGGACTTCAGAATGAAAGACACTTCTTTGTGCTAAAGTGAATTAGGGATTATATTCTGTAAGAACCACTATAGGTGATGGACGCCTAAGTGATCTCCTGCTGCAGGCCTTGGGCTCTGAAGCAGCAGAGAATACTAATAGCAGCAAAGCGAGAGCAGTGTTTGCTAGTGTAAGATCATGTCAGTCTCTATTGACGTAAACAAGGATTTATTTGGTGGCTGCAATGATCTGTCTGCTCTCCACAAGCAGCACATAAAACTTATTTTAAATTGTTTATTTTCTTAGATTTCATCTGCAATGCAGGATGGACTGTAACTGAACTGATGATAATGTTGGAATATGACTCAGGCACACAATTAAACTAGCACACTGCTTCTTTTCTCACTGTGTCTTTTTGCTTTCTATCAGTTATCATCCCTGCAGAATTTCATGAAAGCAAAATAAAATTTTAAAAGAGAAAAATGAAATGAAAAAAATGCTCAGAAAAGAGCTACTGCTGCAAATCAGGGATGAAGGGGAGAATATAGCACTTTGGGCTGTAGAAGCAGCATTTAGGGACCTAACGTAACTGCTGATTTTCACATCATATTCTTTCGGTATGTACACGTCTGGGATGCACAGTACCTCACAGCAAGAGGCTCCCCTACAGAGAAAAACTGTTTCTGATTCTCTGTTCTGTGGAGACTTCCTCTCCAAAATTCACAAAACGTGCTCCTGCTTTCCAGACTCAGCATTTATTTCTCTAGGGCTTTGCTATTGAACAATAATAGTTATGTATACTTTGGCCTAAAAATGGCACCCCTGGAGTGAATTGTTGTAACAGTCACTAATGTAAAAAGTTGATCTGCAGATTTCCCTGCGTCTGATGCTCATTTCATGGTGTTATCACAAAGCATTTCTTTAAGCATCAGAAAGATAGAGGACTGGTATATCTAGAGACTGAAGTCCTGAAATTGTTGTAAGGAAAGGTATGATCCAGGCCTTGAAACAGTAAATACAGGTTGGGTAAAAGTAGGTTTATAGTTGTGAGCACGCAAAACATGGTTTATTCTTGTACTATTATTTATTATTATATTGTTTTCCACACAAACAACTATAAACCTGCTTTTGCCCTATCCTGTATTTCTCACCAATGCTTTCATATTTCTTTGATTAGCCAACCTGGTACCAGACGAATGACATTGTACTCACTTGGAAAATGTCAAATATCAAAAATATAGCTTGTCAGAGACAAAGTATGGGGCTTAATAATTTTATAAATCAGATTTGCCTCAGTGATGGCCAAAGCAATGCATATAGAACTGCAGCTTTTCCTTGTACAGATGTATTTTGTTTTATGGTGCTTCACTTTATTGTGGGTTTTCTTTCAGATTGAAGGCATGACACTCTACCAGCAAAATGATTATGACTCACCTTACTGTGTCACTCACTTTATTGTTGTGGGTTGTAACTGAACCAGCAGTATCTCTGAGGTATGCCTGTATGTTTCTTTATAAGAGCAATCTTACAGAAATTCTTTCAGAAGTCAAACTTACGTTACCCTCCTTCTTTATGATCTGTCACCTACTCTGTAATGTTTATCTTCACTGCTCTCAAACCCAATGCTGTTTCAATGTCTTATCCACTCTCCAAATTTTGAGCTCTTTCCCTCCCAGGCTATGTTCTGGATCTTCATTTCCAACCTACCCAGTAGAAATGAACCTATTTCCAGGAGTATTCCACTGGCAATGTACTGGTGAACCATTTAAACTAAGCTATTAATAAAATATCTTTCTTAATGTGTTGCTACTTCTAGGAACAAAAGTCCTATTTCAAATTAATAACAAAGGAAGAAAATTAAAGTTCTATATTTTGAGGCAGTATATTCTCTTCTATGCTCCTCAAATATCGTACATCCTAAAGGAACTGTGTTCATCTCTCATTTGAAATGGCCTTCACAAGAAGACTCTCTTTAAAAGGAGGCTACAGAAACAACATGCATCCCAAGGGGATAAGGACAATTCCCCCAGAGGCCTATATTTTACTCCCTTAAGGGGTGATTAAGGCATTTCATCCTTGTTTCTGGTAGAAGGTGGTACATTATATAAGTATAATAGATATCTGTTAAAATTTAATTCCCTCTGTAGCATAAGTCAAGATATCAGAAACTTTGCCTACAAGAGTGAATAGTACTAACTCAAACTATTGCTTTTGTTTAGTTGTATATCCCTATTTACTTATGTGACCTTAAAACTCCGTTTGGGTTTATTTTTAGCAACTTTAAGCACACATTTATGTGATAGCGCTAAGAGATACCATTGACTTGGACCATAGACTTACGGATGGACTTCCTAAAGCTCATGTCTATTTCTCAATTAACCTTGATTTAATAGCCTAATGGTAGGTGACAGTGGAGCACAGATGCCTCCAAAGTCTCTTTATCACTTCATATACCACAAAAGAGGTTCTCCTTAAACAAATATCATTGATATAGAGGACCATTGATACCAAAACCAGTTTAATGTTTGCCATGAAAATGTTTCCCTCACCTAAGCCACTGCTGAAAATACTAAAATAGTTATAATCATATGCATATACTGTACATTTGCATAACACTTTAGAGTTTTCAAAGAGATTATGCATTTATTATCTTATTTGATCTTCACAACTACATAGCATTTATGGATTTAAAACTGAATATATAAAGGTCAGTGGGTTATACAACAGCATAAATTTTGTAAAGCTAGTAAATTAGAGAGTATTCTTAGCCTGAAAAATGTATATTTGGATTATATTTCAGCATTTTATTGTATTTGTAATAGTCTCAGTATATGAAGAGAGATATAAATATATAAAGTTAGTACTTAGTAAACACAGCAAAATGAGGTCTAGAACCCAGATTTTCTATTTCCTTATTAAACTGTTCATCAGGCTGCTCTCTGCACTTCATGGCATGATATTCCAACTCATTTAAAATGAACAATCCCCAGCATCAATTAAGTAAGCAAAGCCACCAATATTCTCATTCTTTGATATACATAACAAATGGTATCAATGACAATGGATTTGGAAATGTGGCTTCTCATGGAGCTCTCAGTGTTTGATGACACTGTTTTAGGCACTCCTGAGAAAAGTGCACTTTTCCCTGCTAGGAAGTTTTTATAAAAATCAATGGCCATCAGATAATAATTATTTTCAGTCTTTATTACTATAGTATCTGTAATGGGAAAAGGGGATATTAAGGCTAAAATAAGAAGCATATAACAAAGAAAACAATATTTACATTATTAACTATATTTCTCAAATTAGATTATTCACTAATTATAATTTGTACTAAGAGAATAGCTCTAATCATTCAGTTTTTTCCCCATAATCTAAAATTGCTTTCTGAAGCTAATCTGGACTAAAAATGACTTTCCAAATATGACAACATATTATTTGTACAGATTCTGAAGTTTTCCCCCAAATTATATTAATGTTCTTTATGTTTAATATAAATTTTGATGATGGAAGTTGGGTATTATTTTAACAATTTTACAAATAGAGGCATAGATAATTAAATTTGTGTTTTCAAAAAGGTTTTTGGGGATTACACAGTATTTGAGTATGCTTAGTGCTGACTTAAGACAATTCTTCCACTAGTACAATGATGTTATAATTGAGAGAATATAATACCAAATGTCAAGCATGTCCAGTAAAAATATTAGAAAAATTATAGACATTGCTTATTGCCATTTTATGCCTCACTCATAAAGAAACATGCATGGGATGATAATTACGCTTTTGGGTATATCTGCCAAAAAGTAAATTTGGCAATTTATTTCACGATGAATTCTGTTAAAGAAACAAAAATACTGATAAGAGACAGGACTTCAGTATTGGCTAGTCCAATTTTGCTGGATACTTTATTTTTAGAAGTTCATGTTACTCAAGGATTTGTTTTTACTCCAACACAGACTTCAAATCAATTGTTAGTGTTTGTTGTTTTCTCCTAACAGGCATTATGTAGACATTTTATAATAAGTTCTTATTATGAAAACTAACACCAGGAAGATCATCTCCTTCCTAGTCCCTATCAACTAGATAAAAGTCACATGATTTATGCTCAGCCAATAATTTAGAGAGAATTTGTGACAAGAATGGCAATGGGATGGATGATGAAAACTTAGGAACAATGATTCAAGTGACATGGAAACAAACATAGAACGTTTGGTGGTGGTATTGCCAGTGACTCTAAGGAACACATTTCTGTGGCAGAATTTGGTTGATTTTTGCTTCTTGATCCCTGGTAGAGGCTGTTATCCTTAACAAATTATTATTTTAGCAAAGAATCTTTTTTATTGTTATTCTATTAGAGTTGTCCCAATTTTTCCCCCTTTGCCTTCATTTGCCCAGCCCACCCCTTGCTCCCACAGTCAGTGCCCACACCATTGTCCATGTCCATGGGTCATTCATACATGTTCTTTGACTAATCCTTTCCCCCCCTTTTTTTTTTATCATTATCCCCCTCCCCACTCCCCTCTGGCCACTGTCAGTTTGTTCCATAGGTTCATAGCAGTGCTATTTACAATAGTGAAGTGCTGGAAACAGCCAAAGTGCCCCTTAGTATATGAGTGGATAAAAAAACTATGGTACATTAGCACAATGGAATACTATGCAGCTGAAACTAAGAAGGACCTCCTACTTTTTGCGAGGGTGTGGATGAAACTGGAGAATATTATGCTAAGTGAAATAAGCCAGTTGGTGAAAGACAAGTACAATATGATCTCACTTATAAGAGGAATCCAATGAACAAAATAAACAAACTAAAAATATTTATTTTGACTCAAATTAATTATTTGTCCTATAGAGTTAATTGCAATAGTTTGTAGTTTGCAATAAAGATTTCTGACAAATTCAGGACTAGATGTGTACATGGGTGCACATACACTTTTTTCATGTTTTGATATTGTTTTAATGATAATAGCACACACAAATTCTGATAAATCTGCTTAGATTCAGCCATTCTTAAATTGTAAAATATGTCTTCAATGTGTCCTTACCAATGTTGTTTTGGTGGAAAAGAACAGGACATTATTTGAGTTAGCCATTTGTGAACAGGTTCACAAAATAAAGATATTATATTTGGTAGAAGGAGATCACTATTTCATTGAAATAAGATGATGAAAAGTAAGAATAGTGGTAGATGTGGAAGGAAAAGGCAGATTGCTATGTCGATGCTTCTACAGCCTTTAATCTCACAGGAAATTCCTGATTGATAAGACAGGGCATTAGAGCTCTGGGCCTCTGCTTCTCTGCTTTAAATGTTAGAGATATGAAATGTGAAAAATACCAAAAGATCCCTGCTTTTACAGGAAAAATGGAAAGTGTGACCTTGATACTGCAGGTGGTAGCATAACAAGCTTGATTATCTTCCTTTCTCTCTGGAGTCATATTTCCCTCTGTTCTCTCTCTCTCATTCTCTCTCTCATCATTCCTATCAGGATGGAAACATGCTATACTATACCCATTAAAAAATAATTTATTCCAGAAGTCCCTCTAGCCATTACACTTCCTCTCTTTCTCTTTGTCAAACATTGTCCAGATAGTTGTCCCTATTTACTGTCTGCTTTCTCAGTTTCATCCTGTCTTGTTTGAATTTCTTCTAGGCCTTTTTTCTTAATTAACCTTATCAAATCACAAATGACTGTCATGTGGTCAAATCCTGAGTCTTTATCTTTGTCAATCCTTCAGCATCTTGACACCATGACCACTCCTACAGTCATAAATCATCTTCTTCACTTTGACTTTATGAGCTCACATACATCTGGTTGGCCCTTAGCCTTATAAGCCATTCCTATTCAGTCTCCTTTCTGAATCTCCCTCGTTTACTCAAACTCCAAATGTTGAATAATATTGGGACTTCAATTTATCATTTTTTTCATGATATTTATTCCACAAGTAATCTTATTTAGTCTCATGGCTTTAATTATAATCTCTATAGTCTATTTTTCAAATACATGTCTATAGAAATTACCTCCTTTATTCAAACTACCGACAACTATCCAACCGTCCACTCAAAATCTCCCTAAAGATACTTACTTAGTAAATCAAACTTGACTCAGTTTGAACTACCCCATATCTCTTACTCCTAAACTCTTGCTCATTTTGATCAAAGCAACTCACTCATCCAGTTGTTTGAACTACCCTGGAGGTATCCATGACTTTTATTTGTCACACTCAAAGTTCAATCTAGGAGCAAAATCCTATCACTGAAACTCAAAATACATGCCAAACACAACCATTTCTCATCATCTCTAGCCAAATTCCAGGGATCATTGTCTTTCCTAAGCTACTGAGATAGTCTCCTAATTTCCCTGGTTTCATTTATGCCTCTTTGCATACTATTCTCTACACAGTAGTCAGAATGCTCCAGTTATAAGAATTTGTCTGGTCAAATGATTAGATGTTTCCCCATAAAATGTAAAAGACGGGATGAGAAAAGAAACAGAACCCCTAACATGGCATACAGTCCTATAGATCCAGGACTCATACCTACTCCCCATCTCTCAACCCTCATTTCTGACTATTCCATGTTGCATACCATTCCACTCTCACTGGCTTCTATGCTGTCCCTCTTTCTGCCTTAGGATCTTTGCAAATGTGGTTGCTCCTGTTGGATTATGCATCACCCAGAGATCAGCATGACTCATTTCTGAACGACCTTTAGGTCTCCGCTCAAATGTCATTTATAGAACACTTTCTTTGAAAACTATATGTAAAATAGCATAGAACCCCAAACTCTAACTACCCTATTTCTCATTATTTCTTTTCAATACTCTATGACCACCTCAAATAATTTGCTTATGGTACATAGACCATCCTTTAGAATGCAAGCTACAAAAAGCAGCAACATTTTTTTAAACTCATGCCATGAAAAACACCTTTGTACATTGGAACATAGTAACAACACACTAACATAGGAAAAAAGCAATAAATCCTTTTAAAATACAACATAAATCAATGATTGCATTTAACTGGACCACCAGCTACAAGTGATTTCAATGAATTTTGAAAAATGAGTGAGGAGACTATAAAAATAAGATGTTTTTTTCACTAAAGAGGCGAAGATGGTATTTTTAGAATATGATTTTGCTACAATTTTGAAATTATTTGATGTACTACAATATAATTCTTAATTTGTTTATACAATTTTGTTATTACACCTTGCTATAGTGAACATCTGGAAATATATCTTCATGAGCATCTCTATATATTTATACTATATATTCTAAGAAGAGCAATTATTAGTCAAGGGATTTAGACACTTTAAAGACTTGACAGATACTATCAAATATTCACCAATAAATTTATATTAACTTCATCTTATACCGAAGAATATTAAAATGCAAGTTTTATCAACCCTTGGGTAAACATCATATACTACCTATTAAAATAAATGCAAAAACAAGATGACAGGACTTTATTAATATAAGAGATTACAGTCTTTTTTTTCATTTTCCATTATTATTGAGATAATCATTGGAGATTCATATGTATTTTGTGATTTTTCTTTATCACTGCTTATTTTATTCTAAGGAGTTGAGCATCTTCACCTCATTTTCATCTTTTGTTTTGAAAATATTTGTGCATTCTTTCCCAGTTTCCCTTTTGAATTTTGTTTATGATGCTGACATTTATGTAATCAAATATGTTTATTTTACTCATTTAATAATTTAATAATTAGTAGTTTTTTTTCAATTCTGAGAATTTTTGCACACTTTTACTTTTCACAAATTTAAAATTTTATCAAGTTAAGAAATATTTGGTACTGTATTATAAAGCAAGTTTCTTATTTTTCTCCAAACGGTTAGCCATCTGCTACAAAACAAGTTAGTGAATAATCTTTCATTTCTTCATTTTTTTTTATGTCTCCAGATATCAGTTTTGTTCTCCTTATATCTTTATTCACATTCATTAATATACTACACAGACCGCAATACTCTTTCTTTGTAAATAGTCAAGGGCTTTGTCCATCTTGCTTTTTGTTTATCCTAGAACTGAGCAAGCACCCAATAAGTGTTTTTGAATTATGAATAAAGTGAAACTTACTGTCATGCAAAATATGGAAAGTAGAACAGGACACCACTGGAATGGATATGCTAAGTCAAGATATTGGTCACAAAGCCTGGGCCTCCTAAATGGTCTACAGTGCTCAGTAAACATATAAGAAACATTAATTTCCAATTCTTTTAGGTTATGCTGGGGAAAGAAAGTTTTCTCCAAGAGAAAGGTCTTACAATCTTTATCTACTGCTGGTCAACCGTTTGGGAAACATTAGAATAAAGTGAATATGATATTTCCTTAAAAATAGCAGAGAGCATGGGCTTCTGGTCAAGATGGTGGTCTTCCCATGACCACATCAAAGTTACAATTAAACTACAGAACAACCATCACTGAGATCCAGGTGAACAAAAGTCCCATAACAAAGGATATAAAAAAGAAGTCACATCAAAACTTGTAGGAGGGGTGGAAATGTGAAACAGGTATGTCCCATCCCATGTGTATTAAACATCAGAGGAATATTTCAGCTGTGGAGGCCTCCTTTGAAAAGTGAAGAGTCCCAGCCCCACATTAGTATCTCCAACTCAGGATTCCAGTAACAAGAGCAGACCCTGTAACTTTTGACTGTATAACAGGAAGAGATTGTGGCTGAGTGAGATGGGGGGCTCAGACTTGACAGAAAAGATTAAAAAGGACAGGGAATAAATGAAAACTATACTAAGTGAAATGAAAGAAAATCCACATAAAAATAGTGGCGAAGGAAAGGAAACCAGGGTTCAAATAAGCAAATTGGGACATAAAGAAGAAATAAACAGTCAACCAGTATAGAAGGAGGAAATGAGAATTGAAAAAAGAAAAAAAAAATGAGGAGAGGCTTAGAAACTTCTGGGACAGCATTAAATGTGCCAATATCTGAATCATAGGGGTGCCAGAAGGAAAGGAGGAAGAGCAAGAAATTGAAAAATTACGTGAAAAAATAATGAAGGAAAACTTCCCTAATTTGGGGAAGGAAATAGACATAAAGGTCCAGGAAGCACAGAGAGTCCCAAATAAACTAGACCCAGGGTGGACCACACCAAGACACCTCATAATTAAAATGCTAAAGATTAAGGATAAAGAGAGAATCTTAAAAGCAGAAAGAGAGAAGATAATTACCTATGAATGGGTACCTATAAGGTGATTAGCTGATTTCTCAGAAGAAATTTTGCAGGCAAGAAGGAACTGGCAAGAAATATTCAAAGTGATGAAAAACAAGGACCTACAACCAAGAATACTCTATCCAGCAAAGCTATTATTTAAAACAGAAGGGCAGAAAAAGTGTTTCACAGACAAGGTGAAGCTAAAGGAGCACATCATCATTAAGCCATTATTATATAAAATGTTAAAGGGACTTATTTAAGAAAAATAAGATCAAAACTATGAACATTCAAATGACAACAAAATCCTAAATATCAACAACAGAATCTTAAAAATTAAAAAAAAAAAAATAAAACAAACTAAGCAGACAACCAGGGTAGAAACATAATCATAGGTATGGGGAGTAGGTGGAGAGGTGTCACCTGGGTGGGGGAAGGGGGAAGAAGGCAGGAAATGATGCAGAAATTAAGACACATAGTAGGATGGCGCAGAATAGACAGAGATGTTAAGAATAGTATAAGAAAGGGTAAAGTCAAATAACTTATATGCATGAACCATGTACATGAACTAAGGGGGGTGGGATTACTGGAGGGGGGTACTGGGTGAAGGGAAGCAAAGGGAAAAGAAATTGGGACAACTGTAACAGTATAATCAATAAAACATACAAAAATGAGCATAGTTTAAGAGGTCCCTGAACAACATAAATGTACCAACATTTGCATCATGGAGGTACCAAAAGAAGAGACAGAGCAAGAAATTGAAAACCTAATTGAAAAAAATGACAGGAAAATTCCCTCACTTGGCAAGGAAAATAGACACACAAGACTAGGAAGTGCAGAGTCCCAAACAAGATGAACCCAAAGAGACCCACACCTAGAGACACCATAATGAGATTGGCACAAAGTATTCAATGTGATGAAAAGCAAGGACATACAACCAAGATTACAAAGGGTCTTCTTTAAGAGGAAGAAAAAAATAAAGAAAAAGTTTAGACCTATAAAAAAATAAAAGGGCAATAAATATACATTTATAAACAACTACTTTAAATGCAAATAAATTCTCCAATCAATAGACACAGGGTGGCTAAATGGTTAAGAAAACAGACCCATATAAATGCCACCTACAAGAGATTCATTTCAGATTGAAAGACCACAAATGAAAAGTAAAGGGATGAAAAAAATATTTCATGAAGATGAAACAAACAAAAAAGCTGGGGTAGTAACACTTACACCAGTCAAAATGGACTTTAAAACAAAGACTGTAGCAGGAAACAAAGAAGTACTCATCAACTCCATTTATGTATATTTATCCAAAGAAACCTAAAATGCTACATCAAAAAGACATATGCATCCATATATTCATTGCAGAATTATTTACAATAGCCAAGATATAGAAGCAACCTAAGTGCTCATCAATAGCCAGTAGCCAAGTAGATAAAGAAGAAGCGGTACATATATATAATGGAACATTACTTGGCCATAAAAGTAATGAACTCTTAACATTTGCAACAACATGGATGCACCTACGTGGTACTATACTGAGTAAAACAAGTCAGACAGAGAAAGACAAATACCATATGATTTCACTTACATGTGGAATCTAAAAAACAAAATAAATGAACAAACAAAACAGAGACAGACTCATGGATACAGAGGATGTTTTGACAGTTGCCAGAGAGAATGAGTGTTAAGGGGCTGGGTGAAAATGTTGAAGGTATTACAAAGCACAAATAGGTAGTTACATAACAGTTATGGGGATGTAAAGTATGGTAAAGGAAATATAGTCAATAATATTGTAAAAACTACATATGGTGCCAAATGGGTACTAGATTTATTGGAATAATTGCTTTGTAAGTTATATAAATGTTTAATCACTGGGTTGTATACATGAAAGTAATATACATCAAGTGTAATGGAAAAACTAAAACAAATAGAAAAATTAAAAATGTGATAGTTTTAACTTCTTGGCAATGTTCTTAGAGAGAGATATGTATAGTGTGTGGGGGTTGGGGGTAGTCCCTTTCTCTTTCTTACTTTCCTCTTGGCTGAAATATGGATTAGATGACTGAAGTTGGAACAGCAATTTTGGACCACAAATTGAGGATTACAGAACAGGGGACTAGAAGGAGCCTGGGTGCCTGATACTTATGGAAACACCATATCAGCCCTGAACAGCAATAATTTACATTGCAGAGAAATAAGTTTCTGTGTTGTTTAAGTGATTGTATTTTGCATTTTCTGTCACATGCAAATAATACTACTACTAATAAAAACATCATAAAGTAAAAAATAGCAGAAAGCCAGTACTGATTTAATATTTATTATTCAATTTTTAATATTAGAAGGCCTAATTCATGAATAAATAACTTGGGAATGAGGGGAGGGAGGACTTAGTATTATCATCCAGTACCCCAGGTTTGAAACTGAGATCTGTAAGTAGAAGCTGAAGCATATAGAGCATAATCCAGTGCATCTCCCTTAATCAAATATCTAGTCCTGAATACAAGCATGTTTTCTTGTTATTTGGTCTCATTTACCATATAAACTCAGGTTAAATACTCCTTCCTATGTGAGCTTTCTTTGCTTTCCTCTCCCTGATCCTCCTTTCTACCCTTGATCATGGTACTTATCCTACCATAGAGTGATATATCTGTTTTCAGATTTCTCAAGTTTAGCTCCTATAGATTAGGGACTGTGTGTGTACTGCCTATATCTAGTACAAAATATCACACAGGATAAGTTTTAGTAAATGTTTATCGAATTAAGTCTTGTCATCTAATTTTGGACAGCAGAAGAAGTTTTATTTAAATGAAGGCCCAGTAAGTTTTATCTGAATCAATGAATCAGTGAAGCCCTAAAGTTCAATACCTCTGCCAGTACTTAAATTTCCTTTGCAACATCCTATTGTGAACACTTAAAAATAACCAGGTTAGTACCTCTGGAATTAGCTTATTTTATCACCAGTAAACTCATAGTTTAAAAGTTCTACCTTTAGGTTATCAAAATCTTATCTTTACCTTCCAACCAGAGTCAGGCTATTAATACCTCTTTCATATGACAACCATTCAAATATTTTGAAATCATTCATATTTTTTCCTTCAGGAAAAATATCACCAGTCTTTCAAGTATGGCTCGCTGCTGTGGTTCCAACTTCTATCTCATTTCTTCAAAGATATCCTGACTACCACAGGGCCAGATAAGACCATCACATCCCTACTCTTTGTCCTTCATTTTATCTGTACACCAACTCACAGTTTATGGCACAGTAACTATTAGATGCCTTCAGCACATTGTGAACTAAATCTCCTTAATCTTTTTTATACAATCTGCTGCTAAAGCAAGTCCCTCCACTGCCTACCTAAAGAGTTTGCACTTGGACTTTTTAAGACTCAAGTCAATAGTTAGTTTATTCCTGTTAAATTTCACCTTGTTAGAGCTCTCCATTGCTCCAGCCATGCCAAGACTTCTATGAATCCTGTGCTTTCATTCATTGTGATTGCTTAGAAAATGTCCCCTGATTTGTACCACATTCAGACTAAAGGCTTGGTCTTCATTGGCTCATTCCAGAGTCAGCATCAGATGCCTAAGTGGAGTGGCCTTTCTTTGTAACTGCTTTCTTAGTCCTCTCAAAGTCATTTATACTGAGCCAAGATAATATGTCTTAACATACTTGGTGTGGGACATGGGAAATCCCATACAGTTAGAGCAGCTGGGGCCAGGGCACAGAGATTTCACTGTCACTACCTCCTGAAAACATGGTCTCCACAGCCAGGCCCAGGTGCTGCCATCTTGAGGAGCTGTGCTAGTTCCTGTGGGCCACTGTCTTGAGGTGGCCAACAGTTAAGACAGTTCCATTATTGATGAGGAAGAATAAATTGGCACACTGCCCAATTTATTGTATGAACCACTATTTTAAATATAGCTTTTTAGATCAAGCTATGTGGGTCTAGTTGGGACTAAGGGGATATTTCTTAGCAAAGTATCCTCAGATGCAAATATAGCCACCCTTCACTTTATAGGCTTTGCAATTTTTTTTTTTTAATTTTTAAATTTTTCCAGTTGGGTAAGCAAAATGACTACCTTTTCCAGTCCCTGTGTTTGCAGATAAAACCTGGCAAGTGATTTTTGCCCACTAGAGTATTGGTGAAAATGATCTTTGCCACATGCATGCCAACCATATAATATCACTCATCGTTTCTAATGAGTTTTACCTGCTCACACTACCATTCATGAAGTCTGAGAAAAAAGGGGAGTTATGAAAAAAAGAGCTTACATTGTGATGTCACTGCCTAGAACAAGGATCAAGGATATTTGAAAAGATTTTGCATAAACTAGAAATAAAATTCTTGGGTTATGCTAACATATTTGGGATTTGATTATTCAGTAAGACAATCCTAACAAAGCTAGTATATACTTGGCAACGAGCAATACCAGTCTACACTGTTTCTTGAGATGGGTATTAAAATTTTTCTTACTTAAAAAGTAGATAGTGAAAAGAAAAAGATCAATTTTCTTTTAACAGATATTTTTGCCTTACCTCACATTCTCTTATCCACATCAATAATATATCTTCCATTTTAATACATAGGAAATTAAAATTCTTGTCTCAGCTATTGGCTTTATTTGTGTAATGAGAAGCTACCAATTTAGTGCCTATTTTTTATGAGTAGCATCCAGAATATGTTCTATACCATTATAAAAGTAGCTTAAATAATCAAATCAAAAAGTTTAATATGCAGGATATAAACATATGCAAAAAATGCTTTTTAAGGTTTGATTTCTTTCCCTAAATACTTTATCAAAAACTCAAATTCTGCCTTATTTTATAAGACACTACAAGTTAATGAAGAGAGAGGTAAGCATAGCTAAACTTCAGCAAAAACATACCCAATATGTGATATGTCCTAATAAGTCCACATGTTATATTTTAATAGAATCAAGAAAACTTAAGAGAAAATAAATGAAAGCATGCGATAAAACAATAAGGTTTCCACAATTTAGTTTTGGATATATGATATTTAGCATTTCAATATAAGAATCATGGTATTTATAAATGCTGAGGATTACAAAAATGCTTTTTGACTCCTTTCAAATTCATTGGTTTGCTGTAAGAGTACATAACTCATGAGCAAAGATATAAATAATGTCATAGAGATGGTAGAGTTTATGAATAAAAACTAATAAACCAATAAGCAATTACAGTCCATGTTTTTAAAAAAAATAAAAGTACAAAGTAAAGATAGAATGGGGTAGAACAAAATAAAATCTAAGAGGAAGTAAATTTATTAAAGTTATGGGTTCTTCAAGCTAGTAAAGGCTTGACAGTTTTGAAAACTTCCCTAGATGGTGTCAAATACTAAACCTTTATTCATTATGGCCACAGTATAAATAGAAAAGATTCATAGTCAATTTTAAATAATTTAATAACCAATTTATATATACATTAGTAAAATGTTATACTGAAAAAACTCCAACATTCATCATCTTCCATATCTGTCATATGTTATCAACATCAATAAGAAAGCAATTAAAAAGAGAAGAAATGAAGATAAAAATGGAAATCACTGCACAAAACTAAAAAGCAACATAACAAAATGTTAAAGAAAATTAATTATAAATCGATATTATTTACTTTTGAAAATATACTACAATTGAGTGATAATCTTATCTTCTATGATAAGAGGGAATACTAACTGGTTGGAGATAAAAAAGATAAAAACATAAGAGATCAAAAATCTATTTTGCAATTATGTAGGCCAGAAGTACAGTGGGAAAAATTGAGAGTAGTACCAATGAGACTGAAAAAATAAAATGCATATTTGTAGTATAGATCTTATTTTCCTTAACAGGAAAGACTTTGACATTACAAATGACATAGGTTTTTATTTTTCCTTTCTGAAAGACAATAGAATAAGATGATAATGAAGGCTGATGAAATAAGAAATCCTGGGAGATGTGTGGTGCTAAACATAAAAGTTATAATGACTTCACAGTCTTGTTAATTTAATCTAGTTTCAGCAATTTTTAACCCATCAAAACACATGTGTAATAGGATTACACACATTGGTATGCAAATGTGTACTCTCAACATTGATATGAAACACTACAAAATTAAAGAACACTTTAAAATAAATGCTACATAAATTTCACTGAAATTTTCTTTAATTTTAACAGGCAGGTGAAAAGAAAAAATGGTAGATGGTAAATTGAGCATCCATGATACAAAAAAACATCATTAGAATGATTCTGCAAATTAGTACAACTTTCTGTATTTCAGTTCACAAAATTATGTGTAGAACCAAGGTTAAATAGCATTTTCAACATTTAATTGTCAATGTCAAATGGTTAATTTATATAACAAGACACCTGTTCCACAGGGCAGTGACCTACCACAGACACAGGCCCAAGATAGTATTCTGCAATTTGAGGTTTGAAAAACTATTAAAATAAGTTCTGACAATTTCATTTTGCTTACAGTCTTTATTGTTGTCTCTCTATTCATTTCCTAAGAAATCTGAAAATAATTTAGTCATACTAACCATTTTCAAGACAATTATAAATAAATTTAATTATGTAAATTTGTGTCACATGAAACTTCCAATTCTATAAAATTATTTCTATCATCACCACCCAAAATAGGTTTGTATTTTTTGGCTTTATTTTAACTTTTGTCTCTATTTTAGTATTTACGTGCCTTATAGACACTACATTTAAAAAAAAATTTATAGGCAACTATTACCTTTTATATGATATAACTTCTAAAATACCATGAAGATGATTTAACAAAAAACATGGTGTAATGATCTGTGGAGTTTCATTTACCTAGTAAATGAATTTGTTGTACATTACAGAAATGTTGGCTATAAGTATAGTTTTGTCTTTTAAGAAATTTGCTGAAATACATCAGCTTGGTATCTCCTCATTTATGACATCTTCTTTTCCATCCTTTCTACACACAGCTGCAAAATATAGGCAACATGTAAATAAGACATACAGTATTTAGAGAGTATATTTGATATTTCTTAAGAGATATTTTCAATTTAGATAATGTTGACCTTGTGTAAGAATAAATGGTAATACTAGGTAAAGCTCAGAAATAATGCTTCCCATCACTTATCATCTCTTCAATCTATCTATTGTCTCAGTGATATAAATTTACTTACTTCTTGCAAAGTATTATGGGAAGAATGCTAGAGACTTATGATTGGCTTCAATACAACAAAGAAAAAGGAAAACCTTTATTGATTTATTTTTCCAACTTGACAAGATTTTTGTTTTCAAAATAGTTTTCATAATTAACTGAGGTAAGTACAATATTATATGTACCCAGGAGACCAAAAAATACTAAAATTCAAGCAGATTTAAACAATGTGAGAAGCTATTGCTAAGAAGTTGTATCCAAATTCTGTAAAGAATGAGTAGTTTTCTGTGGAATGAAAAGAAAGAAAGCCATTCCAAGTAGAGAAGAAAAAGATAAATTAATATTTTGTATTGAGGAACTTAAAAATGTTAGAGAAGTCAGACGGTAGATGGTTATATTATAAATATATAGTCATATGTCATGGTAAGCAGTTTGAGCTTCACTATATAAAAAAGTTAAAATATAATTACAAAAACAGATAGAGAAATTTCACTGAGCATTTTTTGTGTACCAACTGCTTGTCTCACTAAATTCTTCAAACAACCTCATGAGTTGTGTATTGTTATTATTCCCCATTCATTAAAAGGAAAACAGAAGGAGAAGACAGATTAATTCATTTATTTATGGTGGAAAAACCCAGGCAATCAGAATTTACAGTCTATATTCTTAAACACTGCAACACTAAAACAAGATTGACAAACCTTTAACCAGACCAATCAAGAAAAAAAGAGAGAGGATTCAAATAAATAAAGTCAGAAATGAAAGAGAAGTAATAACAACTGACACCAAATATATACAAATGATTATAAGATAATATTGTGAACAACTATATATATGCCAACAAACTGGACAACCTGAATGAAATAGGTAAGTTCCTAGAAACATACAATCTCCCAAACTAAATATCAGAGAATCTGAGTAGACAGATTATACCTAATGAAATCAAAGCAGTAATCAATCAATCAAAAAAAAAAAAAAAAAAAGAATTGCTAGACCAGATGGCTTCACAGGTGAATTTTACCAAACATTCTGAGAAGACCAACACTTTTCCCTCTCAAACTATTTCATAAAATTCAAGAAGAGGGAAAGTTCCCAAACTAATTTTACAAGGCCAGCATTATCCTAATTCCAAAACTAGATAAAGACACTACAAAGAAAGAAAATTATAGGCCAATATTTGTAATAAACATAGATGCCAAAATCCTCAACAAAATGTTAACAAAATTAATAGAGTGATGTATCAAAAAGATCACACTCAATGATCAAATGAGTTTTATTCTGGGAATGCAAGGTTGGTACAACATTTGCAAATGGATGAATATGATTTACTGCATAAACAAAATGAAGGATAAAAAGCACATGATCATCTCAATAGATGCAGAAAAAGCATTGGATAAAATCCAGCACTCATTTATGATTAAACCTCTCAGAAAAGTGAATTTAGAGGGAAAATACCTAAACAGCATAAAGGCCATATATGACAAACTCACTGCCAGCGTTATACTCAATGAGCAAAACTACAAGCATTCTCCTTATGATTGGGAACAACAGGAATGTCCACTTTCACTTCTCTTATTCAACATAGTACTGGAAGTCTTAGACACAGCAATCAGACAAGAAGAAATAAAAGGCATCCAAATTGGAAAGGAAGAAAACTGTCATTATTTGCAGATGGCATGATACTCTACATAGAAAACCCCAAAGAGTCTACCAAGAAACTCCTAGAACTGATAAATGAATTCAGCAAAGTAGCAGGATACAAAATTAATATCCATAAATAACTTGCATATTTTTATATACCAATAACAAACTAAAAGAAAGAGAAATTAAGAAAACAATCACATTCAAAATTGCTTCAAAAAGAATAGAATATCTCAGCATAAACCTAACCAAGGATGCAAAAGACCTGTACTTAGTAAATGATAAGACACTGAAGAATAAAAATTGAAGATACACGTAAGTAGAGGTACATACCATGTTCATGGATAGGAAAAAATAACATCATTAAAATGTCCAGACAACGCAACGCAATCTACAGATTCAACACAATTCCTACCAAGATTCCAATTATGTATTTCACAGAACTAGAACAAATATTTCAAAATTTTATATGAAGCCACAAAAGGCCCTGCATAGCAACAGTTATCCTGAAAAAGAAGGACATAGTTGGAGGAATCACACTACCTAATTAATACTAAAATACACTATAAGGCCATAATAATCAAAATAGCATGGTACTGACATAAAAACCGACTCATAGATCAATGAAGCAGAATAGGGAACCTAGAAATAAGCCCACATCTTAATAGCCAATTAATATTCAACAGAGGAAGCAAGCACATACCATGGGCTAAAGATAGTTTATTCAATAAATGGTGTTGGGAAAATTGGACATCTATGTACATAAAACTGAAACTAGACCACTTTCTAGCACCACACAAAATAAATTTAAAATTGGCCAAAGACTTAAATGGTAGACCCAAGACCATAAAAATAGTAGAAAACATAGGCAGCAAAATCTTGGACATTGTTCATAGCATTATTTTATTGGATTTAATTCCTCAGACAAAGGAAACAAAAGAAAAAGTAAACAAATGGGATACATCAAACTAAAAAGGTTTTGCACAGCAAAAGAAACTATCAACAAAATAAAAAGGTAACCCATAATATGGGAGAATATATTTGTCAAAATATCTAATAAGTGGTAAATATCCAAAATTTATAAAGAACTTACACCCCTGGCTGGTTTGGCTCAGTGGATTGAGCGTCGGCCTGCGAGCTAAGTGTCGCTGGTTCGATCTTCCAGTCAGGGCACATCAGAGAAGGAAAACTCTGACTCCAAAAAACCTCCGCTGCCTTGCGGCATACCTCTTCAGGGGAAAGGCTAAGGGAGTAAACCCCGACAGAAAATCCGGAGTTGGAGTCCCTAAGGCGGTTTGACGTTGTAGTCAACACCGGCAACTCCTGCGGCGCACCTGAAGCCAAGCTGTATTGACTCCGTCTTTCCCTTGGACCCTTCAGCTGCGAAGAGAGGGGGGGTCTGCTGCATGGGCAACAGCAGACCCTCCATATCACCCTGCCCAGGCTCTGTAGCTTCAGCTTCACTGGAGAGGACACTCCAGCGTCATCGCAAGATGTCGATTCAACACGGGAGGAGACAGATACCGTGTCACTCCCGAGTCGGACTGCACAACCATTCTCGGCGGTGCAGATAGACTCTTAAGAAGCTACACCATCGTCTCTCGAGACGGACGGCTGCCGACGACGATAAAGAACTTACAAAACTCAACACCAAATATCTAACAACCCAGTTAAAAATGGGCAAAGGACCTGAAGAGACACTTCTTCAAAGAGGACACACAGATAGTCAATAACATGTGAAAAGACGCTCAATGTCACTAATCATCAGAGAAATGCAAATTTAAACCACAATGAGACACTATCTTACACTTGTCAGAATGGCTACTATCAACAAATCAGCAAACAACAATTGCTGACAAGGATGAGGGGAAAGGGGAACCCTATTGCACTGTTGGTGGGAAAGCAGACTGGTGCAGCCACTGTGAAAAGCAATATGAAGATACCTCAAAAAAATTAAAAATGGGTTTGCCTTTTGACCCATAGATCCCATTTCTGGAAATATACCCAAAGGAACCCAAAACACTAATTTGAAATAACATAAGCACCCCTATGTTCATTGCAGTGTTATTTACAATTGCCAAGATATGGAAGCAGTCCAAGTGTCCATCAGTAGATGAGTGGATAAAACAATCATGGGACATTTACACAATGGAATACTATATGGTCATATGAAAGAAGAAAATTTTACCCTTTGCAAGAGTATTGATGGACCTGGAGAACATTATGTTAAGTGAAATAAGCCAGTCAAAGAAAGACAAATACTATATGATTTCACTCATATATGGAATCTAATGAACAAACTGAACAAACAAGAAAAATGGAGACAGACTCATAGATGGAGAGCAGGGTGACAGCTAAGATGAGAGGAGGTTAGACAGTGGAGGGATTAAGCAAAAAAGAAAAAAGGACTCATGGACATGGATAGCAGTGTGGTAATTGCTTGGGGTTATGCGTTTTTAAGGAACTAAATGGTAATGGAAAAAATATAATAAATGTTAAATAAAAAATAAATAAAATAAAATAAAATAAAGGTTATTTTTATTTCCCTTTTTCTTATCCAAAATTTCACTTATTTCTCTGTTTCAACATAGTCTCATTCATGTACCTTCTATCATGTTTCTAGTTAATTATACTTATCAATATTATAACTATATTAAACCTGAAAAGTAAATTCTCAAAACTGACCTCATAGATTTTATAAAACAATGGCTTCTTCCAAATGTCATTCATTAGTTTGTATTGAAAATATCTCTCCTAAAATCATTGAAATTCCAATTCTTAATTTGGTTCTACTGGATTCAGTTATAATATATGGCATTATTCATAAGTAAATGATAATAATCCATACATCATTTTCAAAACACCAATATGTGTCCAGACCAATGACACATCCCAAAAGTGAACACTTATATTTCAAATGAATTCAACTAATGTGAAACATGAATTTATAAGATGGCATTCATTATTTTAGCAAATTTGATGTTGTCAAAGGTCTGCCCCTCAGTACTGCAGATAAAATTAATTTTGTCAGCATATATAATGTGTGTCCTCCTCTCAGGACAGGATATGGACAAAACTCATGTGACTGATAAATACAAGCCGAAGCTTAATCATTCTGTGGATAAAGTGCAATGGGTCCCCCCCCCCCGCAACCCCATCATCTTGTATATATTTATTGAATGACTTTTACACATACAGCAGTGTGGTGCATACCAATTTTTGAAAGGCATTGTCCCAATCTCAATGAGTTTGTACTTTTAGCTTATTTAAAATATTTACTGGGGTGATATTTGTTGATAAAAGTATATAGGTTTCAGGTATACAATTCTATAATGCACCATCTGTTATGTGTATTCACTACATCAAGTGTGTTTCCTTCCATCACCATTGATCATCCCTATATTCTCTTCTACCTTCCCTCACCACACTTCCCCTCTGATTGCTGTCTGTGTCTATGAAGTGGTTTTTTGTTTGTTTGTTTGTTTTGTTTTTTGCTTAACCTCTTAACCTTTTTCACCTAGCCCCTCAATTCCCCACCCCTCTGACAGCTGTCACTCAGTTCTCTCTCTGAGTTTGTTTCTATATTGTTAGTTTATTTTGTTCATTAAATTCCACATATGAGTAAAGTCATATGGGACTTGTATTTGTCTGATTGGCTTATTTTACTTAGCATGATACTTACTCTCCAGGTTCATCCACGCTGTTGGGCAAGGTAAAATTTACTTCATTTTTTATAGCTGAGTAGTATTCCATTTTGTAAATGTTCCACAGTTTTTTTATCCACTCACCTACAGATGTGCACTTGAGCTGCTTCTAAGTCCTGGCTATTGTAAATGTGGCTGCAATGAACAGTCCTATGCATATATTCTTCTGAATTAGTGTTTCTAGTTTTCTTCAGATATATTCAAAGAAGTAGAATCACTGAGTCATATAAGATAGTTCCTTTTTTTTATGTAACAATAATGCTTTCCACAGTGATTGAACCAATCTTCATTCACATGAATAGTGCACAGGGGTTCCTTTTCTCCACATCTTTGCTACCACTTGTTTGTTGATTTATTTACTTTTTTAAAAATTTTTATTTATTTATTTATTTATTTATTTATTTTTAGTGAGGGAGTGGAGGGGGGAGACAGAGTGGGAGAGAAACATTGTTGTGTAAGAGATTGGTTGCCTCTCACACATCCCCAACTGTGGAACTGGCCCGCAACCCAGCCATGTACCCTGACTGGGAATCGAACCTGCAGTCTTTCCATTCATAGGCCGGTGCTCAATCCAATGAGCCACACCAGCCAGGGCTGTTTGTTGACTTATTGATGATAGTGATTCTGAGAGGAGTAGGGTGATATTTTATGTGGTTTTAACGCCTTTCTTTGATGATTAGTGACTTTGGCATTTTTCATATGTCCTTTGGCCATCTGTATATACTTGTTGGAGAAATGCCTCTTCATGTTCTTTGTCCATTTTTTAATAGGATTGTTTTTGTGTTTTGGTGTTGAGTTCTTCATAAATTTTGGATATTTACCCTTTATCAGATGTATCACTGGCAAATATGTTTTCCCTTTCAGTGGGTTGTCTTTTCATTTTATTGATGGTTTCCTTTGCTGTACAAAGCTTTTTAGTTTGATGTAGTCCCACGTGTTTATTTTATTTTTTTTTGTTTCCCTTGCTTGAAAAGATACATCATAAAAAAAATGCTTTGAGAAATGTTCAAAAGTTATTGCCTATGTTTTGTTTCAGATTTTTACGGTCTTCACAGAACTTGAACAAATATTTCAAAAATTTCTATGGAACCACAAAGGACCCTGAATGGCCACAGCAATCTTGAAAAAGAAAAATAAAGTGGAGGAATCATCCTACTTGATATTAAACTATACTTACAAGGCCATAGTAATAAAAACAGCATGGTACTGACATAAAAACAGATATATGGATCTATGAAACAGAATAGAGAGCCCAGAAATCAACCCACACTTTCATGTTCAATTATTAATAATATTTGACAAAGAAGGCAAGTACATACATAGGGAAACTTAGTCTATTAAATAAATGGTATTGGGAAAAATGGGACAGATATGTGCAAAAAAGGGAAACTAAATCACTTTCTTACACCATGCACAAGAATAAGCTTAAAATGAATTAAATACTTAAATGCAATGCGTTCTTAGTCCTCCTCTGTGCTATTATTTATTGTTTTAATTTTTAATCAGATAATATCTTCAGTCTTAGTACAAATGCAATTTCTTTCACATGACAGTCTGCTAGTAGCTATGAAATGGTGAATAAAATCAGAGCATTCCCAATTTTATTTCCTACTGCTTTCAAAATGTTTTCAGCATTTTTGAGCAGAATTTCTTTACAACTTTTTTTCCATATGCCCAAATGACTTTTGACAGAAAAGAAACAAGAGTAAGCCTCTAAATAAAAAATAAAGCAAACTATTATTACAAAGTTACCTAAACCCTAAAACCTTAACCACTCTAAACTTTCAGTTTTACCTTTCCCATTGAACAAATGATATCTGCTTTCTTGTGTAAATGTCATAATATATATTTTTAAATGCCTTGCTATGTTCCTGAACTTGACTCCAATACCCAGATTTGGAAGCAGCCCAAGTCTCATCAGTAGATGAGTGGATAAAAAAGCTATGGTACATTTACACAATGGAATACTACTAAGCTGTTAAAACAGAAAAAGGAAGAAATCTTACCCTTTGCAACAGCATGGATAAATCTGGAGAACATTATGGTAACTGAAATAATCCAGGCAGAGAAAGACAAGTCCTATATGAGTTCACTCATGTGGAATCTAATGACAAAATAAACAAAACAGGAAGAGACGCACAGATATGGAGAACAGACTGACAGCTTTCAGAGGAGATGAAGGTTTGCCACTGGATGAAAAAGGTAAAGGGATTAAGCAAAAATAAACAAACAAAAACACCTCATAGATAAACAGACACAGACAACAATATAGTGATTACCAGAGGTTAAGGGGGATGAAGGAGGTAAAAGGTAGAAGAGGGTAAAGAGTGATAAATGGTGATGGAAGGAGACTTGACTTGGGGTAGTGAAAACACAATACAACATACAGGTGATGTATTACAGAATTGTATACCTAAAACTGTTATAATTTTAATAACTAATGTTAACACAATAAATTCAATGAAAAGGTAAAAACAACATACACCTAAGAAAAATACATGAGTGGATATTTATTCAGGTAACAATTAAGTCACATAGGCCAGGAAAGTATTCTTTCCCTTCGAATGACTTGCGTCTTTCTTCTCTGTTCTATTGTGTTTATTTCACAGTTACTATTCTTAAAGAACTGTAGCACTTCACTTAATCCAAATTCCTGAGTGAAATCTAACTGTGGAAGTAGCGCTACTTCTATTCTTATAATAAATATTTCCCATACAACAGAAGTTTGATTAGGCTTTATATAATGTGCAGGATATCTTTAACTCCCATCAATTGTAGGAGAAAATCAATTGATTAAATGATTAATTTGAACAAATTGTCTCTTTTTGATTGACAGCACAGGTTTGTGAATTTTAGCAAAAGGACCAAGTATGTTATGATCAATGCGGCCAATCAACAATTGTAAATATATCACTATAATTAATGAAATTTATTGAATACATTGTCTTTGTTAGGAATCAGAGGAAAATTTTCATCATTCTTTTTTTTTTTTAAATTTTGTATGATAATTCCTGTAGGTTGGGACTCTTCATTAGGAAATCAAATAACAATACAGAAAATGTAAATATCCAACATATTAATTATAGCTTCATACTTAACATAACTATTAAAATTATTTGTGTAATATAAGAATGATTATGATTGTAATAAAACACAAACATAAAATTTCAAACCTTGTCCTGTCAAAGTAAATTTGCCATATTCCCTGTCAAGTTTAGTCCTGTCAAAGTACTGTTAAACTCAATTTCTAATTTGGCTGGAACCACAACTGTGACTCAATATTTATGCTTGCTTAACTATAGTTAGCTGCAGTTTAAATCTGTGCCCATGGCTGACAGAAATTTTAATTATACTAGTCAACTGCCTCCTAAATCCAAAACCCAGCCATCAGATTAACCCTACATTTTTCAAAACCAAAAGCAAGGTAACTAATTAGAGGCAGAGAGAAGTTAGCTATCTTTAAGTGTAAGTTGCTTCTAGCCCTTCAGAGGATATCACATCTGGAACTTTCTAAATGGCATTCTAGAAGGGAAAATTTTGATTGTAAGCCATATATCAGATCATGCAAAAGAAGCATTTTTTCTTTATGTTTTTAATAAAACATGTTTTATGTAATTAATCAAATATAAGTTTTCCAAGTGGCCTGTAAACTATTAATCCATTCTTGAAAGGTTCATAGAACATCAGTGGTAACATCATATGGAAGCTCTTTAGAAATGCAGAATCTCAGGTTCTATACCACACAATCTGCTTTTATCAAGTTCTCTAGGCAATTAAGATATGTACCATGATGTTTGAGAAGCACTGATCTAACTGCCTTCACCAAAATTATAAATTATATTGCACTTGAGTTTCTTAGATTTTGTGTTAACTATGAATTTATTTCAATGGATTTAGGGATCATTTTGCATATTCCTTCCAAGTTACAAGCCCTAAGTACAAGTCAATAAGATAATTAGATTTCTGGCCAAGATGGAGGCGTAGACAGACATGTTGCATCTCCCTCCACAACTAAGAAGGAATAGAACTACCTCAAAACTAGAAACAACCAGAATTTCCAGAAAATCATACTGCATGGAATTCCAGCAAACAAAGAAATAAAGAAGAAATACTCATCCAGACAGGTAGGAGGGGTGGAGCTGGGGTATAGAGGACACGGTGTGGTGGCAGCAGCAGCAGCAGGCTGGCAGAAAGCACAGTCCCACATTTTAAAAAGTGGGGAGGGACACCTGGGGAGCATTCCCAGCTCCTCACTGGACCTTGCAGCTCATGGTCCCAGCACCAGGGAAAATCAATCCTCACTGCTTCTGACTGTGCAGACCAGTGAGGGGTGGGGCGGAGGAAGAAACTCCCAGTCTCTCAGCAGAGTCCGCTTATTTAAAGAGGCCCCATGGTCCTAGAACACCCTCGGACTCACCCACTCTAGGAACAATGGCCAGGGCAACAGTTAGAGTGGTACCAGTCCCATACAGAAGTGGGAGAAGTGCCTGGAAAAGGGGCAAGTATTGGGCAGGCGGCATTGTTCCCTCTTGGACCCCTCCCCGCCAAACTGCCACAACGTGGTGAAACAGGTCACCCTGTATTGATGAATCCCTAAGGCTCTGCCCCTTACAACATAACAGGAGCGACAGCTCTACCTGGGATGCAGAGGCAAACAAACACAAGAGCCTGTCAGAATGAAGAGACAGAGAAGTATGGCCCAAAAGGGGGAATGGATCAAGGTTCCAGTGGGAGAACTAAGCAACAAGGAGATAGCCAACCTAACAGATGGGGTGATAGACAACCTAACGGATGCAGAATTCAAAACACTGGTGATAAAGATGCTCACAGGCTTCACAGATATGCTTGAGTACTGCAAACGCATAAGAGAAGAAGTGAAGGCTATGCTAAGTGAAACAAAGGAAAAGCCAGACAAAACAATGGTGAAGGAAAGGAAACTGGAGTTCAAATCAATGATTTGGAACATAAGGAAGAAAAAAACAGTCAACTAGTGCAGAATGAGGAAGTAAGAATTAAATGAGGAAAACTTCCCAAATTTTGCAAAGGAGTTGGACATACAAGTCTGGTAAGCATGGAGGGTCCTGGGAGAGCTGGACCCAGAGGGGACCACACAAGGGCACATCATGACTGAGATGCCAAAGCTGAAAATAAAGAGAGAGTCCTGGGGGGCAACAAGAGAGAGGCAGAGAGTTGCCTACGGGGGGATGCCTATAGGACTATCAGCTAATTTCTCAGAGGACACTTTGCAGGCAGGAAGGGACTGGCAAGCAGTATTCAATGTAGTGGAAAACAACCTGCAACCAGGATTACTCTATCCAGCAAGGCTATCATTTGTAATGGAAGGGCAGAGGAAGTGCTTCCCAGACAAGGTGAAGCTAAAGGAGTTCATCATCACAAAGCCATTATTATATGAAATGTCAAAGGGACTTAGTTAAGAAAAAGAAGATCAAAACTATGAACACTAAAATGACAACAAACTCACAACTATCACCAACTGAATCTTAAAAATAAAATCCAACTAAGCAAACCATAATTGGAACAGAATCATAGGTATGGGGATCATTTGGAGGGTTATCAGCTGAGAGGGGACAGGGGAAGAAATGGGAATATGGTGCAGGGACTAAGAAGCATAACTGGTTGGTACAAAATAAACAGGGGGATGTTAAGGATAATATAGGAAAGGGTGAATCCAAGAACTTATATGCATAACCCATGGACATGAACTAAGGGGGGTGGGATTGCTGGAGGGAAGAGGGATACTGGGCAGAGAGGAGCAAAGGGGAAAAAATTGGAACTACTGTAACACCATAAACAATAAAATATACTTAAAAAAAGATAATTTGGATGTTTGTAGTAAAACCTCAAGAGACATTCAAGCTAAGCATTACTCACATTAAATTTTAAATAAAAAATATAATTCAAATGAATTTAATATATATATATATATTTAACTAATTGGCACAAATATTTTAAGCATAATTCTGATGTCTGTAAAGTTTCATGAGAGGTGTGGGGGATGGTGTATGTCTTTGTTAATACCAGAAATTTCAGAATATTATGCATAAGTCCTGAAATTTAAAACTAAAGTCTTAAAATGCATTTGGCTTAGAAAACTATGGTTTAAAATTCCAGTCCAAATTAACATTATTTTAAATAACTTATTGCCCCAAAGCTCCAAGAAAAATCCATTTAAAGTCATCAATTTGCTATTTTTAACACTGCAGTAAAATATAGTGATAGGTTTTGATTATGCAATTTTAAGTAAAATGTGAAAACTACTGATGTGTGGGTGAATGCTTAATTTTTTCCCTTATATTAGCTCTTAAATAATTCTCAAATATTAAGGCTAAAAATGGGATCTTCTTCATTGTTAAGCTGTTTAGTTGTAGGTGAAAGATTGATGGTAACATCCTCAAAAAAGAAAAAAAAATCCAAAAACTGCAATAACTGCCAAATACCTGAACAGAAAGTTGAGAAAAGAAAGGAAAATTAATGGGGTGCAGAAAGTCTGAGAGGAGGCATAAATTATATAATCAGAACTATCATATTTCCCATAAATGAGTAAAAGAGTTGCATTAGCTCCTTTGTAAATGAATCAGAAATTGTTAAGGCACACAACTCACTTGTCTCCCTTTCATTAACATATTTGTCTTCTTTTGCCCTTAATCAAATGAATGATCAATATGGTACAGCTTTAGGGATATTGACTTGATTTTCCTATGGTCTCAGGGAATAAGCCTGCCTGATATTTTGGTCATATATAATTCTTAAACTCATACTAGTAAAAAAAATGTATCTTTACTAGATAATCTATCACATCATTTCAACTATATGATAAGTCTACAAAAATAGATTTTAATCAGAGTTGCTGCTTCTCTAAATTATCAATACTGTCTCCTAAGTTACTAAAATTTTATTATGCAAGAAAATAATGCATTTTCTTATTATGTTCATCATTAAGCAACCAGAGAGTTCTATTCTATATGCTATGTTCAAAGTTAAACAGGTGTAAATTGGGGTAGATTATATCAACTGTCTTTTCTGCAAGCACAGTAACAGGTCTGTAACATATGCATCTTTTACTTGGTTTCAATCCTTTCCTTTCTCATCCTCCCATCTTTTCTCTTTTCTCTCCTTTAAATTTTCTTTTTCTTTTTCTTTTTTTTTTTTTTTTTTTTTTTCATTTTTGCTTAAACAGGGCCATAAACTTAGGGTCAAATCCAATCAAGCATTATCAAGAACAAAGAAAATCCAACTTTTTAAAAACTGGTAATAAAAACGATGCTTTTTTTTATTTTGTAATATTCCTTAAGCATCCAGCACTGTGCTTCTGAATGCCAGGACCTAAACATGCTGACCTGAATTTATCTTCAGAACAAACAACCTCACATAGCAATACTGACAATGGTAAGCTAACGTCTCACTTTCCTTAAGAATAATTTTTTTATAGCAGTCCACGGACTTACAGCATGAATTTCTAATGTTAAGCAATATGATAGAGTGCTCTAATGAGACTGCCCTTTCATCATATTTGAAGCCTAATGTATCCCTGGGATCTCTCAAAAAGCTAGCCCAAGGTCAGGCAGAAACAGAAGCCAAAACTGTTCTGTAAGAAACCAAATATTTGGATAGAGCTGCGGTTTCTTATGGTGAATCCTTACCTTACACCAAGCTAAAGCCTGGGGCCTTCAGGGTGCATTAAGTTTGGATAACAACACAGGTAGTAAGAGTACTGACCTTAACAAAGTGTACTCTCTAGGGGAAAGAAAACTTTTGAATTAGGTTCTTTTAAATAATGCAGTTTCTACTACCTTCCCCCAACCCCCTTTTCCTCTAGTAATCACAATATATCACAATACTGTTGTCTGCATCTATGAGGTTTTTATTTTTTCCTTAATCTCTTCATTTTTTTCACCCCCACACCTTCAATAACTGTCAGTCTGTTCTCTGTATCTATGAGTGTGTTTCCATTTTGTTTGTTTATTTTGTTCATTTGATTCCACATATAAGTGAAATTATATGGTAGAAGCAGGTAAAGGGGGTAGAAGGGGTAAATGGTGATGGAAGAAAACTTGACTTCCGGTGGTGAACACACAATATGACATACAGATGATGTATTACAGAATCGTACACCTGAAACCTATGTAATTTTATTAATCAATGCTATCCCAATAAATTCAATTAAAAATAAATAATCAATTTTCTTACCATCCAGTTAATATTTCCTACTTCTAAAGCAAAATCACTAGGTTTTGACTGATTTAATTCTCCTGAAACTACTCAACTCCCAAGACCGTGAGATCAGAAGTCAAACTTTTTGAAATCTTTATATAACTTATATACTCAAGTATTTTACATTTTAGTCCCAAGACATCCCTATCATCCTGCCCAATGAACTTGAATATTGCCAACCTGTTTGGTAAAATCTATGAACAAATCAACACTTTGTCTAGACTTGACCTCTTGACCCATTCCATTAAAGTATTTAGATATTTCCTATTGAATACAACTCTAAAATTACATGTAAGTCCTAATATCTCTCAGCCAACCTTCCTTAAAGAAACAAAACCAGTGACTTAAATGATTAAATAACATTATTGTTTGAAAAAATAATATTACAAAGAACCTTGACTGAGATCTGATGGAATCGTATTCTAAATAAACTATGTGCCTAATTGAAGACAAACATAACCAAAAAAAAATCCTTTATTTAGTTTGGGAAAAGAAAAAGATATTTTAAATGGTAGCAGAGGGTAGATATGACTGTTATAAAAACTATTTAAATCACTATTTGGGTGGGAAACAGGATGAAAAGAGATTACTGTTCACTACATACTGTATTGAAACTTTGATATTTATACTATGCTCATGCATGACATATTAAAAAAACAACTAAAGGCATTTAAGTGGTCAAAATAAACTCAGAGATAGAAATAATATTCTATTTAAAGATAAAGAAATTACAGTAAAGTCCCAGTAAAAAAATTTTTCTGGGCTACATTAAGTCACTATTCTCAAACCATTTTAGATAGTAATAGGATAATTGACACAATGAATTCTTCAAATAAAGGTAATAGGATGGAATGAAGGAGAAATGAAGAAAAAAGAGGCCTCATTTTATCTCAAGGAAAACCAATATATATATATATTTTCTTTTCTCTTCTTCTAACAAGCATAGAAAAGACTGCTGTGAGAGGGTTTAAAGAGTCAAAGGAGGTGCTTTGATGTGAATTGTCTGATTGCAAAGGCAAAAGGATTAAGTTTCCAGTGATGGAAATAAGAAACTATAATACTATAAAAAGATACTATGAAGAAAGTGACCAAGACTTCAATTCAAAGAGTCTAAATATTGGGAGAAATAAAGAAAAACATTATTTTGTGTTAAGATAAAATAATATGTTATTGCTATGCAATGACCTGTATTTACAGCAAACCAAAGACACAGAGTTTCCAGAGCAGTTCCACTGGGGTGGTGGCTTGGGGATCAGACTGCCTGGGTTTGAATCCAAATTCTGCATTATTATTACCTAAGCAAATTTGAACAACAACAAATATATATAACCTTCCTTCCATTCATTCTTCATACTTCATGGAACTCTTTTTTAAAGGTTGAGTTTGCAAGACAAAATAAATAAATAAATAAAGACATGCCAGCAAAAGAAAAAAATACAGACTCATAGTTATAATCAAATTTGCCGCTTTGCATAAACACCTCATCAATCTGTCAGTTTTTTTCTCTTCAGGAATTAGTATGTGAAAATAAAACACAAGAAGTTGGGGGGATTTCTTGGTTTTAATATTCACTCCTCCAATTTAACATTTCAAAATGAGGCATATTTATCAAACCTCCAGTTACCTAAACACAATTAAAACTCATAATCACTGAATCAAAAATCAACATAGTTTGTATGAGAACATCACACACAACACATCAGACTTCTCCAGGAGCGTCACCCGCAGAGCTGCTAATGAACAGGCATCTGAGAACATGCTTTGACCTTGTTTCTCTAGATAGAGGGCAAAGAGTCCAATACAAAGAGGGCAGAAGGAAAGTTAACCAAGGCAGATATGATTTAGAAAAGTTACATATAATTTCAACTTTCTAAGAAAGAATAGATGATTGCAATGACCATATAAATTGAGCCATATTTGTCATTCAAATAGTCAGCTGAAGAAGCCCTAGGAACTCTATCTCATGGCAGAAGTACATAGAGACTATAGCAACTATTCAGGTATATATGCGTGTCTAGTTCTTTAGGCTAGTATGTATTATATAGCTGCAGGTAAGGCAGTTTAATAGTTGAGAGCTGCAAACATATGATACTATGACACTATCACCTTGCAAAGAACACAGATTTCAGAGTGTGTCACTAATATAATGAACACTATCACAAAGTCTAACGAATTAAACAGTATTTATGTTTTCTTTTTCATGAAAGAATCACGATACCCTGATAGTTAAACTTAAAGAATCTACATTTTGGAAGTTATAAAAGTGAGCAAGTAAACACTCTAATATAAGAGAAACCAAAAGATCAGAATGTCATGCACAGACACATGTGCAAAAATAAAGCAATTCTTATGTAACTATGGTCAGACCCAATTCTCAGGATATTTCTATTTAATAAAAGAGCCATTCTTGGGACATACAAGGCTAAAACATCTTCTCTTAACTATTCCTTACCTGATATAAATAACCATCATCTTAGTTCCAAGAACCATGATTTTGAACAAATTATGGATCTTCCTCTTTATGTTCACTGAATACAAATGATAGTACACAAGAAAATTTATGCCATGTGTTTCTGTTAATTAAGTTCCTTTGCTTGTAAGCCATTTCAAGAATTGAAGAGAAGTTACAATTCAGGAGTCTCCAGATGTTATTGACACATGGTTAAATCATTTCTATTACTCTCACAAATATTAACTTGCAAGAGCTCTTTTATTTAAGAAATGGTTAACACATACAATAGATTCTCTCTTGATACTGATATTCGAATAAAGGCACAGAAAATGTTTGCAAAAATTACATATAGTTTTTTAGCAACCTTGGACCTAATCCTATTATCCCAATTCACAAAAGAGCATATAATTAATTGATATTATTACTGAATACTTGGGCATGTAAACGGAGGAACTCCCCCCTGGAAATGGGGAGAGGCTGAGAAGCACCAAAGACAGTGCCTGCTATGTAGCCCTAGCAACGGGACAGTGTTCGCATGACAGAGAAAATGAGGCAGGCAGACAAGGCTGGCGCCAAAAACTGGGAAGGTGATTTGCAGTAGGGCATTCTGGGGGAGCCTTTAAAAGGAGAGCACGGCAACACAGCTCTCTTGGATTTTCCCCTCCTTCCCGACTGACAGAGGCTAGAGTTCCTGGGCCCCAGACCTTGGGGACTGGGTGGCCTGGGACTGTTCCTAGGGCCCCTCCCTGAGTTCTTCACGGTGAACCTGGAGCTCAGTGAGCTCCGGTGAAAGGGGAGGGGAAGAGGCTCACCCATTGGGCTCAGGTACACTCAGGCTGGAGGACTCAGGAGGCTGGGCTCTGCAAGCCCCGAGCCACTCCCCCAGACAGGAAGCTGTGGTGGCTGCTGCCTGCCCAGGGCCACGCCAGTGAGGGCCTGTCAACTGTGCCCCCCGTGCAGCTGGGGAGGGTCAGCCCTGCATCCCTCCCTGAGTGCTTTGGGCCTGACCAGGAGCAGTGTACTGGGAGAAAGGCTGACAAGGGGGTGAGAGGAGGGCAAGGGCGGAAGGAGAGGATATTTGCGCGGGCAGGTCCCGAGGGATTGGCAGTGCACTGCGACAAGCCCCGTGCCCTTCTCCTACACACAAAGCCATAGGAAACAACTGTAGCAGCCACCTGCCAGCAGTCTGCTTCTTCCTCTGGTGGTAGGGGCAGGGGTGATCATCAAGAAATCTGTGTATAACTATCAGTAAATAAAAATTGCACTTTCCTTTCCATCAGACTCTGCCTCCAGAGTTATTCCTATGTGCAGCAGGCAGTGGGACCCGACTAGTTCGATTACAGGCCTGGTAATTGGAATTTTGAGTTCTAGTGATTTGTAAGCTTCTTATATTTCTTTGGTGGAAAATTGAGTACTATTGGATATTTATATTAAATAACGAGCCACTCACTCGAGTCTCTCCTTTACCGGGAGGTGAAATGGGGTTATAGGGGCAACATTGTGAATTTTGAACATTTACATTTAGAACAAACACATACTTGTTGTATTCTTTGCATCCCAGCCTAGTCTGATTTGACTCAGGAAAACTGTGCCTTTTGATAGGCATAGCAAAGTTGAACCGCAGATTAATTTGAAATTTGATCACTGAGAAATTTACTCTACACTATATTAACTGGATGCTTTCTGTGGACCTGGCTCTATACTAGCCAATGTTTGGTCTTAGTATTCTTTTCTTTTTGTCTGTAGGGCAGAAATTAATGTCAAGCAGTGGGTTGCACTGGGGCCACATATATCATCAAACGTCTGAAAAACTAAAACCCCCAGAGTTTCAGTTGAACTTTATTTTTTTAAATATATTTTTAAATCTTTATTCTATTTTTTCTATTACCACTTAGTCCCCTTATAACCCTCTCTCCCCAAGAAACCCCCACACTATTGTCCATGTCCATGAGTCCTTTTTCTTATTTGCTCAATCCCTTCACCACCTTACCTCTCCTGTCATCCTGCCCTCCCCCACTGCTCTCCATCTATGAATCTGTCTCTATTTTCCTTGTTAGTTCAGTTTGTTCATTAGGTTCCACATATGAGTGAAATCATATGGTATTTGTCTTCCTCTGACTGGCTTATTTTCCTTAGCACAATGTTTTCCAGGTTCATCCATACTGTTGCAAAGGGTAAAATTTTTCTATTTTTATGGCTGAGTAATATTCCATTTTGTAAATATCCCATAGATGTTTTATCTTCTCATCTACTCATGGACACTTGCACTGCTTCCATATCTTGGTGATTGTAAATAATACTGCAATGAACATAAGGGTGTTTATGTTATTTTGAATTAGTGTTCTGGGTTCCTTTGTGTGTATTCCCAGAAGTGGGATCTATGGGTCAAAAGACTGACCTATTTTTTAATTTTTTGAGGTATCTCCACACTGCTTTCCAGAGTGGCTGCACTAATCTGCCTTCCCACCAACAGTGCAAAAGGGTTCCCCTTTCTCCCGATCCTCTCCACCACTTGTTGTTTGTTGATTTATTGATGGAAAGATGCTCAGCCTCAGTTATCATCAGAGAAATGCAAATTAAAACCATCATGAGATATCCTCTCAGTTGAATTTTAAAGAATACAGCAGCTAATTAAATAAACTTGTTTTAAAAGAATCAGCACTGCTTACTGGTTAAATAATCATTTGGATCAGACAACCTGGGTTCACCACCTCACACTGCCACATATAAACCCAAGTAATTTACTCAGTCTCTCTAAGCATCACTTTCTTGTGAAGAATAATAAAGCCATTATTTATAATAAAGTTAGGTAATAAGTTAGATGCTGTATGTGAAACAATTCCCATTGTGGTAGGCAAATGACAAACATTTAATAAATATTAGCCACTATGATAGGTTCCAGGTGATGGGGTTTGGAGGCTGAGAAGAATTAGTACAAACAGAAGATCAAAGAGAAAACATTCCAGGCAATGAACAGAAAATGAGTAAAGTCTAAGAATAAAGATATTCTTTACACATTCTTCAACACCTATATGATCTAGTTGCTACCTGTCACTCTAAATTCCTTTCAATCTACCTCTACTACATTCATTGTAACTTAGCCTCATGGGCATTCATTTCAATGAACATGCTCAGATTCTCCCCATCTCCAAACTGTCATCTCTCACTGTTTAATTTCTTCTCATTCTTCAGGTTGAATTTGATGACAACTTCTTCAAGAAAGCCTTCACTGAAACATACAAGAACCTCAATTACAGTAGCTTCTACTCACTTAATCTCTCATTGAAATCTCACTGAATTCTGAAAAAGAAATCACAATTATTTATGTAATTTTACAAATATTTCAGTTCCCCCATTGAACTTTGAATCCCATGGAAATAAGTACCATGTGTGACTTGTATACCAAGATAGTTTAATGAGCCTAAAATAACACCCAACATAGTAAACATTTAATGTATATAGCAGATACACAAATGAGTGCATAAATGGGCATGAAATATGTTTTCAACTTCCCATTAAGTAGTTTGGAGCCTAACTTAGATGAAAGAATATGCTCAAGATAGAAAATAAGATAATATCATTTAAGTTAGATTGAGTCAGTTGTTGGAGACCTTTGATTAGCAGTCTAACTTTTTTGCAAAACAAAAAGGCACTGAAGATTTTATTTTTTATTTGTTTTTTGTTTAGAATTTGACTCACATACATTTTTGCATTATTGGTTCACATAGTTTTCAGGAAAGTTTTGTGGGAAGGGGTAAAGACTGAAATCCAAGTAGGGTGCTCTTACAAAGAGATATACAAAGTGATAAATGAGGCAAATTCCTCAATAGGTTGAATATCTCTAAAATTTCCCCAAAAAATCATTTTGTAATACAATAAAAATCAGAATTTTATTATACAGTCTTACACTTATTTTATAGATTGGGTTATTTTAGTATTTGTTTAATTTGGAGTGACATACTGCTGGCAGTAGTGAGGACACTGGTGAGGCTCTAAAGTCTTTACTCCCAATACACGTCTTTGGCTCAGCAGCATCAACAAAGAAAGCTGCAGGTTTCTTAAAGATGAAGAATTCCAGGACCCACCCTAGAACTCCTGAATTAAAATCTGCATGTTACCAAGATCTATATATAATTTTCATGTATAATTAACTATGAGAAACACTTTTAATTGTCTGAGTCTGGCCCATAGTTGATACTATCCTGAAACAAGGTAGAAACACAAGATAATGAGTGAGCACCAGCTAATGAAAGGAAAATCTGACATATCATGGAGACTATATTTAGAGATGAAATAAAGGCAACTGCAATTGATATTAACATTTCAATGTAAACAACTGGTAAAAATGACAGTACATTTGAAAACAGTGATAAAGAAGCAAAACAGTATTTAGAATGCAAGATACTCAAGTGAGGACATACTCCAAAAATTTTAAAGGTGTTTCTGTAATGATATCTGGATTCAAGGTATAAATTTCAATATAAAGATGATGTTTCAGGTTGTTCCACTTGCTACATCAATTAGTAAGGACCTGCTTTATATCTGTAAATAAGTATCTTATCAAATCTTCCATTCAAAAAAATATTCTGCTATTTTTTGGAAGGTGGAGTCAGTAACTTCAGATTAACTATTACTGAACCACATGACACTGTGTGATGAAATTATGGGTTTAAGGTAATCTTATTTTTACCCCAAACACCAACTCTCCCTCAAAGATAAAATCTCACCTATGAAAGGATTGGGACTTCTCTAGCTCAAGATGACCTACATAGCATATTTATACCTTATCAAAAGAGATGAATGCAATGGTTTAACAACAAAAAGTTATGTAAACTATTTTTTATCTCCTCTTTGCAATACACTTCTATGGTTTTCATTTTATGGGCTCTTATTTCCATATTGGCTCATATTAATTAAACATCCATCAAATCTTAACTGATTCCATCACTTATCAGACACAAGACTAACATTGGAGATACAGAGAGGAAAAATCAATAGTATCTTTACTTTAATATGTTCACAGGATAATAAAAAAGATAATAAATCATCAATTTTATTAAAATATGATGACTATGTGGAAGTACACAAGCCACTATCCAGTATACTGCATATCCAGTATATCTGAAGAAACAGAGGAACAGTAGTCCATGTCTTGTTTTTTTATTTTCCTATATATCCCTTTCTCTCTATCTCCACACACTTTTTTTTTCTTTTTTGCTGGCATAAAAACATAGTAGACACAAATTAAATACTCTTGAGTAACTGACAATCAACACATGATCATATTTATATGTTCTATTAAGAACACAAAAACAAAAATAATAATTTTTTATTTGAGAAATGTTATTTGTAAAATTAAAGCTATGTTTTTAACCAATAACCTTTATTTGCTGTACTGCTAAGTGAATAAAAAAACAGTGACTCAAGAAAGTTTGTTTAATATTTAAATTCTGAGAACCTTGAAATAGACAATAAACAGTTGCATAAAAATGTGCTATTTTATTTAAAATAGATAACATACCTCATCTTATTCTATTGGCAGCTGTTTCTTTTGTATCTACTTTTTAGTACTGTTTTTTTTTTTTTTAAGTAAATGTTTTCTGCTTTAAATTCATCAAGCTGAGTCAAAAAAGCTTAGAGTAAGGAAAGACTAATCGCAGGGCAGCTAAACAAAAAAATAACCTACCCCTAATGCTACAACCTGCCTTTAGGCAGAAATAGCCAAGACCCCTCATTCAGGAATTATCCTTTGTACAGATACACTCAAACAGGGGACCCTTTACTTCCATGATATTTCTGGAAATCCTCATCTTCTCCCTTCATTGTACCTATAGCAGATCACACTAGCCACCTCAAATATTTTTCTCACCAAATCCACGCTTCATCCAAATCTAAATTTCTTCAAACTATTACTAGAAGAGTAAAGATGAAGTCCTCCATGGTTGAAATGATGGTGCTGAAGGATGACTCAAGGCATTAAGAGACATGACCCTTTTCACCTCATCTACCTCACTCCTTCCATTCATGGCAGATTTCTGTGCTTCCCTTTTGCCATCCTGAGTTAGTCAATAAAGACAAGTGGGAGAGATAGAACAACAAGAAGGACATTGTTCAAGCCATTGCTCAACTCTCTGTTTCTCAAGCCCCAAATGTAGGAAACTGAGAGGTAAGGTTGATGAGGTCTGATTTCATAAATATGATTGTGAGTGTCAAAAACTTCACTTAATTTTAATTTACTATTGGTTGGTGCAGAATGCCCATGCCTACTCTGGGACATTTTAGGGTAATAGGTATTCTGACCATGGAGAATTAAGCAACATGATAATTCTGATAATTCAGGTCAAACATACCTTTTCTTCCTTTATTCTGTATTTCCTAACTTCTATAAGAATAAAGGGATATCTTATTTAAATTTGGTGGGCTCCATAAGTATAATTGAAACTTGAGCTTCAGTACTGGTAAAAGTCATGAAGTATTTCCATTTGGTTCATCCAAGTATATGTTAACATTAATTTAGAACCTATGTTGTAGAGGTATAAAATTTATTATTGCAATTAGAACTCATCTAAATGTTGTAAAAATTAAATTTTAGATCGCCAGTGAAGTTTGAATTTATAATTCAGTAAACTGTGGACTTCTGTTCCAGTTTTTTCTTTGTTTTTGGCATGGTTACTGGGTACTTCAAGGGAGTCCTCTATATTCTGCTCATATTTATGTTTCTTCTTCCAGGAAGTCACAAATTAAGGTTATAGGCCTTTTGCATGGCAATAGTAGCTTTATTGGGTTTAAGAACACTCTCTAAGAATCTTTGATTGAAATCAAATTTGAAGAGTCTCAACTATGTCATGAGGGTCCCATGGGCATTTTTTCCCCTATATCTCAAGTATAAAGATTATTTTTTTCAACAAAGGCAAAGGCATTATTAAAAGTTATACTGAGTCATTGTTTAGGGATATGGTTCTTGGCATGCTACATAGTGACTACTCTTTCTCCACATGAGCAACTGATGGGCCTGTACATTGCACAGGGTATCAGACTTTCTCTTAGGCACTCAATAGATGGGAGCAAGTGTCAGGTTGAGACACACAGTGGTCATCAGGATAGGAGTCATTCCTTTCAACCTAGTGTCAGTTATGGCCTATGTTAGAATCAAGACACATGATTCAACCAGAGACACGCAAATAGCTTCCAGCCAAGACATATGAACTATGGCCATTTTAAGGAAGTCCCCAGTTCCATACTACTGTCATAAATGCCAATGATCAAAACAGCCAATTTAGGTCAGTTAAATCTGTAGAAGAGACTTTGGAGGGCTGAGCAAATGAAGCACAAAGCAACACAGCTCAAAGCACAAACTAACCAGCAGGCAGTAACTCCAAACACATGCTCACGGGTAAGCAACAACCCCAGTCAGCAAGCAAAAGCATTGAAAGAAAAACACTCCTGTCAACCTCTAGTTATAGCCACTGTCCAGCTTTCCTTCTCACAGCGCTGTGGCTGTTTTATTTATCCCACAAAGGTGGCTGGACCCCTCCACACACACTTCAACTTTAGTGACAATATTAAGACTCAGTTACGAGCCGCCCCCTCCCCCACACACACACATGGTCACCACCCTATTAGATTGATTATGTGGATGACACTAATACTGCTGGAGGTGCTCACAGTGACAACACACAAAATTATTTGCCTTCTAGTTTCTGTCCAAAGATAATGTCGACTAGGGGCCATTTACCTAAATAAACCTCAATGTAATTTATTTTAAGTGTTGGAGAGACATCTGAGTTTCTCACTGAAGAAATTAAGAAAGAGAAAAGAAAAGAAGAAAGTGCTGGTGTCCTATATCCTCCCCCCTTCCCAGGCCACATAAGTACCTGTTGCAAGAGCATCTCTATTGTCTCTGAAATCTTGAAATAAATATCAAAATAAACAGCATCAAGTATTAATGCTGAGCCATGGCATGCAGTAGCCCTCAGAAACATGCTGGGTGGAGCATCACTGTGCCTGGACTATCCCGAGGTGTCGTGACAATGGCAGGCTTGTGGCTGTCATTGAGTATCCACACCATCTCAGTGCCACCGGAGTCCAACCAGGGCTGTGACACCGCGGAAAGGCCGCCTGCGATTTCACCAGGAAGTTGTGTAGGGCTGGGATGCCTGTTTCACGCATCTGCGCTTGCGGGTCTCAGCCATCACCTGGCTTCTGCGGCTGACATTCTTGAAGGATTCTCCGAATAGGATCTTACAGGCCCTGGAAAAAGACCCCACCTCTTCAGGTCAGCAATGAAACCAAGGGACCCACTAACCACCGAGCAGGGCTTCACAGTTAAGTGGAGTTTCCAGCCACCTGGGCCCCTCGGAGACAGGGCCTGGCTTCCTGTTCAGACTGGCAGACACCACCAATCGAAAATCCAGACCCCAGATCACCACCTACCTAGGTATGTGGGCCCTCTGAGCATGGCCGGCAGGGGCAGCACCCTGGTGTAGACGCAGCGCAGGGCCAGATGTGGGGGGGTTCATTTGCCACCCTGCGCTAGATGACGTTCACGTGCATTTCATTGTGATGTCAAAGTGCACGTCACACATGATCTTCTCAAAGTACCTCTCCTCGGTGGCCCACTTGCTACCTCGCTATCCTTGAGCTCACTGAGGTATGGGGGCTCTTGGCGATGTTGGTGAGCATCTTGGCCTTGACACCGTGAGGCCCAAAGCTCCACGTCTGGTGGCCTTGGCCACATGCCACTCGAACTACTCTACCAGGTAGCAATTCCACTGCTTGAGCTCCTGGCAGCAGACATCTTGCCCTTGTAGAAGTTCTAGGCCAGGCAGTTGGAGACTGGCCATGTCTCCAAGTAGAGTAAACTGCTTATTGGGGGACTTGGACAGAGCACGTTGGACTCCTCACTGATGGCCTCACTGGGTCGTAATGTCCATGGGAATGCAGGCATGAGCCTCCACCAGGGTGCTGTTCTCCGACCCTGAGATGATGCACTGCACCGTGGGTTCCAATGGTACCAGCCCCTTCAGGCCCTCCACCAGCTTGGACAGGTCGGCAGGTGCTTGGCATCTGAAACGATCCTGTAGGCAGGGCTCATGCTGAACTTCATCACCTGTACGGGGGTCTGCTGGTGCTCAAAGGTGGTAACAGTGTCTGACTTTGCCAGGAACTGGTGCAAATAAGGCCCAGGATGTTTCTGCAAGGCATGTCCACCATAGTCTCCACATAGCAGCACAAGGTAAGGATTATTCTCTGGATCAACTTAACACATTTCTGACCTGTCACAAAAACACCCATGTTTTCAAGCCCAAACGTTATTGACTGTTAAGGAGTTAACTCGTGTTTGCACTTGCGTTAGCTTATACAATTCTTAAAACTGAGAGTAATATAGGGTTTTGTAAAAAATAAAAATAAAAAAGAGTAAATTGTTTCATTTTCATATTCAATTATGAAAAAATAGCTGGTGATGTGGGATAGATTTTGTATAAAATTGTTGGTCAACAATTTAAGGTACAGATATTCCTTCCTCAGCAGGCATATACTTGGGGCATGTATTGTGGTAATCATTTTGCAATATATACAAATCATTATGTTGTACACCTGAAACTGATATTATATGTAAGTTACACTTCAAAAATGTGTCTTACAAAACAATTTAGATGGTATGAAAAGGTTTCTTATTCATATAGTGAAGCTTTCTTTAGAAAGCAGAGTAATCGTGCAAGCAGGTCAAAAAGCAGTAGCTTGAGAGCAGGGACCAATTTGGCTTTTACTGTGATCAGGAGATGGAGTAGGTGTGAGGTTTCCCATGAGTGTGCTGGGATTGGTGTTGTTTGAAATTCCTGCTCCTGTCAAAGGAGGGAGCACCTACTTTTTCTTAACATTTTAGCCAGTTGTGGGGCAGAAGTGGTAGAGCTTGAAAATTGTCAGT
The DNA here is from genome assembly GCF_987537825.1 of Furipterus horrens. NCBI lineage: Eukaryota > Metazoa > Chordata > Mammalia > Chiroptera > Furipteridae > Furipterus > Furipterus horrens. The sequence goes on from NW_028327171.1 coordinate 73,383,208, forward strand.
AGTAAAATGTCAAAAATGAAATCAGAGGCATTAAAATGCTAAATGAGTTCTCTACATCAGGGCCTTTGCAACTGCTATGTCTATCCATGAATATTCTTTCTACAGATAAAAATGTAACAAGGTGTTACTTATTTCTTTTGTTATACAGTTATGGTTTAAGCTGAGAATAGACTGCCATAAATATTTCACACCCTAAATTTCAACCAGAAGTTGAAATTATGGAGAGGTACAAATAAGAGAATGGATATATATCAACCATACTCATTCCCACCAATTTCTATGGAATGAAAATTGGAAAATAAAACTGGTTGACTTTTCGGAGAGATCCCGGTTTATGAAAAGTGAACCTTTCCCACTATAAAGACATTGACGGGTGCTTTATGAGAGTTCTTTCTAAAAATTGGTAACATCTTCAAGAAAAGAGAACACTTTTCATTCTTTGTGCATCTGCTTAAAAGGGGGATATTTTGATATGCTCATATGCTAATTGAACAGAAGAAAAGAGAATTGAAAGGCAAATAAAAGGGGAAGGGAGAAAGAATATTAATGGGTGTATTTGTGAGTGGGGGCGTTGCAAGACATAAAGGGAGACAAGAACATCTCCTCTAAGTGTGTAAAAAAGTGTTCTGTAGAGGCCCGTTATATCTACAAAGATAGGTAGAGTTGGGGGGTATAGTCTTGCCATTACACCTACAGATGTGTCAGATATAGAGGTAAAAGGGGCATAGGCATTAGAGGAAAACAATGTGTAAGTCATCAGCTAAAGGTCAGCTAACAGGTGAGACCAAACTTCAAATGTAAAAATGTGTAGGGTACCACACACAGATGAATACCTTATCATCATGGTATGTTGGAACTAACAGACAAGCAATAGAATAGTTATATCCAAGTAAGGAAGAGACTGTAATCTTGCCCAGGCAAGTAAGGGAATATTGGACATTTTTCGTTTCCTACTCATGCTTCAGCATGCAAGAGGATCTAGCACTTAAAGTACATAGTGGGGAAAGGAAATATATAAAGAAAAGACAATAATTTTCTCACCTAACTTTATTTTTCCCAAGGTAATGGTGGTCTGTGCTGGAGTTGGGAAAGACAGAGGGAGGAAATATATTGTTGAGTTTGAAACTGAAGCTTCGATTTGTAGCAAGTCAAAATCGTTAAAAAAGTGAGAAAGGAAGATAAGTCTAGAAAGTGAAAAAGACCAGAGAATGTTTTGAATTTGATCTTTTAGTGAACTTAACAGTATGATACCATTTAAGAATAGTTTTTTTTTTCAATAAAACTTAAAATAATTATGCCAGATACATTCACATAACAGAATCCTTTCCAGTTTTTAGCTCTCAGCTTAGGTATTAAGTCCTAAAAGGGCTCTTAGCTTAGGAGGTAAGTCCCTATAGATCATCATATCTTGGTATTTTGTATCCTCAATTATGGAGAGTTGAGTTGAGAACTTACAGTAGACAAATGGAGTCTGAAGCTCACTGGCCTTCTCTTTCCTATGCACACATGTCCACATGTACAGATACACAAAGTTATACAAATATGTTCATTATAAGAGATGAGATTACCCTCACCCATGGGGTGTGTGTATAGTAACAAAAGTAGGAATCTACAGACTAAACATTGGGAAACATCAGTATTTGTTAAAGAACTGCTTACATAGAAATGAGAGGAAGCAGAATTTTAAAAGTTGCAGTGCAGTGGAACCAGAATAACATGGAGTCAAAAAAGGGGGTGGGGAAGAGTGTCAAATCTTGCAAAAAAGAAATCCCCTAAGAATTACCTGAGATAAATAATAAGATGTTCAATTGCAGATAGCATTTTGGAGTCTTAAGTGTCTTAGCAAAAGGCATTGTAGTAGCATTAGAGCAAAGCAGGTTGAATAATGAATGAGGAGTAGAGAAAAGTTATTAAACATCCAATCATGAGCAAATATGGAAGTCCTTATATGTGGTAAAACAAATTGTTTCAAAAACATCAACAGAAAATTAAACAAATAAAAGTATTTTTGTCTGCCTAATTTAAAGAATTACTTCAGCTAGAAAAATGTCAGTAGAGCAAAGTGGGTATCCACTGCATAATTGCCATAGAAAGGTAGTTTCTATGTGGTTTGCAATTTGATATTATCTGATGATATTGATGATGAAAGCTATAGTGGATTGCTACTCAGTACTCCAGATCTGTGCAAACAATGGAAAACATTTCTCTTTTCTGGATCTCAGTTTATAAATTGTCAGTTTTGACTATATTTGTAGACATTACATTTTTATATTCATATGTCCACAAATAGTTCCTGTTCACACACAGTGTAGAAGGATTAGTTTATCATGTTTATAATCCTGATATTCCACTCAAAACCTGTGAAAATTTGAGCAGTGTACCTATGCTCTTTGTGTCTCAGTTTCCTCATTAAGTAAATGAGAATAATAATAGTAATCACTTCATAGGGTTGTGAGGTACCATATTTAAAGACTTTCAAAGAGTGCCTGGCACAAGGTAATTGCCTAATAAATGTTATCTATTATAATTGAATATAATTTTAAAACCATATGTAGTATATATATAGACATATACATGCAATATCATATATGGATTGTTCATGTACATATAAAGAGAGGTATACCTATAGTCCTCTTTAATGTGTGTAACATATATTTCTTTTAAAATATTTAACAACCTCAATGTTTATAAAATCATTTAGACATGAAGCTCAAAAAGTAGAATTTCTAACTCTCAAGGATTCACCCAGAGAGAGAAAAAGATTCTTTTCATGACTGGAAAAATACAACTACTTTCAGACAAACGTGTACCAGAGACTATAATCCACTTTCCTTTCCTACTATTGCACTGACAGCATTATGAACCAGAAAATTGTTTGAGCAGCCACATATAAGGAATTACAGATCTGTAGGTTCAGAAGTCATATAAAGCAGATGTAAGGTTAATTTGCATGGTTTAGTTGCCTCCCAGATCTTTTCAATATATTTCAATGGCTTGAAACTCTGAAAACTGATAGCAAATAAAAGGTTTTCTATAGGCTGTCTGATTTCTTGCTGATTCAGCTGTCTGAAGGCAAAGCCAATTACTATGGCTTGCATTTCCTTGTGCAGAAACCAGAACATATTCATTGTTAGATAGAGCCATTAAATATTTATGGGAGGGAAAAAAGTTTTATGAATTGAAATGATAATAGTGAAAAACTACCTATAGATATTTTCATCTTAAACAACAAGAAAACACTTTTTAAGAGTAACTGGAAAATCTCAAGCATGAAATATCATTTGATTTAATATCAATTTAATGGTCTTTTTAAATGTTGATTTTTAGGTTGATATATAAGAAAAAAAAAGTCTGTGATATAAAGCTAAATTTTATCCTCAGAGTAATAAAAGAACCAATATGGTCTCCTGAACAAAGAACTAGCGGAAGAATTGGGATTCTATTTTTGTCCTCACCAGTGACTTGTTCAGTGACCTTGGACATATCACTTAAATGGCTTTGTGCCTCAAAGTTCCCAGTTGTAATATAGAGATTATAGTGCCTGCCCCTACTTCATGGGACTATAGAACTGCTTTGGTGGAGTTTGTTTCAAACCCCGAAGGCTTTTGAAACTATCAGAAATAACTGTTAAATTCAAACAAGGTTGTATTTTATTAATTGCCTTTTACTGTTTGATCTGGTTTTCTTGTAGACTTTCATAATCTTTTTCCTACTAAAATAAATCACTGGGAAAAATTAATAGGTAATTTTCACAGGATATTAAGGAACACTTCAAACAACTAAGGAAAATTAAGACTATACTTCTGAGATCAACTGATACAATTTTTACTCTTTGGCATATTTAACTCAAAAGAGAATTGCATTATGCTCACGTAACTTAGAACTTTTCGCTGAATCTGTGATTGGCAATTTTCTTCTTATTCTGGACTGCTTATGTGATTTCTTTCAATCAAGAGTTTCTCATAATGTCTCTACAAATACACTTATAATCCATCTTCATCTCTCCAAACCCATAAGACCCATTAAAACCCCTCACAGATGTCTCCTCCTTCTAAATCCCTTCCCTCTGCATAACAACATTTGTCATCCAATAAGAAATTCTGAGTAGTTGGAGGATTAAGTAAAAGGGACAGCTCCTGTTTTAATCTTTGTGCCCTTTTGTAATTTAAAACATTTTTGAACTATATATACACTTATTTATTTAAAACTATATTTTTTCAGTTATTTTTCTCAAACTGCAAACTACTCCCTATTTCAACCACAGAAATGAATTCATTGCTCTTCTCTCACAATATATCTTAGAGTCTTGGACTGTTACACTATCCTACAAAACCTTAGATTCAAAGTTCATTCAACATTTGTCACCTACAAGTGCAGTAGCCTTAAACCAATCATTTCTCTTTCTGTCACACCCCTCAGTCCCTTTGGAGCCATCTTTTAAAAACATTTTTGTACTTTTTATTGTTGATTTTTCTGCTTAAAATGATATCCAAGTGTAATGCTAAAGTGCTTTCTGGTGTTCCAAATGCAAAAGCCTATGAAGTGTCTTACAAAAAAATAAATGTTAGATAAATGCATTCAGCCAAGAGTTACAGTTCTATTTGCCATGAGTTCAAAGCTGATGAATCAACTATATATTAAATAAGGTGTCTTTAAACAGAAGCACATAAAAAGTGATATATCGTTCAGTTGTTTAAAAATGTTATAATCAGAGCTTTTCAGGAATCTAATCTTGTATTTTCCTTAAAAGTAATGGTTCTGTATTCACTATTTCAGGGTTTGTGGTGACTTTCTAGACCAAAACTGTCAATAACAAGAATCAACTGTACATACCTATTTTTATTTGTTTGTAAAAACTGCCATCAGCCATATTTTTTTAACTCTTTCTTAAAATTCTACAATAACATTTTTCTTGTGCACATTTCTAACTTCCTGGGTATTTCAATTACAGGTAAACCTTCAGCCAATTTTGAAGCTTCAATCTAATATCCATTTTATTGCTTACCTCCTCCTTTACCTAAAACTATCCAGATAACTAACTCGAGTGGAAATGAGGCTGCAGTTCTTTTACTCTTTCTCTTCTTACTGTTCTGGGTTCCCTTCTCCTGTACTGAAATCAAAAAGGACATTTGGTTTACTCACCTGGGGGTTGTTGTAGTTCTCTTTTCTTTTTTTTTAAATTTAATCTTTATTGTATTTTATTCATTACCATTTAGTCACCTTATACCCCCCTCTCCCTAGCAATCAACACACTGTTGTCCATGTTCGTGAATCCCTTTCCCTATCTGTTCAATCCCTCTACTCCCTGACCTCCCCAACCCCTAGCTTTCATCCTGCTCTCCATCTATAAGTCTGTCCCCATTTCCCTTGTTAGTTCAGTTTGTTCATTATATTCCTCATATTAGTGAAATCATATGGAATTTGTCTTCATCTGAGTGGCTTATGCTATAGTTCTCTCTTCTTTATCCCTGTTAACCCTGCTAACACTAACACCATTGATGTTGCCTGTGTGGCATCATCCAAATGCTACATCTCCATTTATACCCAGTCTACACTCTGCATGTGATTATATTAATGCACTAGAAAACAAATGAACATTTTCGTCAGTAGCTGCCCTGCCTTTCTACCTTTAATCATGCCATTCTTTCTACATAGTATATGTGGATTTCTGTTATTTGTCTTTTTAATAGATACCATAGTAACCATCATTGTTATTCTCAGATATTTGCTTTTGTTCTTCCTGTGAAATGGTAGTATTACTCTTTGCCACACCAAGCATTGTGTGAAGTCATGTGATTTTTTAGAGGAGAAAACTTTAAGAAATAGGGAATGATTTTTTACTCCACTAAAAATTTTGTTTGTTTTTCAATTACAGTTGTCCTACTTTTTCCCTATTGCTTCCCTGCACCCTGCCCACCCCTTCTCCCACAATCAGTCCCCACCCAGTTTTCCAAGTCCATGTGTCATTTATACATGTTCTTTGACTAGACCCTTCCCTTTATCACCCCCCTTCTCTCCCACCCCCTCCCACCTTGTCACTGTTAGTCAACTCCTTGTTTACAAGACTCTGGTTCAATTTTGCTCATTTATTTGTGTTGTTCATTAGTCTCCTGTATTAGGTGATATCATATGGTATTTTTCTTTCATTGCCTGGCTTATTTCGCTAAGCATAATTCTCTCTAGTTCCATCCATGTTGTTGCAAATGGAAAAAGTTCTTGCTTTCTTTCTGCTACATAGTACTCTGTTGTGTAAATGTACCACAGTTTTTTGATCCACTCATCTACAGGTGGGCACTTAGGTTGTTTCCAGCACTTGGTTATTGTAAACAGTGCTTCTATGAACATAGGGGTGCACAGTTTCTTTTGAATTGGTGTTTCAGGATTCTTCAGATATAATTCTAGCAGTGGAATTGCTGGTTCAAAAGGCAGTTCCATTTTTATTTTTTTGAGGAAATCCCATACTGTATTCCATAATGACTGCACCAGTCTGCATTCCCACCAGCAGTGCACTAGGGTTCCCTTTTCTCCCCATCCTCGCCAGCAGTTGTTTGTTGATTTGTTGAGGATGGCCATTCTGACTGGTGTGAGATGGTATTTCCTTGTTGTTTTTACTTGCATCTCTCTGATGGCTAGTGATGTTGAGCATTCTTTCAAATGCCTATGAACCCTGTGTATGTCCTCTTTGGAGAAGTGTTTGTTCAGGTTCTTTGCCCATTTTTTAATTGGGTTGTCTGCCTTCTTGGTGTTGAGTTGTATATGTTCTTTATATATTTTGGAGATCAATCCCTTGTCTGAGTTATTGTTGGCAAATATATTTTCCATATGGTTGGTTCCCTTTTCATCTTGCTGATGTTTTCTTTTGCTGAGCAGAAAATCTTTAGTTTGATGTAGTCCCATTTGTTATTCTTTATTCTTTATTTCCCTTGCCTTAGGATATATATTGGTGAAAATACTGCTATATGAGATATCTGAAATTTTCCTGCCTGTTTTCCTATAGGACTTTTATGGTGTCATGGCTTACATTTAAGTTTTGATTCATCTTGAGTGTATTCTGGCATATGGTGTAAGTTGGTGGTCTACTTTCATTTTTTTGCATGTCCCTGTCCAATTTGCCCAGCATCATTTGTTGAAGTGGCTCTTTTCACTCCATTTTATGTCCCTTCCCCCTTTGTCAAATATTAGTTGACCATATAGACCTGGGTTTATTTCTGGTCTCTCTGTTCTATTTCATTGATCTATATGTCTGTTCTCATGTCAGAACAAGTCTGTTTTGATTACAGTGCCCTTGTAGTATAGTTTGATATCAGGTATTATGATTCCTCCACTGTGTTCTCCTTCCTCAAGATTGCCATGGCTATTTGGGTCTTTTTGGTTCCATATAAATTTTTGAAGTATTTGTTGTAGGTCTGTGAAATAAGTTGTTGGTATTTTGAAAGGGAGTCTCTTAATCTTTAAATTCCTTTGGGTAGTATGGACAGTTTAATGATGTTGATTCTTCCCATTCATGAACATTGTATATGCTTCCATTTATTTGTATCTTTCTTAACTTCTTTCTTCAGTGTTATGTAGTTTTCTGAGTACAAATTTTTTTTACCTCCTTGGTTAAGTTTACTCCTAGGTACTTTATTTTTCTTGTTGCTTTAGTAAATGAAATTTTCTTTATAGTTTCTATATCTGATATTTTATTGTTTGTGTACAGAAATGCCTTTGATTTCTGAATATTGACTTTGTACCCTGCTATTTTGCCAAATTCACTTATCAGGTTGAGTAGTTTTTTAGTGGAGTCTATAGAGTTTTCTGTCTATACTATCATGTCATCTGCAAATAATGACAGTTTTACTTCCTCTTTTCCAATTTGGATGCCTTTTATTTCTCTTTCTTGTCTGATTGCTGTGGCTAGAACTTCCAAAACTGTTGACAAGGAGTGGAGAGAGTGGACATCCTTGTCTTGTTCCTGATCTCAGGGGGAATGCTTTCAGTTTTTTTCCATTGAGTATGATGCTGGCTTCAGGTTTCTCATATATGGCCTTTATTATATTGAGGTATGCTCCCTCTATTCTCATTTTGCTGAGAGTTTTCATCATAAATGTGTGTTGTACTTTATCAAATGCTTTTCAGCATCTATTGATATTATTATGTGGTTTTGTCTTTCATTTTGCTTATTTTGTATTATGCTTATTGATTTGTGAATATTAAACCATCCTTGCATCCCTGGGATGAATCCCACTTGATCATGGTATATGATCTTTCTAATGTGTTGCTGGATCTAGTTTGTCAATATTCTGGGGGAGATTTTAGCATCTAAGTTCATCAGTGATATTAGCCTATAGTTTTCTTTCTTTATTGTATCTTTACCTGGTTTTGGAATTAGGATAATACTGGTTTCATAGAAAGAGTTTGGGAGTCTTTCTTCTTCTTGGGTTTTTTTTTTTTAATTTTTATTTTATTAGTCTGAGAAGGATAGGAGTTAGTTCTTCCCTAAATGTTTTGTAAAATCTGCCTGTGAAACCATCTGGTCCAGGACTTTTGTGTGCTGGGAATTTTTTGGTTACTGCTTCAATTTCACTAGTTGTCATTGGTCTATTCAGGCTTTCTGCTTCTTCTTGATTCAGTTTTGGAAGATTACATGTTTCTAGAAATTTGTCCATTTCATTTAGATTGTCAAATTTCTTGTGATACAGTTGTTTATGATAATTTCTTACAACCCTTTCTATTTCTGTGGTATCGGTTGTGATTTCTTCTCTTTCATTTCTGATTTTATTTATTTAGGCCCTCTCTTTTTTTCTTGGTTTGCCTGGTTAAAGGCTTGTCAATTTTTGTTTATCTTTTCAAAGAATCAGCTCCTGGTTTTATTGATCTTTTAATGTTTGTTTACTATCTATGTCATTTAAATTTGCTCTGATCTTGATGATTTTCTTCCTTCTACTTGCTCTGGGCTTTGTTTGCTGTTCTTCCTCTAGTTCTTGTAGCTGTAGGGTTAGATTTTTTATTAGAGATTCTTCTATCCCTTTTAGGTAGGCCTGTATTGCTCTGAACTTTCTTCTCAGGACTGCTTTCGCTGTGTCCCATAGGTCTTGGGTTGTTGTATGTTCATTATCATTTGTTTCCAGAAACTTTTTGGTTTCTTCCTTGATGTCATTGTCAACCCATTCATTATTTAATAGCGTGTTATTCATACTCTATGAGTTTGAATGTTTTTGAGTTTTTTCCTTGAAGTTGATTCAAGCCATTGTACTCTGAGAAGATGCTTGATATAATTTCAATTTTCTTTAATTTGTTGAGGCTTGTTTTGTGTCCTACCATGTGATCTATCTTTGAAAATGTTCCATATGCACTTGAAAAGAATTTATATTTTGCTTCCTTTGAGTAAAAAGTTCTGTATGTATCAACTAAGTTCATTTGATCTAGAGTGTTGTTCAATAACTCCATATTCTTGGTTTTTATTTGCTTTGAAGATCTGTCCATGTTGACAATGGGGTTCCAAAATCTCCTACTATGAGGAAGTTGCTGTCTATATCCTTCCTCAAGTCTTTCAAATTTTTTTCTTACATATTTGGATGCTGCTATGTTCGGTGAATATATGTTTACAAGGGTTATATCATCTTGATGGATTTTTCCATTAAGTATTAAGAAATATCCTTCTTTGTCTCTTTTTATGGCCTTTGCTGTGAAATTTGTTGTCTGATATAAGTATTGTTACCTCAGCTTTTTTTTTTTAATGGCCATTTGCTTGAAATACTTTTTCAATCCCTTCACTTTTAGTCTGTGTAGATCTTTTGTTTATGGTGGGTCTCTTGTAGACAGGATATATGTGGGTCATGCTTTCTAATCCATTCAGCTACCCTATGTCTTTTTGATTGGTGCATTTAATTCATTTACATTTAAGGTTATTATTGATACGTACTTATTCATTGTCATTCTCCCCCTTTGTACTTGTGCTCCTCTCTGTCTCTCTCTGTTTCTTCATCTTCTTAAAGCAGACTCTAGCAACTCTTGCAATGCTGGTTTGGTGGAGATGTATTCTTTTAGCCTTCTTTTGTCTTGGAACTCCTTATTTCACCTTCCATTTTGAATGAGAGCCTTGCTGAGTAGAGTAGTCTTGGTTGTAGGCCTTATGTTTTTCATTGCTTCAAATACTTTTTGCCATACCCTTCTGGCTTGTAGTGTTCCTGTTGAGAAATCTGATGATAGCATTATTGGAGCCCCCTTGTATGTTATTAGCTATTTTTCTCTTGCTGCTTTTAAGATTCTCTTTGTCTTTCAGTTTTGCCATTTTAATTATGATGTGTCTTGAAGTGGGCCTGTTGGGGTTCACTTTCTTTGGGACCCTCTATCCTTCTTGGACTTGAATGACTTTTTCTCTCATCAAGTTAAGGAAGTTTTCTGTCATTACATTTTCAAAGAGGTTTTCTATCCCTTGGTCCTCTTCTTCTCCTTCTGGAATTCCTATGATATGGGTATTATTATGTTTCATGTTGTCCTGCAGCTCTCTTAAAACCTCTTCATCCTTTAACAGTCTTTTTTCATTTTGTTGCACTGTCTGGGAATTTCTTTCTATATTATCCTCCAGCTCGCTGATTCAATTTTCTGCTTCTTCTAGCCTGCTTTTAATTCCTTCTACTGTGTCCTTCAATTCAGAAATTGTATTCTTCATTTCCTCTTAGGCCTTTTTTTGATAGCTTCTATGTCCTTTTTCATGCTAGTGTAATTCTCAGTAAGTTCCTTGTAGTTTCCGTGAAGTTCCTTGTAATTTTCTTGGCGTTATTTGTAGTTTTCTTTGAGCTTGATGAGCTCATTGAGCTTCCCTGTAATCCATGTTTTGAGTTCCATGTATGATAGTTTGCTTTTCTCTATTTCATTTAGCACTCTTTCTGGGGATTCCTCCTTTCCTTTCAATGGGGGGTTGTTTCTCTGTCTCCCCATTTTTGTGACTCTTCTTGTTTGTTGCTGCTTCTTAGATTGATCTGCACTTCCTGGATCTGCCCTTGGTGGTGTCAGATTGTGTACTGATCTGGGCCTAGGCAGCCTGTCGGAGACTCGGGAATTATTTGTTGTGTCGTTTTCTCATTGCCACAGCAACCCACATCTGTGCAGACAATAAAGTCTCCTTCAAATTAATTTTTGAGGGAATGTGGAGATGAGCCCTTAGTTCTTGGTATCAAAAGTAGAATGCTGCCTTTAAAAAGTAAATTATATGGAATTGGCTTATGAATTCCACATATTATAAAATATTAATTTTATTGGCAGTTAAAATTACATTGGTGAAACATTTTTATAAAATGGTTTGAAATAATTTTAAAAGAAATTGGGTACCTAAGATACTTATATATCTAAATATTGGAAAACAAATATTGGTAGTGTTTTAGTTGCTGGTGATTAGGAAATGTATTATACTAAACAGACAAGCTCAGGAAAAAGTTGCCATTTTACAGTAGGAATAAAAGAGAAAAAAAAAGATTTTAGAAATGTGGGGACTTCAAATGCTGAAAAGTTGATCGAATTACAACCCCAGGTTAAAGAGATAAAGTTGTGAAAATCTTTAGATCCACACAGGCAAGTTAAAACTCATTCTCAAAGTAAATTCAGTCTATCAGTATGATGTAACTGAATATGAAGTTGGAGAGGGGCAGGAGTGGGCAGGGCAGGGGAGAGTAATAGGAGGAAAAATGGGACAACTGTAATAGAACAACAATAAAAAAAGAAAAAAATACACAATGGCAAAAAAAAAAAAAGTTGTAAAAAATGCACATATTGGCTGTTGCAAGTCAGTTAGAGCTGGCTCTAATACCCCCAGTCTCTCATCTTCCAGCAGGCTATTCTGGGCTTGCACTCACAGCAATAGCATAAATCCCAGGAAATAGGGAGAAATATTCAATACCACTTGAAACTTAAACACAAAACTAATACACAATAATTTCCTTTGTGTTTTATTACCCAAAGCATGTCACAAGTATAGCACTGTTCAAAGATGTAGAAAGAGACTCCTAATCATAATATGAGATGCTACAAAGTCCCACTGTAGTAGGTACGCATTTGCTAAACTTTGATAAAGGTCACTTAACACTATAAATAAGAGGATTAAGAATGATATACATTGAATGGTAATGGTCATATGTTCCATTTTTAACCTAATCTTTCAATTAGAAAAATAGGCATTCCATCTATACTGTGAAAGATGAAAGAATTTGCAAAATTTTATTTCTACTGTTTTTTTTTAATTTTTTATTTTTTAAGTATATTTTATTAATTATATTGTTACAATAGTTCCAATTTTTCCCCTTTGCTCCCCTCTGCCCAGCACCTCCCTCCCCCAACAATCCCCACCCCTAGTCCATGTCCATGGGTCGTAAATACAAGCTCTCCTGCTTCACCCTTTCATATATTCTTCTTCTTTTTAAAAAAATATAATTAATTATTTTAACAATAAAAAATAACAATCCCTCCCTCTCAGACTTAAGACCTTTTATAATCTTATAAAGGACAATGGGCGAAGGTCTCGAGCTCCTCTAGCTGCTTCAAGCTGGACATGGTCGTCATCCTACTTACCCTTGGGTACTGTTAACCATCTACCAGGTATTAAATTAATTTTATAATTGATTTTACATTTTTAAAGTTTCTAAAGGCTGTATGTGACAGATTTGTCCTGGTAACAAACAGTCCCCAAGTTTCAGTGGCATGAAATATTACTGTCAGAAGCTATGTGTCTGTAGTAGCTGTTTTGCTCCATGTGTCTTTCCATTTGGACTTTGACTAAAGGAAAAATCATTTTTTGGGACATATCTGTTGTTGGTAGAAGTAAAAAGCAAAATAGATGATAGAAACTTAAAATTATTTTTGCTACTCAGGTGTGTTCTAAATTAACATATATCTGCTCACACTCAAATGGCCAAATCACATCTCACGGTCATGAACAAATTAATGTAGTGTAGATATATTATTCTCTTATAGTGGGTGGGGCACTATAATTCATATAGCAATAAGAAAGTATATGATATGCTATTATAGGAAATAAATAAATGGGGATAACAGTAAAATATCCCATAGTGTTCTTTCTTGATCATTCATGCACTCTAAAAGGAAGTTACTCCAAAAGTCCTATGCAATTACTGCATCCTGCTTGAAATCACAATCCTCACTTCAGTCCTCAGTTCGTATCATCTGGAACCTACCTTCCAAAATAATATTAATAACAACAACAAACTCAATAAAATTAATTCCTCACCACACACCAAAATACAATGGTGAATTTGTAAAAGATAACCACAATGAGCAATTATTTTAGGAAAGCAGAGAAGTGAGAGGTTTGCAACAGTCAGTGGTTCATAGAAATTCAGAAATACTTCTGGGAAACACAATGAAAATACTCAAGATTGGGATTAGGAAATGTGGGCCATTTTTCCTTCTTTAGAAATGGCTTCCAAATTTATTGAATTGGTTCCACTCTCTGGGAAATTCTTCTCTTTCCAAGATCATACTTGGGCACATATTAAAAAGGGAACAAAAAGCAAGGACCCCTGGGTTATTTATTGTACCCAATGGACCTAAAACTCTCCATATGCTTTCCAAACACCATAACACTATATAACATTACATGAACTATATCTTCACCATTACTACTAGCCAGAGGATACCATGAACTTACTATTTTACCTCGTGAAATAATATATTCCTGCATATCTATACCTGAAGCTCTCTGCAGCTACAAGCTTTTGGACATGAAGAGTGAGGGGAGTTGTACTACTTTCTAAGGGCTGCTGCAACAAATCACCACCAATTTTGTAGATTAACACAGGAGAAATGTATTCTCTCACAATTCAGAAGGCCAGAAGGCCAGAAATCCAACATCAAGGTATTCACAAAATCGGTTTCTACTGGAGGATCTAAGGAAGAATATGTTCTGTGGTTCTCTTCTAGCTTCTGGTGGTTGATGGCCATCCTTGGCATCACTTAACTTGTATATGAGTTACCCTATCCCTGCCTGTGTTTTCATAGTGTTCTCCCCTCTGGGTCTGTGTCCAAATTTCCCGCTTTTTATGTACCATTCTTATTGGATTTATAGCCAACCTTAATCCATTATATCTTCATCTAAACTTGATTATATCTACAAAGACCCTATTTCAAATTAGATCACCTTCCTGGGCATATATGGGGAGGATAACTATTTAGCTTAAGAGACTCCATGAAAAAGAGAAGAGGGCTATAGAAACTAAAATTAAAGCACAGACATCAATGTCCCCAGAAAGAGCAAGTCCAACATTAAGAACTAAATTAGTAAACAGAACTCTGGAAGTTAGTAATTCATATAACTTGCTCCAGGGATGAAACTTTGAAGTTAATGAGATTGGATTTAGAAACCCAGGAGATATATTGCTCTGCAAAAGAAGGAGATGAATAGAGGAGAGTAAGTAGCCATTTGAGATGAGGCAAAACAGAAATGAAAGGTACATTGAAAAAAAAAAAAAAGAACTGCTTTATTTTTTTAAAGAATTACATTTTACTACACTGACAAAAAATGACATTTTAAAACTAAGACTCTGTCCATGAAATGCCTAGGAATAAAAATGGCAGATAAATTTCATACAAATTTACCTTAACAATAGAGAAGAAAATTAAAATGAAAGCATTTCTGTAAAGAAAATTCGCTGATCCCACCAACACTACCCCTTTCTATTAACGAAATTGTTCAATACTCTTATGACAGGACAGAATCTTAAACTAGGAACATGTCCATGAAATGTTGAAGATTGGAAAGTATTCAACCAACTCCATACAAAATTGCTGTAAAATGAAAACAGATAAGGAGAACCAAAACATTTGAGGTAATAAAACTCTCCTCCAAAAGTAATCACAAACTAAAAGAAATCTATACCATTAACAAATGAAACTATTTAAATAGACTCAAAAAGCATGTGAAAGAAAAAGCTCAGAAATTTAAAATGCAACAACAAAAATAAAAAGTAATATTGAAATAAATTCAAAGATTATGAATTTAGTTTAGAGAAGAAATGGAAGGAAGTGACAAAACAATCTCAGTATGAAGAATAAATTAGAATTTGCCCAAGAGAGAAGTGATTTGAATAGGAACTTATTAAGGCAGAACAACAACCTCACGATTTATGAAGCATTGGTAGAGTGCTCAGAAAGGTTGTAATACAAATTGCCATAAAATAAATGTTGCTCTTTCCTCAAATAATAAATCTTAAAAGCAGGGCCTGAAAATATCAAACACTTCACAGGTAAATCAACTGAGTCTAAGAACAAAGCTCAATTATACTTATAAAATTAAAAATATATATCTATCATTAAACAAATTAAAATGATTTTACTTGCAAGTGGAATCTAATGAACAAAATAAGCTAATGAGCAACATAGAACCAGAGATATAGAAACATGGGATAGACTGACAACTAGAAGAGGGAGAAGGAAGGGGGAAAATGATTTAAAGAAGGTGAAAGAATGAGTCAAAGAACATATATGAATGGCTCACAGACATGGACAATGGGATGGGGATTGACTGTGGGAGAGGAGATGAGATGTGTGGAGGCAGCAAAGTGGGAAAAATTGGGATAACTGTAATAGCATAACTAATAAAATAGTAAAGTATTAAAAATAAAATATACAATGACATTACAATAGTTACTTTAGGACTTCCAGCCAAGATGGAGGCCTAGACAGACACACTGGGTCTCCCTCCACAACTAGGAAGGAATGCAACTACCTCAAAACTAGAGAAAGCCATAATTTCCAGAAAATCAAGCTGCATGAAAGTCCAACAAACAAAGATATAAAGAAGAAATACTCATCCAGACAGGTAGGAGGGGCAGAGCTGGGGCGGAAAAGACACAATGTGGTGACGGCAGCGGGGGCAATAGCAGGCCAGAAGAAAGTGCAGTTATACGTTTTAAAAAGTGGGGTGGGAAACCTAGGGAGCATTCTCAGCTCCTGAGCAGATCCTGCAACTCACAGTCACAGCACCGGTGAAAAGAAGAGCTTCATTGCTTTTGACTGTGCAAACCAGTGGGGGTTGGGCCGGAGGAAGAAACTGCCAGTCTCTCACAGAGTCTGCTTGTTTAAAGAGCCCCTATGGTCCTAGAATGTCTACCAACCCTCCCACTCTGGGAATGATGGCCAGGACAACAGCAAGAGAGGCGCTAGTCCCATACAAAAGTGGGAGAAGTGCCTGGAAAAGGGGCAAGTGCTGAGCAAGTGGCATTGTTTCCTCTCTGACCCCTCCCCCACATACAGTGCCACAACATGTTGAAAGGGGTGCCCTCTACTGACAAATACCTAAGGTTCCACCCCTTACAACATAATAGATGTGACAGCTCTACCTAAGACATAGAGGCAAACAAATGCAGGAGCCTGTCAAGATGAGGAGACAGAGAAGTATGACCCAAAAGGGGGAACAGATCAAGATTCCAATGGGAGAACTAAGCGACGAGAAGATAGCCAACCTAGCAAATGCAGAATTTCAAACATTGGTGATAAAGATGCTCACAGGCTTGACAGATATGTTTGAATATGGTATATAATAAGGGAAGAAGTAAAGGTTATGCTAATCGAAGTGAAGGAAAATCCACACAAATCCAATGGTGAAGGGAAGGAAACCAGGGTTTAAATCAATTATTTGGAACATCAGGGAAAAAAAAAAAAAAAAAAAAGTCAACCAGTGCAGAATGAGGAAACAAGAATTGTAAAAAATGAGGAGATGCTTAGGAACCTCTGGGACAACTTTAAATGTGCCAACATCCAAATCATAGATGTGCCAGAGGAGATGAGGAAGAGCAAGAAATTGAAAGCTTATGTGAAAAAATAATGAAGGAAAACTTCCCAAATTTGGTGAAATAAATAGACAATCAAGTCTAGGAAGCACAGAGAATCCCAAACAAGCTAGACCCAAAGAGAACTACACCAAGACACATCATCATTAAAACGCCAAAGTTTCAAGATGAAGAGAGAATCTTAAAAGCAGCAAGAGAAAAGCAGAGAGTTACCTCTAAAGAGGTGCCTATGAGACTGTCAGCTGATTTCATAAAAGAAACTTTGCAAGCAAGAAGGGACTGGCAAGCAGTATTCAATGTGATGGAAATAAAGGACCTATAACCAAGATTACTCTATCCAGCAAAGATATCATTTAGAATGGAAGGGCAGATGAAGAGCTTTCTAGACACAGTAAAGCTAAAAGAGTTCATTATCACCAAGCCATTATTGTATGAAATGTTAAAGGGATGTATTTATAAAAAGAAGATTAAAACTATGAACATTAAAATGACAACAAACTCACAACTATCAACAACTGAATCTAAAAAATAAAAACAAAATCCAACTAAGCAAACCAGAATTGGAACAGTATCATAGGTATAGGGATCATTTTTAGGGTTATCAGCTGGGAGGGAGAAGGGGGAGAAATGGGGAAATGGTGCAGAGATTAAGAAACATAATCAATTGGTACAAAAAAGACAGGGGGAAGTTAAGAATAATATAGGAAAGGGTGAAGACAAAGAACTTATATGCATGACACATGGGCATAGGGTAAGGAGGGTGGGGTTGCTGGGGGAGGCAGGTACTGGGCAGAGTGGAGCAAGATGGATAAAATTTGGACTATTGTAACAACATAAACAATGAAATATACTTAAAAATAGTTACTTTAACTGTATTTAACATGCTCAAATTAAGTAGGTATTGAAAATATAAAAATGACCCAAACTGAACTTCTAGAAAAAAATTAAAATGGCAGAGATGAAAACTACACTGGATCAGATCGATGGCAGATTACATACTGCAAATAAATTATTCATGAAATTCAAGAAAATAAAATAATAACTTGAAAAGAAAACAGTGAGAAAGTTATTTAAAAGAGTGAAAAGGCAGAAATAAGTTGTGTTACATGAATTAACCTAATATATATATACCACTTTAGTTTTCACAGGAAAGGAGAGAAATGGAAAGGCAGAAAAAATACTTGAAGGAAAAGTAGCAGAAAATATTTCAAATTTTCTTAAAATTGTAAATTCTAGAGACTTAAAGAAGCAAATAAACCCATGCACAAGACATATGAAAAAATTACCCAGAGCCATTTCATACTCATATTGCTCAAAACCAGTGTTAAAGAGAAAATATTTGAAGCAGCCCCACTCCCCAAAAAAGGAAGAAAAGAAAATGTTATGTAACAAGCTACAGAGTTTGGAGGACAGTATATTTTTCATCACAAACAGTGCCTGCAAAAAGGCAATCAAGCAATATACTTAAAGTACCTTAATAAAAGAATATTCAGCTTAGAATTTTATAGCCTGCAAAAAAGATTTTCTAAAATAAAGGTAAAAATGAACATTTTTTGTCACCATTAAAGCCACATGACAAAAAAATGTTACTTAAGTTCCTGCAGAGAGAAGAAAATTGACAGTAAGTGGAAATATGGATCTACAAAAAGAAATGAGGACCATCATAAGTGGTAACTACATAGATAAATACTCATATAATTTATAATATATAATTTTTAAAAGAAAATTCTGGGATAATGGTGGATTAAAAAGCTTCAGAAATCTATAGACACAATTGTATTGACAGAATCAATGTAATGAAACGTTCTTGGAACACTGGAGTCTATAGTAGGCTTGCAGCTTCCAGAGGAAGTCTTGAATGATAAATTGTGGTTCATTTCAGTCAGTTTCGCCTCTTAGCTCAGTAGTAGCTACCTATCCCTCACCTTCTAGCCTGTATCAGGCCACCCTGCACATCCTAGAACATCTTGCAGGAGCCAGAGTGGACAATAAGAACCCTATTTTACAAATATTATGGGTATGTGTTCTGACCAATGATTGTTGTTTATAATTCTGGACACGCCGACGCAGAAACAGAAAGCCATTGCTGCATTCCCTCTCATTCGTGCGCACTCTCACCCCTCAGCTGAAGTGACTTCTAGGGTATGTAAAGGGCTGGCTCTTTCCCCGCCTTTGTTTTCCTCTTATCTTTTCTTGTGACTAGACATTAAAGACTAGAACATTCAAAAGCAACGACAAATACAGGGGAAATTAGAAAATCACCAGTCATGCCCAGGGAAAAGCACAGGCTTAGGATACACCTAAGAGTACTTTAAGTTTACACCTTAGGCTGATCCTAGGAAGAGGCAGCCAACAACAATAGAAAAGAACAAAGCAAAACAAACAAACAAAGAAAAAGTAGGAAAGGAGAGGTGTCTGATTTTCAGAGTTATGACATTAGTAGATTCAAATGTCTAGTTTCCAACAACAAATAAATAACAAGCATGCAAAGAAACGGAAAACTATGGTTAATTCAGAAGGAAAATTAAACCAATAGAAACTGTCTGAAAATAAAACTGATGGAAGATCTCTTAGACAAAGACTTTTTAACAGCTGTCTTATAGATGCTTAAAGAACTAGAGCGATATATAGAAAAAGTGAAGAAAATTATGTAGAAACAAAATATAAATATAAATAAAGAGAAAATCTAAAAAGAAATAAAAAAGAAACGTTGGAGCTGAAAATTACAATAACTGTACTAAAGAATTGTTAAAGTGATTCAAAGGCAGATTTAAGCAGGTGGAAGAAAGAATCAGTGCTCTTTCAGAAGCGACAGCAGAAATAATCAAATATGAGGAACAGGAAGAAAAGAGTTTAAAGAAAGTAAACAGAGCCACAAGACATTTTGAAGTGGGCCAACAGATACATTGTGGGGGCCTTAGAAGGAGGAGAGAGAGAAAGGAGAAGAGAGAATATTTGAAGAAATAATGGACAAAGCTTCCAAAAATATTATGAAGGATAATGGATAAAAATATCCAAGAAACTCTACTAAATCCAAGCAGGATGAACTCAGATACACTTATCAAAGCCAAAGACAAAGAGAGAACTTTAAAAGTAACAAAATAGAAGGGACTTACCATACACAAGAAATCCTCAGTAAGAAGATAAGCAGATATTTCATCAAAAACATTAGAGGTCAGCAGAGACTGGACTGATACATTTAAAGTTTCAAAAGAAAGAAAAACTATCAACCAAGAATTCCATATCAAGAAAAACTGTATTTCAGAAGTGAGAGAAATTGAGACATTAGCAGATTAAAAATATCTGGAGTTTGTTAATAGTACACCTGCTCTGCAAATGCAAAAGAGAGCTCTATGGGTTGAAACTTAGGGACACTAGAGAAAAACTCAAAGATTCATTAATAAAGGTTCTCAGTAAAGGTAATATAGGGGAAATTATAATATATATTAATGTATACCCTGATTCATTATTGTGACAGTGGTTGGTAACTACTCTTTTCTACATGATTTAATAAACTAATACATTTTTAAAAATACAATTGTTAGTCTAAAAGCTAGGGTTATTGTAAATTTGATTTGTGACTCTACATTTTGTTTTCTGTATAATTTAAAAGATTAATGCATTAAAAATATTAGTTTATGCTTTTGGATACACAAAAGCATAAATTTTGTGGCATTAACAATTTTGTGACAACAATTGGAAGGGGTCAGAATGGAGCTGTAAAGGAGGATCATTTTCATATGTTATTGAAGTTAAACTGATATAACTTCAAATTAAAGTGTTAAACTTTTAGGATGTTAAATGTAATCTACAAAGTAACCATTATGAATGATATTAGCTATAGAATATACACAAAAGGAAATTAGAAAGTTATTTAAATGTTTATCACAAATAATCAACTAAACACAAAAGACGATAATGCAGAAAATGAGGGACTAAAAACTTTTCTAAGGCATATGTAAACCGAACAGAAAAATGACAGAAGTCACTCCTTATAAATAATTACTGTAAATGTAAATTGATTAAATTCCCATTCAAAACACAGAGATTGGCAGAATGGACGAAAAAGCATGATTCAACTATATGCTGTCTTCAAGAGACTCACTTCAAATCCAAAGACAAAATATTTACAGGGGTCACATTGATTATTAACATTGTACAAGTTTCAAGCATACACTTCTATAATGTATCATCTCTATACTGTATTCACCACCTGAAATTTAGTGTCCTTCCATCACCATTTATTAGACCCTCTTTACCTTCCCATCCTTTTCCCACCCATTTCCCTAATGTTAGCCATCATACTGTTGTGTCTTTGAGCTTGTTTGTTTTCTTTGTTTGTTGATTTCCATTTTAATTTCTCATATATGAATTAAATTATATGGTTCTCGTCCTTCTCTGTCTTATGATCCCTTTTAAAAATGCAACTATCTCACATACCTGTAAATGTTCTGAAACTCAACTCCTCAGCTCTAAGATACACAGATATATTAACCTTTAATTAATAACTCACCACAGACCAAAAATTGGTGAACTTCATTTTTTTGTTTGTTTTTATAGAAACAATATTACATTTATTTTATAAATAATCCAATATATTATATTATTGGATATGATATTAAATATCCTTGTCTCAAAATTTATAGTTTGGAAAGAGAGTGAAAGCTTTTCCTAGTTTGGGAATTACCTTGCTGGCAAGTGTCAAAAGTCATTGGCATTAATAAATATATATACTTCCATTACTATATATTTGTTCTTACCTGCATAAATTCCTATATTGCAGATTTATATCTTAATCTAAATCTTTACCTAATGTTAACCTATAATCTATACCTTCTTTTAATAAAATATATTGAAAGTCTGAGACAATGGAATAGCTTGAAATGGATAAATAGATTTTTTGTCTATATGAAATTTACCATTAAGTAAGTGAATGTCTTACTTCTTAGTTTTTAGTTTTGTGTGTATGGAGGGATCTGGGTATAAGAAACATGAATTGTCTATTTGCCTCAAGCTCTGATGGTATAAACTTGATATTTTTATTTTAAGTGTTAATTGTTCAAACATGTTAAGTTTATTTTCACTTGAGAAATTGAGTAATCACAGAGATACAAAGACAGTAGTGATCACATTCTAAATAGAGTGTGGATATAAAATATTTTCCTTATGTTGCAAGTTTGTAAAACTCATTTTCATGCCCTGTCACTCACTAATGCTATTATCGTTAAATTGGAACTTAGCTGGTGACAATTGCACCACATGAAATGTTTCTTTCTAATTATAATATTAGAAGAAGTTATATTGTGAAAACCATTAGCTTTATTAGTTAAAACTTGTAAAAGGTGGGTTCTTGTTGCAATAGCCCCATATTTTCGAAAAAAAAAGTGTTCTTTAGTGAAAGATTAAAAATTTGTATTTTATTTTCTAACCAAAACAAATGAAGCAATCACTGAATTATATAAATTATCTTTATGAATATTCTATCTCTGGCAACTAATTCTTATTTTTCCCTATGACAGGAAAAATAATTTTTTGTAAATACGAAGGTAGTTTTAAAATTGTTCCTCCTTTCATATAATTGAAAATAGACATTTTTTTTCTGATTTTCAACTTGCATTTTGACCTTGTCCTGAAGATTCATTATTCAGGCCTTCAGCAGAGTACTGGCTACAAGTGGACTTAGAAAATCATCTACCAAGTGGGCAAAACAAGACTAGCTCTTTATTCTTCCAGAATGATTTTCAAGTATCAGAGGTCAAGCAACAAATTGCAGTGCAGAATGGTATTTTAGTCTTCATTAATCTTCTGATATTTCTGGATAATTTTTTCCTGATTGCTTCATTTAGAGATCCTCCATGGATTTTGCCTTATTAATATTACTATACTCTCCCATCTGTGCACAGTACCATGAAAATAAGCACATAAACAAATGGGAAAACAAGTGCAAAATATAGGTATTTGAAAAAGTGTACATCTTTTTTCTATTTACTAAAAACTTATTATGTGGAAATCAAGTTTATAATTGGAGTATGTTTAATAAATAAAATAGACTTTAGGAAATGTTTCAACCATCTCTTTAGTCACAACATGTCCTAGTTATCTTAGGAATGCTCCTAAATAAAGGATTTAAATACACATAATTTATCTGGGAAATTATTTCAAGAGTATTAGTGGGGAGAGAGGCAGTGAGACAAGAAAGGGTGGGGAGTAAATAGAGGGTATTGATCTGAGCAGGTCACTGCTGTGGGCCACTGCAGCCCAATTCCAATAGTGATTTCTGGGAGATTGTGTATGATAGAGATCAGCAAACTACAGCGCTTGGGTCAAATATGACACACCACTTATTCTGTACCCACTGAAGTCAGGGGCACCACTCCAGTGCTCTAGCACTGAGAGCCATGGAGACCAAGTCTAGAGGTCCCCTTTTGCCCCCATCTCCCTCTGATCCCAGGAGCTGCCTCCCCAGGTAATGGCTGCACTTTTCTGCTGCATGGTTCTTGTTCTAGTTGCCATGTTCACACTGGCACTCTGCTGTTGGCAACTTCTGGGCACCTAGCATTGGAATCTCAGTCTAATTGTCAGGGACTCAGAAAGTCACCTCATCTCTGTCATCCACCCAAACTGAGTTTGCAAAACCCTTCAGGAGAAAAGGAGTGCAGAGGGATCTGAGAATTCCTGGAGTAGAGAATAAAAGTGATGAGGAATAGCCAATACTGCCCACTACCAAGTACTATTCCTGAACCCTTTGTTCTTTCTCTGGAGAATATCTCCAAAGTAGTAGGCCCACCAATTGAAATGGCCCATCTCAGGAAAATTAGGCAAGGGAGAAGTATAAGTACCTACATAATATCCTCAATTTTGCCTCTTGGCAGACAGTATTTAGTATACTTACTATCTGGCCTCTGGTAGGCTGAATAATTCTTACTCTCTCTCCCCCTTTCTCCTGCCCAAAGATGTCCACACACTAATCCACAAAGACTGTGAATATGTTACCTTACTTGGCAACAGGGACTTTACAGATGTGATTAATTTAAGGATCTTGAGATGTAGAAATTGCCTTGACTATCTTGTGTGTCCAATATGAGGGTACAGGGTATTCAGACAGAGGAAGATGATGTAGTAACAGAAATAGTCAGTGAAAGAGATATACTGGTAATGACAGGGCACTGCTGATTTCAATGTTAAAGGGACCACCAGTCAAGCAAAACCTAGACTCTAAAGTTAGCTGGCAAAGGCAAAGAAACATATTCTCCTCCAGACCCTTCAGAAGGAACTTACTAGCATCTTGATGTTAGCCCAGTGGGATTGATGCTGGGATTCTGACTTTTATCACTATACAGTAATACATTAATCCACTTAAATTTGTGATTTGCTGTAATAGCAGTAAGGAATCAATACATGTTTCTTTTCAGGAAGTTTTCTGACTCCTGGCACAAAGTAATACTTCTCAAACTTCAGCAGATATAAGGACTACCTGAAGATCTAGTTAAAGCAGATTCTAAAGCTTGTCTTCCAGAAATTCTTAATCAGTAGGTTTTAGATGTGTCCCTAAAATTTCTAACTAGCCCCCAGATGAAGCTGATGGGTCCAATGTGCTGACCTGTGGTAACTCTGAGCTAGAATGTACAATATGTTTTGTTTCGTTTTTGAGATAAGGGAGCTGCCATAATTATTCTCCTCTAATGTCTGTCAATGGATGAGGACTGCTCCTTGGGCATTCAGTTGTCCAGCATTTCTAACCTTCTTGAGAGCTAGAGAGCTAAATGCTTTAGGGAAAGCATTGGCGGCGGGGGGTGGGGGTGGGGTAGGGTTGCAGGTCAGTGATTGCATTAGCAAGACTTCTAAATGCCTTGGGAGGTGATATGGAATGGGGCACCTACAACATCTGCCTCACACCTTACAATTGTCTTTTACCACCTATTGCATTACATGTAAGTGATGAATGGAAGATCTTCCTCTCTGAAGCATGCTATTTTATCAAATAATTTTTGTCAACCTATACATTTGGGAATGACAGAAAATCTTCAGTCCTGTTTCACATAAATTTATTAACTTTTCTTTGTGAAACTGGGGGTGAAAATTTTCTGACACAGTTGTGTTTAATACTTTTCCTTCTATATTATTTAAATGGCCAACAGTTTTTGTGTTTTATTTTTTTTTATTAAAAACACATTTTTATGTTGGATTCTCTGATGCTATTATACTGTACTGACTGAATTGTTTTCTAATAGCTTTCTCTACTTAAGTTCTCAATTTAAACATATTATTACTGAAAAAGACCATAACTTTCTTTTCTTCTCTCTATATAAAGGCTAAGCTATATTTTGAAAATGAGAATATTTTTAAATGATTCTTACCATAAGATCAGCTATGATCTTCCCAAAGGGGAAAAAGAGCTTATGTCAATAAACAAAAGCAAAAAGTTTCAAGAAAAGTATAGACATTGTGCTTTAGGGAGTATGATGGACAGGGATTGAACTTGCAGCTGAATGAGCAGGATAAACGATAACAAGCTTTAGTGCTAGCAAGACTAAACAACAGGCTCCACTAAGGAAAAATAAAATCTGAACATTGTATGTCAGCAATACACAAAGCCTCAGAACAGATTATCCAAGAACGTAACAAAAATAAAATTAGCATTAGTATCTCCAGAGCTTATAAACAACATCATAAAACCAAGATAAGGTATTTTGGCATGTATATAAACAAACAATGCTAAAGCACTCCTTTCTTAAATTGGAAATTTAGACTTAGTTTAAAAAGCTATATGAATCAAATAAAGGTAGTATTCTTTATTCTAATATGCCACATAGAAAATTATGATGAACATATTGCATGCAAAATAAGAAAGGAATTGGTTTATGAAAGAGTAATGACAAAATCCAAAACTGTTCCTATAATGTAAAAATATTGTTTATTGGTTTTCTATTACGATTGTCCCACTTTTTCCTCCATTGCTCCTTGCCTCATACCAAAATAAGCTGTAATTATGTTTATGTGATTACTATCTTTGATATGTGTTTGGGGTTTTTTCCCTTAAATTATACATGAATTTAAGAAATAAAGCACTTTTGATTCTCAAGTTTTAACTCAAAGATCAAACTTAGTTCCATAGCATACTAAGGAATATAATTATTAACAATATAATAACAGTATGTTCATTCTATGGTCACTGATTTTAAGCTTATAAATTAGTTATTTAAGATAATCTGTATATACAAAAACAGTTTCATTGGTTTTTATTTTATCAAATTAAAATTATAGATCTATCATAGTCAAGGAAAAATAAGCGACATCTGGCACAGATGATGGAAAACACTCATACATTCTCCAATATGAAATATTTTTTGTCATTTATTTATATTATTTTTACTGATGATGGGAAGGGACCCAAGATACATGTTTTCCCATAAAATAGACTTCGCTAAAAGTAATGCACCCCCATGAATAAGCATTAAAATATTTGATTAACATAATGTTAAATATTTTGTCAGCATATATTTTTTCTGTAAACCATGTATTGAAGCATAACTGTTTAGGTTGACTAGTGTCTCCCCAAAATTTATATATACCCAGAACATTAGAATTTGACCTAATTTGAAAAATAGTTCTTTGCCGATGTAATTAAACTAAGGATCAATATGAGTTCATACTGGAATTAAGGTGGCCTTTAAGCTCAATGATTGTACTTATAAGAGACAGAAGGGGACACAGAGAAATAGAGAAGAATGTTATGTTAAGGTAGAGCCAAAAATTGGAGTGATGTATCTATCCATAAGCCAAGGAATGCCAGATACTGTTGAGAGCCACCAGAAGCCAGGGGAGTGGAATGAACACAGTTTCCCTTAGAGCTTCCAAAAGAAACCAGATCTGCCAACACCATAATTTTGAAATCATGAATTGTGAAAGATACATTTCTGTTGTTTTAAGCTTACAAAATTGTGGCAATTTGTTACAGCAGCTCTAGGAAACTAATAACTAATAAAGAAGAGTGCAGAGGACCTAACTTTTATAACTGGATGATATTTTACTAAATATTTGGCAACAGAATTAAGAATTATAATATTACTAGATCTTGTAGTAATACCATTTCGTATCACCAACCACTGCTATCTTGGTTTCTATTAGTTTTGTCTAATAAGTTAGTTTTGTTTGGATTGAAATCAAACATAATGTGTGTGGGGTGGGTTTTTTGTTTTTCATGTCTGGTTACTTTTACTCAGCAAATATGCTTGTAAAATTTATCCATGTTGTAACTAGGAAAACTTTGTTCTTTTTTATTGTTTATTAATTTATTGTATGGCTATATCAATATTTACCATTTATAGTCTATGGGTATGTGGATTGTTTCTAATTTTTTGGCCAAGAACGGTGCGGCTAAATATGTTATTTTTGGCACACATATGTGCACATTTATGTTTGGTGAATATAAAATATTCACAGGCTAATGTATTTTCAGCTTTGTAAACTCAGTTGCCCAAGGTGATTGACATAAATTACACTTCCATTAATACACTGCAATACCAATACAGAAGTTTCAATTGTTTATGTCTTTACAAATACCTGATATTTTTGCATTTCCTAATCAGACATTCTAGTGGAGGCAGTGATATATAATTGTGATTTTAATGTTTATTTTCATGATTATTAATGAAGTTGAGTACCTTGATATAAGTTTATTGATTATAAGGATTACCTGTTTAAGTATTTTACTCTTTAATTCTGTCTTTATTTTATTGAGTTCTTACAATTATTTGTGTATATTATGTAGGAATACTTTGTCAGATAAATATATTGAGATTTTACCACTCTGGCTTAAATTTTCACCCCTGTTTTGAAGCCTTTCAAGAAACAGATATCATTAGTTTTAAGGAAGTCAAATTTATCAATATTTTCCTAGGTTTAATTCCTTGTGTGTCTTGTTTAAAAAAAAAAAATTACCCTCCTCCATGTCATGAATTCATTTTCACATTTACATCTAGAGTTTTGTTGTTTTGCCTTTAACATGTAGATGTAAAATTCATCTGGAATTAATTTTTGTGTATGATGGCAAGTCAGAAACTCATTTTTTTTCAATATGGTTATTCAGTTGAACAAATGCTATTTTAAAAAGTTTGTCACTCCCCTTCTTCACTAAAGGACCGACATTGTCATAACTTAGGTGACTATATAAGGATATTTTTGAAATTGTCTCTCTAAAATGAACCATTATTACATGGTCTTAAATATTGTAACTTGATAATAAGTCTTAATAGTTTAAACTTCCATTTTGTTCTACCTTAATATTGCCTCAGTTATACTTGCCCATTTGATTTTTCACATATAATTGAGAGTCAGTCAATTTTCCTAAAAAAAAAAAGAAAAGAAAAAAAAAACTTGTCATTTTAACAAGAATTGCACTGAGTTAATAAATAAATATGGGGAACACTGGGTCTTTTGAAAATTGAATCTTCCAATCCATAGTGTAACATATCCTTCCATTACTTTAGATCTTCTTTGATGTTTTTCATTATTATTATATATGTTTCCTGACATATAGAATTTTTATGTGCTCACTGAATTATGTCACAGGTAATTGATAATCTTGCTACTATTGAAGAGTATCTTTTTTTTTTGTCTATTTCCAATATGTGGATATCAGATTGCATTTTTATATAAATTTTGAATCTATCAATTTTGTAATTTTGTTTTTAAATCCTAATACTTCCCCTATAGGTTATTTTAGATTTTCTTGGATTTTCTTATGCCATCTGACAATAGGGGCAAATATATTTCATCTTACTCTCACTTTTTCTTGCCATATTGCCCAAAATACATGCTAAACATATGCTAAGTAGAAGTGGTAATTTTGGACACCATCATCTCATTGCCAGTTTCAGGTGGAAGGTTTGTAATATTTTATTATGAAATATCACATTTACTGTATAATTAAGATACAATTATCAGAATAAAAATTTCTTACATATTACACATATAATTTTCTTTTCTTATAAAATTGTTTTGAATTTTATGAAATATATTTTCACATTTGTTAGATGATTTTACATATTCTACTAATGTGGTAAATTACATTCATTAATTACCAAATATTATGCCACCTTCCCATTATTAGAATAAAGCTAGTTTAGGCATTATATATTATTCTCTTCAAATGTCTTTGGATTCTACTTGTTAATATTTTGTTTAGGTTTTTATTTCTTCTAGATTATGATATAACTTGTTGCATAATTTTCTTCTGAACTGAATGAAGTTCTAGTAGAAAAGTTATGCTGGCTTTATATAATGATTTTGGAAGAAAACACTTTTGAATAATAGCTATAGTTCTATCAAATATTATAATAATCAAAACAAAAATAAAAAGTCAAGATATCATGACCTATTCCATTGTTCCATTTTTTAATTTACTCATATCATTCTGGGGAGTGGGAAAGGATTAAATAAAAACAAAACTTCTTATCACCTAAAAGTGGAACCTAATGAACAAAACAAACAAAACAGAACCAGAGACATGGAAATAAGGAACAAACTGACAGTGACCAGAGGGGAGGGAGGAGGGGGGAGGGGGGGGAAGAAAGGGAAAGGTCTAGTCAAGTAACAAATATAAAGGATCCATTGACATAGAGAAAAGGGTGGGGATTGACTGTGGGAGGGTGAGGGTGAGCGGGGCAGGGGAGAGCAACAGCGAAAAATTGGGACAGCTGTAATTGAACAACAATAATTTAAAACAAATAATAAATATTTTTAAAAACTTATTGTGGCATAAAGGAAAGTTTGAGTATTCATGCTTTTTAGTCTAATATTGACTTAAAGTTCTTTAAAACCACTATAAAAGTAGAAAAAATTATTTTCTTTATATTTTTATAATGTTTTATCTTGTTTGAAGGTAAGAAACATGATTAGCAAAAAATTACAGTTTTTTTACATTCCATTAGCATTACATTATCAGATAATCTCATGAAAACATTTATGAGCTGAAATTATTTGTTCAAATATTAATCTGTGTATTTATTTTTTATTCAGTTAATCATTCATTCTAGTCTATTTTGCCAGGACAAATTTTAAATCTCAGTAGACTTCATGTTGACTTATCCATTACATGAAGTTGGTAAACAAGTACATAATCTATCTAACTGAAGTACCAAAAAAAATCAGTATGACCTGTTTTACAATCAAATCATACATGAAAGGGAGTCATATCTAAGATATAAGAAGAGTAACAAGTGGTATAAAGTAATAATTTTTAAAATAAGCAGAATAGATATAAATTTTCTAAGTGTTTAAGTCACCACTAAAAGCACTGTTATATTATTGCTGATTTGGCTATTATCCAAGGCTTACCTATTTTCATTTTAACTGATGAGAGAAATTAAATATATAATCAAATATCCAACTGTAACTGAATGCAGGTCCAGTTTTCTGCTGTTTTGAAAGCCAGTACTTGAGAGACAGGTGCTGGTGTAAAAAGAAAAATGGTTTATTCTGATGCCAGCAATCAGTGAAGATGATGGAGTCTTGTCTCAAAACCCATCTAAACATCTCAGTGCAGGTAGAGGTTTTTGTAAAGAGGAGAGAGAAAGCAGAACAAAGAGATCAAGGGAGGGGACTGAAAAGTTTTCTACATGCCGACTAGCATAGTCCATTCCAATAAGACAAGTGATGGTCCAGTGTACATCATCCTGGTTTAATTATCCTGGCTTCATGTCATCCCAACTTCATGTCATCCTGACTGTACTTCATTCTGGCTCCACGGTTGAAAGTCAGCAACCATTCTGAGATGCCTGAAGGTCAAAGAATGTATTTTTTGTAGTTCCTATGATTCTTACACAAACATGCTGTTTATCAACAAGTGACATATTAAGAGTCAGCACTTACAGAAACAATGAATGTCAAAGGAACACTAGAGCTGGTTACAACTGCCCATTGTTACAAGAGGATGATATCTGATATAATAAATGATGGGCCAAATAATACCTGACTACAAAAATATAAAGAAAATTCAAATTGGGAAATAAAGGTTTTGAGTTTTATGCTCTATCCTCTCATCTTTCATGTTTGAAGAGATTTTCCGTTTGTACAAGTGTGACTCTGAAAAACAAAAATGTGGTTTATGTTTCTTTCTACCCATTCTTTTCAAAACCTCCTGCCATCCTGGGCTCTGCTTTTTAAATTAATGGGTAGCTTAATGCCTGTGTTTAAAAAGATCCACCCAATCTCTGATGTCTGCAGTCCCATCTGGTCAGTCTGCTGCTTCTAACTTTGCAAGCAGTCAGAATATCTGCTACGGTGCCTCTGGTTATTTTTGCTGAGAACTTTGTTTAATTGCTTTTGATTGTGGTTTGGTGCTACCTGAAGAAGCACTTACATCCTCCAAGGCCCTTGTCCTTTGTCACCTTCAAGCCTTGGCTCCAGCTATTATTTTATTGTGATTTTCATTCACCATTCTCTTTTTATTTAAATCTTATTTCCCATAACCCAAAATAAGTCCAAGCTACCTCACTTTAACCTTCTTAAGATTACTTTAGCTGACACTGACTTTTCCTTTTATTTTCTTCTATTGTATATGTAACTGAATTTCACAGTTTATCTCATGAATATTCTCTAATTATTTCATATGTTTTCTTCTATCACTACAGATACATTATTAGCCTTTTGAAAGCAAAGGTCATGCTTTATATTATTATTATTACATATTCACAACAGTAGCTTATACTGAGCTAAAAACACACAGTGTGTGCAAAAACAAATTTTAAAAAATGTTAATTTACTGTTTGCTTACATATCAAACCCAGTTTTTAGCAATTTTAAATATAAATTGCTGTGTAAATGTCATTATATTAGGAGTTTTATATTAATGAACTGGATATATACTGGTGTCATTTTCTTTTTTTTCTTTCTGTTTTTGTGTTTTTGTGTATCTCACAAACTAGAGATAATAACACACTTTAGACTAGCCCAAGTCCCAAACAATTCTAATATTTTCAATCTTATCACTCTCAAAGTTTTCTACTATGCAATGTTATGTCTAAGTAATGAGTAATGGTTAGCTCACAAAAACAATTACTAACTCTTCTGGTGGACTTTTATTTATCCAAGATACAATTTGATTGATCAAAATGAGCTTCACTTCCAACACTATAAAATTAGGGAGCTAGTACACCAGCTGTTTTCTAACTTCCTCACTCCCAGTTTCTTATACATGACCAATGTTTTAGTAAAGACCGTTTTTGTATTTTTCCATAGCCTCCTGAACTATGATATGGCCTCTTCTCTTACATTTATTCCCCTTTCAAAAAAATAGCTCTGAAGTCTTTATTTTAAAAATATTTTAACCTTGTGCCCTTTTCCAACTACAAATTTATTATGTCCAGCTCCAATATACTACTTTTTCTTTCATTCTAAGAACATTTTAGTGCTTGCTGTCTTTACTTAAGTTCACATGTCCAACTAAAGCCTCCAAGATTTTAATTATCAATTGACCTTTCTTGTTTTCAAATATGACAAGAACTTAAGTACCTTTTAGTTGCAGTATATAAATATGTTCAGGTTCTGTAATGTGCCCTCCCCAAATACCTTTAACACAATAGTCTTTTCGTCTCTTTTTTAAACTATCAAATGTAGAGTATATTCTCATTTTCTACTACTTTCCATTTATTCCTAAAATCAGTGCATTTTAAAAGCATGGTATGTACATGGATTTGAATTCTAGCTTAAACACTCCTTTACTAAGGAAACCTAAATTTGCCTGACCTCCTTTGTCTAATATTAACTATTGAGATGGAAATAATAACAACTTCACATAGCTGTCTTGAGGATTAAATGCAGAAATGCATAGAATGTAATGAACACAGTACCTGAAGCACAGTAAACACAATTTCTTTCTATTATTATTATTAGTCTACCTGCATTTTTCTTAATAAGGTAGCTACTAATCTTCCACCTGCAATTCAATTAAGAAAGTATCAACTAATCTTCCATTTTTCAGATCCAATGGAAAATTTTTCTTCCCTATTTTCCTTATCCTCTATAATTTCATATATTCATTCAATAAATACTGAGTAACTACTATGTATCAGAAACACAGCTAAATTCATGCTATATAAGCATAGATAATACAAAGAGCGCTCCATTCTCTGTGTCTCATCAATCAAGAGGGAAAAATAATGAACAAATAAATAGTAAATACTGGGTTGGCCAAAAGTTTGTTTAAGACAGTTTTTATTTTCACCAATAACTTCATTGATTTGGATGTTTTGAGTATGCCAGCTATATCCCACATGGTATAATGTTGATTGTTCTCAGTTAATGTCTCAATTTGGTTCTTATCAATTACAACTGGTCTACATGACCATGGAGTATTGTCTAGCAAGAAATCTCCAGCACAGAACTTTGCAAACCATTTTTGACACATTCAATTAGTCACAGCACCTTCTCCATACACTGCACAAATCTCCTTTTGTATTTCAGTTGGGTTTTACCTTTCTGAAATAATAAAGCATAATATGCTGAAATGTATATATTTTCCACCTTCAATATTAAAAATGGCTATATAAGAATTCACCAATTTTGATAAGTTTTTTAAATGCACACTGCTATGACAGCTGTCACAATACAATCTAACAAAATTATTTTAAATGAAGTTAAAGGCAACTAAGCACTACTAGAGCCATCTTATGGATAAACAAACTTTTGGGCCAACCCAAATATGTATGTGAGGATCATTGTTTAGAAAACTTTACTTAAAAAATCAATTATTATAAAAAGGGTAATAGTGGGGACTTACTTTAAGCTGAGAAGGCTAGAAACTTTTTCTGAGAAGACCGTACTTGAGCATAAACCTGAGCATAAACCTATCAGAAGTAGATAGCCTAAGTGGAGTAAGTAAATATTCCAGCAGAGAAGATCACTGATACAAAGCTCTAAGTCAGAAAATGTTTACTTTCAGTCAAGATGACAACATAGGCAGCATGGCTCATCTCTTTGCACAACCACATCAAAATTACAACTAAAATATAGAACAACCAGCACTTAGCATTCAGAACTCTCAGAAATTAACTTGAATGGAAGCCTGACAACTATGGAATTAAACAAACCACATCCACCCTGACTGATAGAAGGGGTGCAGATGCTGAAAGTACTGGCCACTCATGCATGTGGTAGATAAAAATTCAGAAGGAATATCTCAAGTGAGGAGCCCCAGCCCTACACCAGGCCCCCCAGCCCAGGGTTCCAGTGCCAAGACGATAAGTCCCCACAACTTCTGGCTGCAAAAACCAGCAGGGATTGAGTTGGTGGAAGAAACCATTGAAGCCCCAAGCAGTTCCTCTTTAAGAGCCCACACAGGGACTCACCTACTCAGACTCACTCCCTCTGAGCTCCAGCAGCAGGGTAGCAGCTTGAAAGGCACCAGTTTTATACAGGGAGAAACTGTAGTATCTGGAATCAAGGTGAGCAGAATCCCCAGAGACTCTGCCCCACCAAACTTACGGGCTCACCTAAGTTGGCTTTCCATATGAATTGCTGATCATGGCTCATGCTTCAAAACTGCTCATGCTTCAAAACTTCCTAAATCCTCTCAAACAAGCAACAGCTGGCCTCAGTGAGACACAGGCCTGGCACTAGAGGCAGCCAGCCTAGATTCACAGCTTGGCTTTGCCTAGGAATCTACAAGCCAAGCAGATGCAGCAGCCATCTCAGATTGCCTTATAGCTCAGGCAGGGTGGCCCCAGGCAAAACACAGGTCAGGGCTGAACTTGGTCTGCACCACCCAGGAAACCCCAGGGCCAGCATACCCAGTGGATAGTTACAGGTCATGTTGGAGCACTGCTACCATGCCCCTGCACAGCTGATTGTCCACAGAGGGCAAAGTTTAGTGGTAATTGGTCACAGCCAATTCTTGTAGCTGACCAGCATGGGTAAATCCCTCCCACTGATCTGCTAAAAGCAACCAAGGCTGAAGTGCAAGAAGAGGGTGTACTCAGCCTATATGAGGGGTGCACCTTGAGTATCAAGCTTGGGTGATAGGTGAGGCTGTGCCACTGGACCACACAGGACATCTACTACAACATTAGGCCACACTATTAAGACATGGAATCAAAGTAGCTCTACATAATAGGTAGAAACAAACACAGGGAGGCTGCCAAAATGAGGAGAGAAAGAAACATGGCCCAAATGAAAGAAAAAAATCAAAACTCCAGAAAAAGAACTAAACAAAATGGAGATAAGCAATCTATCAGATGATGCAGAGTTCAAGACACTGGTTATAAGGATGCTTAAGGAACTTTGTGATACCTCGACAGCATAAAAATATCCAGTTAGAAACAAAGGATACACTAATTTTAAAAAAAGAACAATTTACAGGAAAACAACAGTAGAGTGGATGAAGCTGAGAATCAAATAAATGGTATGGAACATAAGGAAGCAAAAAACAACCAATCAGAACAACAAGAAGAAAAAGGAATCAAAATAAATGACAATGGTATAAGCAGCCTATGGGACAAGTTCAAGAGGTCCAACATTCACATCACATGAGTGCCAGAAGGAGAAGAGAAAGAGCAAAAATTGGAAATCTATTTAAAAAAATAATGGAAGAAAACTTCCCTAATTTGGTAAAAGAAATGGACATACAAGTCCAGGAAACACAGAGAGTCCCAAACAAGATAGATGCAAAGAGGCCCACTTTTAGACACATCATGATTAAAATGCCAAAGATAAAGAGAGAATCTTAAAAGTAACAAGAGAAGTTAGCTACCTACAGGGGAGTTCCCATAAGACTTTCAGCTGATTTCTCAAAAGAAACTTTGCAGGCTAGAAAGGATTGGCAAAAAATATTTAAAGTCATGAAAAGCAGGGTCCTACAGCCAAGATTGATCTACCCAGCAAAGATATAATTTAGAATCAAAGGACAGATAAAGAGCTTCTGAGACAAGAAAAACTAAAGGAGTTCATCATCATCAAACCATTGTTATATTAAAAGGGCTTATTTAAGAAAAAGAAGATAAAAACTATGAACAATAAAATGACAAAAAAGTACTACTATATCAACAATTGAACCTAAAAAACAAACGAAAAAAGCAAGAAGAACAGAGACAGAATCATGGATACAGAGAGCCTTTTGATGATTGCCAAATGACAGGGGGTGTGGGGAAATGGGTGAAGAGGAGGGGGGATTATGAAGTACAAATAAGTAGTTACAGATTAGCCATGGGGATGTAAAGTACAATATAGGAAACAGAGTGGCCAAATATCTTATACTCATGAACCATGGACATGAACAATGGTGGGGGATTGCATGCGGGAGTTGGGGGTTCTGGGTAGGAGGGGAGGAAAAAAACCCAGGACACCTGTAATAGCATAATCAATAAAATATAATAAAATAAAATGTTCACCATATCCTGCTATATACTGAATCCATTTATCAGTTTTAATAGTTTCTTGATATAACCTTCAGGGTTCTCCATTTACACTCTCATGTCATCTGCAAATAATGACTTTTTCATTTCTAATGTGGATGCCTTTATTTATTCTCCCTGTCTAATTGCTGTGGCTAGGAATTTTAGTACTATGTTGAATAAGCAAGGTAAAAGCAGACATCCTTGTCTCGTTTACAATCTTAGGGAAACACTTGTAGTTTTTGCCCATTGAGTATGATGCTGGCAATGCGTTTGTCATATCTGGCCTTTATTGTGTTTAGGTATGTTCCCTCTAATCACACTTTGCTGAGAGTTTTTATCATAAATCGGTGCTGTATTTTATCAACTGATTTTTCTGCACCTATTAATATGATCATGTGGTGTTTATGCTTCGTTTTTTATATGGTGTATCATGTTTACTGATTTGCTAGTATTGTACCAGCCTTACATCCCTGGAATAAATCCCACTTGATCATGATGTATGATCATTTTGATGTATTTCTGTATTCAGTTTACTAATATTTTTTTGAGGATTTTAGCATCTATGTTCATTAGGGATATTGGCCTATAATTTTCTTTATGTGTAGTGTCATTATCTGGTTGTGAAAATAAGATAATGATGGCTTTATAAATGAACTTGGAGTCTTCCCTCCTCTTGAATTTTTTGTAATAGCTTGAGGAGAGGTGTTAGTTCTTCTCAAAATGTGCGGTAAATTCACATGTGAAGCCATCTGGTCCAGGGCTTTTGTTTGTTGGGAGAATTTTGATTACCACTTCAATTTCATTAGTTGTAATCTGTCTGTTCATATTCACTGATTCTTCCTGATTTAGCTTTAAAACATTGTATGTTTCTAGGAATTTATCTCTTTTATCTACATTGTCCAATTTGTTGGAATATAGTTATTCATAATATTTTCTTACAATTCTTTTAAATAGTTAGTGCCAGTTGTTACTTCTCCTATTTCATTTCTGATATTATTTATTTGGGTCTTCTCTCTTTTTTTTCTGATGAGTCTGGTTAAAGTTTTGCCAGTCTTGTTTATCTTTTCAAAGAACAGGCTCTTGGCTTCATTGATCTTCCATATTGTTTTTCTAGACTCTATTTCATTGACTTCTGCTCTGATCTTCATTATTCCTTCCTTCTACTCGCTTTGAGCTTTGTTTGTTGTTCTTTTTCTAGTTTTTTTACAGTGTAAGGTTAGATTGCTGTTTTGAGCTTTTTCTTTTTTCTTCAGATAGGCCTGTAATGCTGTGTTTCTCTCCAAGGACTGCTTTCCCTGTGTCCCACAGATTTTGGGCTGTTGTGTTCTTATTTTCATTTCTTTCAAGGTATTTTTTTTATTTCTTTCTTTATCTCTTTGTTAACTCATTTATTGTTTAATAACATTTTATTTAGCTTCCATTTCTTTGTGTATGTTTCAGTTTTCCTGGCTTCTTGTTGGTTTTATGTCTGGAAGATCTATCCTTGAAGTCAATGGGGTGTTTAAATCCGCTATTACAACTGTATGTCTCTCAATCTCTCCTTTATGCCCATAAAGATTTGCTTTAAATATTTACTTGCCTCTATGTTGGATGCATAAATGTTTACAAAGGCTATACCCTCATGTTGGATTGTTCCTTTTATCATTATGTAGTATCCTTCTTTGACTCTTACTATAGCCTTATTTTTATAGTCTATTTTGTTGGCTACATTGTTAATCCAGCTTTTCTTTTCTTTCTGTGTGCATGAAATATCTTTTTCCATCCCTTTAATTTTAGTCTGTGTATATCTTTTTTCTGAGGTGGGTCTCTTATTTCCTTATCCATTAAGCCACCCTATGTCTTTTGATTGGAACATTTAAGACATATACATTTATAGTAATTATTGATATATACATATTTATTGCTATTTTATTTTTTTAATATTTTTCTCCATTTTTTATTTTTCTTTACCTTCTTAAAGCAAGCACTTTAGCATTTGTTGAAATACTGGTTTTGTGGTTGAATATTAAAAAAAAAAAAGAACTCTAGCTTCTCTTTTTCTGGTAAGCTCTTTATCTTTCACAATTTAAATGGTTGCATTGCTGGGTAAAGTAGCTTTAGTTGTAGGTCCTTGATTTTAATCTTTGAGTATTTTTTGCCAGTCCCTTCTACCCTGAAATATTTTGGTTGAGAAAACATATAACAAGCTTATGTAAGCTCCCTTATAGGTAACTTTTTTCTTGCAGTTTATAAGATTCTTTATTGTCTTTAAGTTTTGTCATTATAATTATAATGTGTTTTGGTGTGGTCCTCTTTGGATACATCTTGTTTGGGACTCTGCACTTGCTGGACCTGTGTTTGTTTTGTTTTTTGTTTTTCTCCTTAACCAAGTCAGGGAAGTGTTCAGTCATTATTTCATCAAATAAGTTCTCAATCCCTTGATCTTTTTCTCCTTTTACACTTCTTATGTCCCAAAGTTCCCTTTTGCTGCACTTATTAGGTGTTTTTTTCTACCTTGCCTTCCAAATTGCTGATTTGATCCTCTGTTTCAGCTAGCATATCATTTATTCCTTCCAGTGTATTATTTATTTTAGATATTGCATCCTTTATTACTAGCTAAACATTTTTTATGTCCTTTATGTTTTTTTTTTTTTTTTTTTTTTTATGCTGTTGAGCATCCTTATAGACATTACTTTGAAAGCTGTATCTGATAAATTGCTTGTCTCCATTTAATTTAGTTCTCTTCTGGAGAATTCTCTTATTCTTTCATTTGGGGCCTGTTTCTTTGTCTTCCCATTTTGGTTATCCCTCTATATTTGTTTCTATGTACAGATAACCCCTGTATCTCACAGTTGTTAGGTTCCTAACAAATGCTGTGTTATGCAAATCCATGTTATATAAAACAAACAACTAATACAAAAAGGGGGGGTTAGGTTCCAAACATTAAAAAAAAGTACTATAGTTTTATAATTAAGAGAAATATCTTTATTAAAGCAATTTTCATCAAAAGTATTACATATTAATATGAATTAAGTAATGTTTTATAGTCATCACTACTAAGCTCCATTAACCAAATGCATTTTCTTTTAGACAAGATATTCTCATCCTCTGAACTTTCCTCAGTGTTATCTTGATTTCTGTGCTCTACTTTTTGCAATAAAATCTGTTATTTTAGATTGCTTCCTTTTAGCTGAGCTATCTTTATAAATTTTGTTATATGGTGCTAAGTACTTTTGATGTTCTCTCTTAAATGTTGTGCTCCTTTCAATGCAAGGATCTTTAGTTAAGAAATATGATGCTAACTGTTCAACTAAGTTTAGACCTTTCTTTACACTTTTTAGAGTAAATTTCTTTGTTTTCATTAGTGCTATTGTTCCCTAAGCTATCTTGACACATTCCAGATGTCATTTCCACCAAAATTGCTTCATCAGTTTCTTCTTCTACCAGCAACTCTTAGATATCTTCTACAGTCATATCATGTTAGAGTGAAACTGTGTTATAGAAGTATCATGTTATATGGGGGGTTTCCCCAGTTCTCTGTGTTAGAGCAAAACTGTGTTATAGAAGTACCGTGTTATTTGGGGGATACCTCTATTAGGTAGATCTACAAAGACTCTGGTGCAGATCTATGTGGGACACTGTCTGTGACTTGCCCTAGGAAACCTGTTGGAGCTATCAGCAATCCACAGCATGTGGCTCCCTATGCTTTGCTGGATGTGTGCTGAATATACTAAGCTGTGCATAAAGGCCGGCTTTTGCCAGCACCAAGCCTGAGGGAGGGCCAACTGAAGTCTTGAAACACCTAGAGATCTGTCTCTGCTTGCAGGCTGTTATGTTTAATTACTGAAATAGCCTCCATCTGTACTCAGCAAGGTTTAAGCTCCATAGGTTGGAGCAAGAGGGATTCCTGTAGATGAGGCTATTGCTCCCTGCCAGGCTGGTGCTGCATGAAGGGGAGTGTTCTGCCCAAGAAAGATGATTTCAGCAGTTTGGGGAATGATTCAGTACAGGGGTCTTGACAGCTGACCCTTCAGCTCTCTTCCCCAGAGCCACCAGCCCTAGACTCTCCTCACACAGCTCTAGACTGCACTGCACTCCCTCTGCCAGAGCCCAGGGTAAGTGGCTACAAATGAAATTTTGTACATTGACCCTTTAAGAGAGTGTCTGTGTCTCTATCCATCTCTCCCTGGCAGACAGAAACCCCAATGCTTTTCACAGCCAATGTTAGATGTTACATGGGTTCCTTTACCAGTTCTATGCTCTAGGCCGGGGAGCCTAGCTTGGGGTTTAGATGTCAAACTTCTCAGTATGTCAAACACCCGGCCATTGAAATATCCCTCCAAAACTTCAGCTGCTACCCGTGGGAACCCAGCAAGCCCTCTCACACTTCCACACTTCTTACCAGTCTCAATGTGGTGATGTGTTTTCTTCTGCAAGTCCTTGGTTACAAGGCTTTTCTCCAACTAGTCTTCAGTTGGTTATTAAGGATGATTTTTCTGTAATTTATTTGTAATTTCTGTTTGGTCCTGAGAGGAGGTTAGTGTAGATTCCACCTACTCCACCACCACTTTGGATCTCTAAACAATCATTTTGCCACACATCTGGATCCAGTATCACATCAAACATAATATATGGTCCCACATTTTAAGATTTCTGAAAAGAGAATAAACTATCATTAGTTAAATTTTAATTTCTAATATTTAACTTAATTCTTGCAATCATTAGAAACTTTCAAAATAGTTTCATGTTAATCTTATTCTCTAAAAGAAACATATAAAGCAGGCTATCAAATATTAACTCAATTATCTGAAGTATAGATAAAATAAACAGATATACAGTATCACCCTTCAAGATACCAGTTTTCAGGTTAAAACTAATATTGTATAGCAGATTACATAGCAGTGGTTTTTTAGTTAGTGAATTAATGAATTACGTGAATATTCTTTCCCTTGGTAAATTCTTTGGCTAAAACATACACTTGAAAAATATGTGTTCAACTTTTTAAAGCTCACTTAACTAGTATTTGTATTAAAGAAAGGGTTATTTGATAGTCACATTTTAACAAAAGTGGACATTATTTTTCTTTTGTGTTCTTCTTATATGTATTATGCAAAAATTTAGAAACACACTCTTTGGTACTCAGCAATAGTTTTATTTTCAAACTTTTAGGGTGTGTAAATAATCTGACTTAATTTTATTTTTATTAATTTAACTTGAGAAAGAATAGAACTTATTATTAATAATACACTTTTTAACCTCTTTAAGGTAATGGATATTTACATGATGAGTTTCAAGACTAAGAATTTTCTATGTAGTTAGTGCTGAAATTATTTTGTTTCTCAATTGTCACATAGGCTAAAAAATGGTCTGTAAGGAGAATGACATAAACAGAAGCATTATTCTCTAAATGAAATAGTCTAATAAATAGCCAAGAAAAATAAATACATTTTCAGTATACTGGGGTTTTCCTTTCTCACCACTCACATTTCAATTCTTATTTTAGAAATATAGTCAAATAACTTAGACAAAATGATTTTATGATGTTCTCATTCACTGTAAATTATTTCCAAAGCTGAGTCAGATAGGCAGGTCTGAGCCTCACTTTCCTAAAGCAGCAGCTTGGGCAGGCAAACAATGTTAGTACTGCAGCAATAATTCCACACAAAGTATTTCTTTATGAGTTAAATATCCTGGTCTATCCTTCCAGCAACTATTATACATTTGTCTTCTTTGTATGTGCCATCTTAACAGAACTTCCAAAGAATTAAGATATTTGAAAGCTACCATATGAAGAGATGCATGTTAGTATTTGGTTGCCCTTTGTCTCAATCACAGTTCATCAAGATACTAATTTTAAAAGAAATGCTATTGTTAGTGTTAACCGAATGATCAAAATGTGCACAGGTAGAATATAGGAGGCAATACCCTGTCCTCTCATACTTAGAGCAAAAGAAATGCACTCCCATTAAATAGAAAAAAAAAAAAAAGTAAAAGCAAAGGTGGGAACAATTTGTCCATCTTGAAAGCAGCTGGCGTACGAAACACTAACAGCTCCAGCTGGCACCTCACACTTTCACCAACTAGCCAACTCTTCACATGGGAAAAGTACTATATGATTCAATGTGAGAAAGCAACAAAACAGATATCTGTGAATAAATATTGGTTTGACAGGAAGTCAGACAAACTACTTTTTTTTTTTTACTCAAAGACATATACTTAAGTACGAGGTGCCAAACAGAATGTCTATTTAAAGAGGAAAAACAAATGTAGAGAAAATCTGCATCAGAGTGAAACTGAAGCAGATGGTGTAAATTGGTCCTTTGTTAGTCTTAAATTTTTTAAATAAAAATATCATAAATTGGAGTTAAAAATAAAATAAGTCTTTTTTATCAGAAATAAAACACTTCCAACATAACACCTACAACTTCTGAAAAAAATTGCTTCCATTTTCAATCCCCTCAAAATCAAAATTCTGACTCAGTGTACTCAACCCAAACAAAATTCATGTGACTAGATTATTTTAAATATAGATGTCTCAAAAATATGATATTTATTGGCTCTAGAGTAAGTCCTTAGTAAATGCAGAGTATATAATGGCCACCATGGTGGGGAAGGTGAAAGATTGTTTTTAAATGATGCCTCTTTATTTTAAAAATTGTTTTAGTGGTAAGACACTGATTCTCCAGAATGCCTCATAAAAGTACAAATTTTGTCCTGGCCAGATAACTCAGTTATTTGGAGCATCATCCCGTACACCACAAAAGTTATGGTTTTGAATCCCAGTCAGGGCAGGTAGCTAGGTTGTGAGTTTGATCCCTAGTCAGGGTATGTAGGGGAGGCAACCAACAATGTTTCTCTCTCACATTGATGTTTCTCTCCCTATCTCTCAAATCAATAAACATATTGGTGAGGATTTAAAAATAAATTAATTAAAAAGTACAAATATTATTACATTAACTCTTTATCATCCTTTAATGTCCCATCATATGTTTATGTAAGACACTAGCTAGCCATGTACTCAAAATACAGGTAATCCCTGTATAACACGGTTGTTAGCTTCCTAACAAATGCCGTGTTATGTGAATCTGTATTATACAAAACAAAGAACTAGTACAAAAAGGGGAGTTAGGTTCCAAAAATTTTTAAAAACACACTATTATACTTTTATAATTAAGAGAAATATCTTTATTAAAGCAATTTTCATCAAATGTTTTATATATTAGTATGAATTAAGAATGTTTTATAGTCATCACTACTAAGCTCCATTAACCAAATGCATTTTCTTTTTGACAAGACATCCTCATCCTCTGAACTTTCCTCAGCGTTATCTTGATTTCTATGTTCTGATTTTTGCAAAAAAAATCTGTTATTTTAGATAGCTAGCTTTTAGCTGAGAGATCTTTATAAATTTTGTTATATGGTGACAAGTACTTTTGACGTTCTCTCTTAAACGTTGTTCTCCTTTCAGTGCAAGGATCTTTAGTTAAGAAATATGATGCTAACTGTTTGGTTAAGTTTAGACCTTTCTTTATACTTTTTAGAGTAAACTGTTACACCATACATGCTCAAGTGAAAAATTTTAAGTGAGTTATTTTTTACTATTAAAAGCATTTACCATGTTCAGTATTGTACGGGCATTTCCTTAATTTCATGTTATATGGGCATTTTCCCCAGTTCTCAAACTGTGTTAG
Organism: Furipterus horrens; assembly: GCF_987537825.1. Taxonomy (NCBI): domain Eukaryota; kingdom Metazoa; phylum Chordata; class Mammalia; order Chiroptera; family Furipteridae; genus Furipterus; species Furipterus horrens. The sequence continues at coordinate 73,427,050 of NW_028327171.1, forward strand.
AACAAAACTGTGTTATAGACATACCGGGTTATATGGGGGGTTTCCCCAATTCTCTAACTGTGTTAGAGTGAAACTGTGTTATAGAAATACCGTGTTATATGGGGGATACCTGTACACATATTTACTTATTGAAGAAATGAGACACCATAAAGGTAATTTTGGATGTGGTAAATAATAAAGGAACATTACAAAAATATCAAGTGGTTATGGTTAGAACAAACAAGTCACATCACTTCATGAATGGAACTCATGCAGTTTAGTGGAAGTAATTGATACTGTAAATGCTGAATATTTGGTTGTGTATCAGACTGCTTGGTAGTCTATCTTGAATCATGGTGACTTTTGTTAATATACTCGTCATTATGGTTGCAAGTTAGCAATTGCTGTTTGATGTATACCTTACACATACAAGGCAGAAAGAAAGAGGAACAGGTGATGCTCTAGCATAATTGAGGTTTTATGAACAAAATTAAACATTTAAAATTGTTCTTTTCATTAGGAAACAAAACCAATACTAACTATCTCAAAAGATATCCTTTTTACATTTCTTTTTCCAGAACTGTATGAAGTAGTTCCCCTACTGGCAAGGGAACCTGAGATGAGAGTATTAGTATCTATAGTCTCTATAGTAGAGGAAGAGAAGAGGAGGAAGGGGATCAAAAAAGGATGGTGTACAGCCACTTTAGATCCTCTACTAGAAAGCACAAACGTGTAAGAATGATTCTAAATGAAAACATTCAAAGTTTAATTATTGTTCTGTCAACTTTACAGAGAAGTTACATATTTTGCAATCTGGGGAAGCTTTAGAAAAGTTCTAGTCTTAACCTTTTATCAAGAAATAGATCTTTCCAAGGTGAATAACTTAGGAATGTAGAATTCAGAATATTCAACTACCAGTTTTCCTATTGTTCCAACACATGGCATTGCATCTCAAAGAAACAGAACTGGAAGGATATTGTGTTGATCATGAGAATGCACCACAAAGTACTCCAACTATGGAGATCATAGGTTGCTCTTTCCCAATGGCTAAGTGCATATGGGGAGAGTAGGGCATGCCCATTTCAGGGAGACCTAATTCTTTGGAAAGTGGCTTTGACTCCTGGATCCCAGGTGGCCCTCTTGAACCTTCCCGAAATTGTACAGTGTACTGGTATGCTTCCACTCAGCTTTCTCTCCCTCCCTTTTTTACATTGACTTAAACTTGCAGCATGGTCTAATGGCTCTCCCAGCCTTTCCAGGCTCCCTCCTTATTTCTTCTTGCATAGGTGTTTGCCTTAACACAATATTTGCACACCTAATCCCATCCTGACATCAGGTTCTAAGAGGACAGGGACAAATACTGATATATTTTTTATCTTACAGGACATCCAGAAAATTAGGTACCATACTGTTTACTTTTGAAAAAGTTTTTATTTCTAATAACAGACTTTATATCATGTATACTAATACATTAATCTTCTTAAATTTTAATTTTGACTATTTTTATGTAACAGAATAACCACTTTCTAAAATAAAACTTCAAGTTTTGAATAATTTTAATTGTAGTAATCTTCCCAATTGAGCTTTTAATCACAAATTAAATATTTAATGTAGCTCTATTTTATTTTTTATGTACTTCTTTATTTTAGTAGGCTTTTAATGCCTATATTGATGGCTTTCACTTTAACATGATGATAGAAAATTTACTTACAGAAAGAAGATGAAAATGACCCTGAAATAGTAAAGAGGTATCACTTTCTTTTTTTTAAATTCTTTTTTATTGTTGATCATGCTGTTACAGTTGTCCCAATTTTTTCTTTCCCCCCTTCTCCCCCCTCCCTCCAGTTGCCACCCCCCCCCCCCCCCGCTTAGCCCATGCTCTTTGGTTGTGCATATAGTTCTTCTCAACATCTTCCTGTCTACTCCACTCCCTCCTACTATGCTTCTTAATTCTTGCATCATCTCCCTCCCTTTTCCCCCTTCTCCCTCCCTGCTGACTTCCCCCCAATATGTTCCCCATACCTATAATTCTTTTTCCCTTCTCGTTGCCTACTTAGTTTGCCTTTGTTTCGATCCCTAGCTTCAGCTGTTGGTTGTTGTGATACAATTTTCATTTTAATGTTCATAGTTTTGATCCTCCTTCTTCTAAACCAGTCCCTTTAACATCTCGTATAACAGTTGTTTGGATCTAACAAACTCCTTCAGTTTGACTTTGTCCTGGAAACACTTTCTCTGCCCTTCTATTCTGAATGACAGCTTCACTGGATAGAGTAATCATGGTTGTAGGTTTTCGATTTTCATTACTTTGAATACTTCTTGCCAGTCCCTTCTTGCCTGTAAAGTCTCCTTTGAGAAATTTGCTGATAGTCTAATTGGGACCCCTTTGTACATAATTCTTCTCTTTTCTCTTGTTGCTTTTAAGATTCCCTCTTTATCCTTAATTTTTGACATTTTGCTTATAATTTGTCTTGGTGTGGTTCTCCCTGGGTCTAGCTTTATTGGGACTCTCTGTGCTTCCCGGACCTATAAGTCCATTTCCTTCCCCAAGTTAGGGAAGTTCTGCTTCATTATTTTTTCACATAATTTTTCAATTTCTAGTTCTTCTTCTTCACCCTCTGGCAATCTGATAATTCGAATGTTTGATCGCTTATAGCTGTCCCAGAGGTTTCTGAGCCTCTCCTCATATTTCTCACTTTTTGTTTCCTCTTTCTTCACTGGTTGACTGTTTGATCCCTCCCTGTATTTTGATTTGTTAATTTGATCCTTGGCTTTCCCTTCCTCACCACTTGTCTTGTATGTATTTTTGTTCATTTCAGCAGGACTAGCCTTCATTCCTTCCTTGTCTTGATTCAGCCCTGCTGTTAGGTCTGTAAACTGTCTGATAACTATAGCTCTGAACTGAGCCTTGGAAAGATTCGCTATTTGCTCATTGGTCAAGGCTTTTATTTGTTTTTCGTTAGCTGTGTGATTGGCATTTCAATCATTAATTCTGCCATTCTGACTGTTTTGTTTATCTTTCCTTCTTGGGAGGGGTGCTGTCACACCTCCTATGCTATATTGGGTGGAGCCCCATCTGCTCGTCAAACCTGGCAACCTTTCTCACCACGGTGTGGTGCTTTGCATGGGGGCAGGGGTTCAAGATGGATGCCTGCTATTACTCTCCCCTGAGGAACAGGACCACCTCCCAATGGGGTTTGCCTTCCTGGGTTTTGGAATCACTAGCCAATGGATCTGGTCTGCAGCCGGGGTCAGCTCCCAGGCGCTTCTCTCCTCCCTCCGAATACGGGTGTCTGCTTACCAGGTCTGCTGTTCACTGCTGTGGCTGCTGCCTCCAGCACAGTTTGATCTTTCTCAGCCGTGGGTTCACACTTCCTACCCATCCGAACGAGCACCACTTGTTTATGACTGCATATGTTGGACGTCCATGTAGCTTTATTTTCAGGAACTTCTTATTATTTTTAGTTTTGCAGTAGTTGTAATCCTTCTTAGTTTTAGAGGGAGACAGAGCCTGTCAGTCTATGCCTCCATCTTGGCCAGAAGTCAAGCTATCACTTTCTTCATGGTGTGATAAGCAAAAGTAAAATGGCTCATCTCATATAGTGCATATTACGTTCTTATGAAGTTAGTTAACATAACTTTAAAGTATTATCACTCTTTTTTCTCTAAGAAGCATTTATTTTTTATTTCTACTTAATCTTTATTGTATTTTTTCCATTACTATTTAGTCCTTGCCCTGGCTGGTTTAGCTCAGTGGATTGAGCGTCGGCCTGTGAGCTAAGTGTCGCTGGTTCGATCTTCCAGTCAGGGTACATCAGAGAAGGAAAACTCTGACTCCAAAAAACCTCCGCTGCCTTGCGGCATACCTCTTCAGGGGAAAGGCTAAGGGAGTAAACCCCGACAGAAAATCCGGAGCCGGAGTCCCTAAGGCGGTTTGACGTTGTAGTCAACACCGGCAACTCCTGCGGCGCACCTGAACCCAAGCTGTATCGACTCCGTCTTTCCCTTGGACCCTTCAGCTGCGAAGAGAGGGGGGGTCTGCTGCATGGGCAACAGCAGACCCTCCATATTACCCTGCCCAGGCTCTGTAGCTTCAGCGTCATCGCAAGATGTCGATTCAACACGGGAGGAGACAGATACCATGTCACTCCCGAGTCGGACTGCACAGCCATTCTTGGCGGTGCAGATAGACTCTGAAGAAGCTACACCATCGTCTCTCGAGACGGACGGCTGCCGACGACGACGACGACTATTTAGTCCCCTATGCACCCCCTACCCCCCAGCAACCACCACACTGTTGTCCATGTCCATGAGTCCTTTTTCCTTTTTGCTTAATCCCTGCACCCCCTAACCTCACCCTCAGCTGTCATCTGCTCTCCATCTATGAGTCTGTCCCCATTTTCCTTGTTAATTCAAATTGTTCTTTCATTACATTTCATCTATGGGTGAAATCATGTAGTATTTTTCTTTCTATGACTGGCTTATTTCACTTAGCATAATGTTCTCCAGGTCCATCCATGCTGTTGCAAAGGGTAATTTTTTTTTTTCCTATGGCCAAGTAGTATTCCGTTGTGTAAATGTTCCATATTTCTTCTAACCACTCATTGAACCCAAAACAGTAACAAAAGAACATAAACAGTGCTACTTACAGTTGCCAAGATATGGATCCAAAAAACATTTAAATGACTTGCTTTAGATTACTAATAGTAAATTACCACTTTCAGTTTTGCAAATGTAATTTAAACATTTCACTTTAAGTAACACTTCATAACTTTAGATGACTTGGTGTTGAACTGTCCATTATCCTCTTATGCAGGTACCTTACATGTTTTTCTTAAAAAATAAAAAAGAGGGAATAGAATAGGAGCAGACAGGCACAGAGAAATCATTTGCCTATGAATTTCTAAGATTTGTCTAGGTCACAGTGGCTCAAAACCTACTGGGTTAACTCCTGCTTTTTAATTTTTTATTTATTATTTTAACTTGCTTTATTAAAAAATAGTGTAGATTTTACTGAAGGTTTCATAGCAAAGACTAAGGTGAGAGCTTACATTGCATACCATACCATCACCCTCCAAAAAAACTGCATTGGTTAAACTTTGCCACATCTTCCTTTCCAGTTATCAGCCACAGGGCTTCTTTCTGTCTCGCTCATGAACCTTCCACTACATATCTGAACCCTCATGATTCTTGTCCCATCCTTCTGGATCGTGATAGTCCAGTAGAAACATAATGTGAAAACCACATATATAATTTTTCTAGTAGCCACATTAATAAAGGTAAAGAAAGTACAATTTTAGTAATACACAGTTCATCATTGAACAATACAAGTTCGAACTGCATGGGTCCATTTATATGTAGAAGTTTTTCACTAAATATATTAACTACCATAAATGTATTATTTTTCTTCCTTATGATTTTTTTAATAATGTTTTCTCTAGCTTACTTTGTTGCAAGGATATAGTGTTTAATGCATATAACATACGATTCTTGGTAGCATATTATGTAATTAGTAAGGCTTTCTGTCAACAGTAGGTTAATAGTAAAGTTTGGGGGGAGTCAAAAGTTAAACATGGATTTTTACTTTTTTAATTTAATTTAATTAATTAATTTTTTATTATTGTTTATTCATTCTATTACAATTGTCCCAATTTCCCTCCCTTTGCCTTCCTCTGCCCAGCCCACCTCCTGATCCTACCATCAATCCCCACTCCATTGTCCATGTCCATGAGTCATTCATACATGTTCTTTGACTAATCCCTTCCCCTTCTTTCCACCATTCCTCACCACTCCCTCCCATTTGGCAGCTGTCAGTCTGTTCCATGTTCCCATGTCTCTGATTCTATTTTTCTCATTAGTTTATTTTGTTCATTAGACTCCTCTTACAAGTGAGATTATATGGTATTTGTCTTTCACTTACTGGCTTATTTCACTTAACATAATATTCTCCAGGTCTATCCATGCTGTCACAAAAGATAGGAGTTCCTTCTTTCTTTCTGCTGCATAGTACTCCATTGTGTAAATATACCACAGTTTTTTCATCTACTCATCCATTGATGGGCACTTAGGCTGTTTCCTGCACTTGGCTATTGTAGATAGCATTACTGTGAACATAAGATGCATAAGTTCTTTTGAATTGGTGTTTCAAGATTCTTAGGGTATATTCCCATCAGTGAAATCACTGGGTTAAAAGGCAGTTCCATTTTTAGTTTTTTCAGAAAATTTCATATTGTTTTCCACAGTGGCTGGATGATCAGAGATAATTAAGACTTGGCTATGGCTTATTACCGGTATAATTCACACCTAAATGGAAATTTTAATTCAGAACTAGACATGTTACTCAGATGGTTGAATCATTGCCCTATAGACAGAAAAGTCATGGGTTCGAATCCCAGGCCGGGCACATACCCAGGTTACATGTCCGATCTCTGGTCAAGGCATGTAGAAAAATGAAATCAATTGCTACTATTTTTGTACATTGATCTCTCTCTCTCTCTCTCTTACTTTCTCTCCCCTCTTCCCCTTCCTCTTTCTAAAACGATTAATGAATACCCTCCAGTGTGGGTAAAAAATAATTTAAAAATTCTAATTCATCTATTCAGCAAACATGTACTAGAGTGTTTAACACTCTATAAGTAAAAGTTATGAAAGGCTATTTTTAACTGATTTCTGTCATCTAGAAAGTCAAATTGGTGATTGTAAGAGGTACTTGAGTAAATAAAACGCAGCATGATAATTATTGTCTCAAACATTAAACAAAGTGCCCTATGAGCCTACAAGTGAGAGCAATTATTTCTGCCTCAGTAATTTATGAGGCTACATGGGAAATATTGTTTCACCTGGGTATTGAAAACTGGGTTTATCAGAAAGAAAATAGGAAGAGAGAAAATCCAGGCAGCAAGGACTATGTATGGTAATGTACCTGGGCACAAAAGATTACAGACAATAAAAACTAATTGGAAGCACAATATGACTGGATTATACAGCTGACTGTGGGAATGGTAGGAGGTGTAATTAGTAAAATGGGTCAGAGTTAGGAAGCCCTTTCATCATATGTTAAGGAATCTGAAAATTATTCTATAGATATTGGGAGATGTTGATACTTCATTATTGCAGAGAAACAGAATTATTAAATAAAAAGGCTTTAAATATAATTTTTATAACAAGTGAAGATGGAAAAAGTTGAAGCAGAAATACCCTTAAATGAAATAACCCAAGCAAGAAAAGATAGAGTTCTTTATTAGGAAAAGCAATCAAAAGGAACCTGAGATTTAAAAAATGTAAAATATGTTAAACAAGATACAATCTAAAGAAGAAGGTCCTCTATTAGCAACATAAGTCACAGTAGAGTTTTGAACATGTGGCCCTGGAGGAGCCTGAGGGTCATGCAGAGGGATACATACCTAACTAGTTAGCAAAATGGGCCAGGAGACATCCAGAGAAACACAGCTCTTTACATGGATTTGAAAGACATAGGTATATAAATGTTCTGGAACATGCACACTGGAGTATTTTTCAGTATAGTTTAGCAAGATTGGCTTCAAAGATCAGTCATGAGGCATTACAGTGAGGGAATAATGAAACAAATGGACTGTCAAAAAGGCTTGGATTAAATGCTAGCTCTGTCATATATCATTAATGTATCATTGGATTTCTTTATATCTCAGTGTTCTTATTTTTAAATGTGAATAATAATAGTAATTTAATACTTTTAAATAACTGAATTAAATCATTTAAGCACAGAATACCTTTTTCTACAATTCTGAAATCTGTGAAGTTCTGTAAATTGGAAAAAAAAAATTTTCTGGGAAGTTTGCTCCAAAGTTATCTGATGGCACTAATTTACTTAATCTGTAGAGAGACTATTTGTAATCCTTATTTATCACACACAGTGTGCACACTCATATTTGATTTGAAGGTATTGCCAGTTATATATACTGTATGCACTATACTACCTTTCTGAAATTCAAGATATTCAGAAATGCAAACCACAATTGACCCAAAATGTTTTAAAGAGGTGACTATGAATCTGAATATGTAAATTGCTTTTACAGTGTTCAACATAAAATGAGCTCTTAATAAACATTAGCTACTGGTATAATTATCATTATCTGGCTCTATGAATCCTCTGTTTATACCTTCTATTCAATTATATCTGGCCCCACATGTTGCATATGGTCCATTTAATAATCTTCATGAGCAGTTGGCTGTAGTTTTCAGACTTTGGTTTCTAACACATGGCATTTCCTGGGATCGATATTCTCCTTCTCCTCTTCTGTAAATAAGCACCATTCAATTTCCTTCTGGATCTGAACATGTTATTGTAGCTTTTGCTGACCCCTGGTTTCCCTAAATTCCGCAACTCAGAGAGTATTGGACAAATAATATTAATGGAAAACTATGATAATAGGAGAGAATGAGATTTAAGATTTTCCTAAATAATGGAATAGTCAGAGAAGGAAATTGAGGATGAGGAAAAAGAAACAGAAATGCCAGGGTCAAAGAAGTGAAGAGAAGAGAAAGATTTGGAAGGCAGAAGTGGTCAAATGTGTCAAATGTCAGAGCAGTCCAATCAGATAGGGAACAAAAAACATGGGATTGGGTTACATTTGTAGGAGGCAGGAGTAAGATTATCATAAATTGATAATTGGGAGAAATTTATAAAAATAACTGTGGATTACATTTCCATAATACTGAAGGATTACCTGTTTAAGAACATATACTATCAACCTCTGCTTCTGTCTATCCAGAAGCAAAAGAATACATTTTTAATCCCAGTTTAGAGAGACAAACTGGATAAGTCCATACAGAAAAACTAAACACACACACACACAAATATATACATATATCATTATAATTTATATTATATATACATTTACATATACACACAGAGGTAAACAAACACATACATACAGAGGTTACATTATATTTCTATAAAGGAATCTTTTTTAAACTGTTGTTTTAATAAGAAAATCTTTTGGTATAGGTTGTATAAGAAAACAGTGGTATTTATTACATTTGAATGAAAATTTCAAAACTGATGCTTAACTCCAGAGGCTGTTTTTTTCTTTCTTAGTCATCACAAACACATGCTTTGAAAGCTATGCCCTGGAGAGTCAACACCAATAGAAGGTCATGCAGAAGTGAGAGATAAAGTTTTATTGCATTAAGTGACTGAGATGTTACTATTGTAACTTAAACAAAGTCACATAATTTTTTAAAAATAGCATTTAACCCACCTTAAATATAGCTATATATTAATGTCCATCCCATATTAAAGAACTTCTCTTAGATTAAATGGTACTTACTTCTTCTTTCACTTCTTTCTTAGTATTCTAAGAAATAAATACCTCTATTAAATCTAATTCCTTCTTACTGTAGACACTATCCTCTGTGATATTCTAGCTTTCTCCAATGGGACAATTACAGATATCTCTTGCAGACATTTTGTGCCTTTTCACCCACCTATGCTGAAGTCACAACAGCATGTATGCCACCAAATTTTTGCATTGATAAGATCAAGTTATATACCTTTTATATAAGAAAAACAAAGATGGGGAAAATTAGGTAAAAAAAAAAAAAAAAAAAGGGAGAGAGAGAGAAAGATAAAAGAGGTGGGGAGCTATGGAAATAATTTTGACCAAACTAGAAGTATATGGATTTAAATACACACATAGACACTCCCAAATCTACTTACATTTATTAAGACTAAAACCAAATATTTTCTTTCTATGTAATAAGTAACTTAGATTAATCCAGAACATTATTATGTGCTGTTATTTAATGTAAATCTCATATTTACAGGACGAACATTGAAATCACTCCTGGAATCACAAAATTAATAGTGGCTCATTTGTTTTTAAAGAGAGATAATTTTATTGTCATTGTAATATAAAATTTGGCCTTCATTAAAAGCAAAAAATTCAAAGTTCAAATTGTGTGATTTTACATGTAAAATCAAAGTAGTGACTTTAATATATGTATAGGCAAATAGCAATAGGTTATCAAAAAATTATTACCAAAAAAATTTTTTCAACTAAAAAATATTATCTTAAAACACCAGTCTAATATGTATGCTTTAGTAAGAATTTTTAATTTTATTTAAATCCAATAAGTATTATATGGTTTGGTTTAATTGTTTTTTCTACAATTTTTGGAATTTGACTGAAGATATATGTCCAACAAACTTAAAAAGTTACCCAACTGCATGTACATTCTCTCTCAGGGTTTGTTATGGTAGTGGTGATAACAGGCGATGTTGAAAACAGGCAATGTTGATATTTCTGGATTTATCAAAAGTTCAAGAAGCTCTGGAAACCTGAAGGAGGCCTCTGGCAACTCACGCAGGTATCCTTCACCTTTCATCACTTCTACTGGATTTCATGGCAGGAAAAATATCAAATGGGCTCCAGTGACAGGGGATATAGCTTAGATCATCAGCAGGTTAAAATAGATATGTATCTCTATTATGGGTGTGCTTATAAATTTCAGTCTCCAAGCTTGTTTTACATGGATAATGGCTCAGATTATGTTTTCCTGCAAATTTGTACCAGGTCAGTTACATGCTAATACATTATATGAAATAAACTGCTTTTAAAAATTAGCACTAACTTCCTATACTGTGTGTGAAAATATTGCAGATTTCACAACTATTCTATTCTAAAATAGAAATATAAAAAACCACAAAAATTAGTCAAACCTATAGGACGCTTAATACATTCAAAAAATATATTTAAATACCTTAAAAATAGCATATTTGTATTTTAAACTGCCCTCATGTGTAGGTAATGTAATTGTCATCATTGCCACTTTCTAGGTGAAGTAAGATGGAGTAATTTAGCTGCAGGGAAGTTAACTTGCTTATCTAAATCACACAGATGGTAAGAAATGGAAATTAGATTTGGACCTAGGTAGTCTAGCTTTAAATCTCAAGCATTTAACCCTCATAGTATACTCACAAATACATGTATAAGAATCCAGAATGCCTCATCTGGATGCTAGAATAATATGTGTGGATCATTTATCTATACTGGCATACCTCATTTTATTGTATTTCATTTACTGCACTTAACAGATTTTGTATTTTTTACAATATGAAGGCAAGACCCTCCACCAGCAAAAAAAAAAAAAAAAAGTGACTGATTTTGTTGCAATATTCACTATATTGTGGTGTTCTGGGGTTGAACTATCTGAGGTATGTTTGTATCTCTACGTCAATTGTTCATCTTTCTACTCATCTAGCTGTACCTCTTTCTAGTAAAAAAGTAGTTTATTAGAAATTATTTATCATGATTTATTAGTCTTATGAGAAAGGGGACAAGCCATGCCAATAGAGGTTGTAAAATGATAATTTCTCTGCTTCCAAAAACTCTTAGAATATTTTGTCCCTCCCTTCTCTTATAACATGAACATATATTCATCTAGGTTTAGGCTTTAGAAACAAGTGCATGGTGCACCAAAGGAGAGCATATACCAACAGAGGCATAAAAATCTGTTTTAATATTTTAATATTTAGTGGAAGTAACAATACATGTAACCTCAAATCAACTGTGTTATATATGATGTGCCTCACAGATGGATGCTATTAACCATGTGTGCCATCTGGTAACTTCTTTTTTAGCTATTCATTCTTGCTAAGTAGATGCTAACTCTTTAAAATTATTATTTTCATGTTTGCACTGTCTAAATTAGGGTGAACTTAGAAAGAATACCAGTTGTCCCTTCCTAATTATAGTTCTGTGGCCTGGGTGTGAGGCTGAAAAAAGAATGAAGAGCAGGCATTGAATCGAGTATTAAGCAAGTTGGAGAAGTGACAGGTTGTGAGTTCTGAAAGTTCTACCCCTGAAACAGCTTCTAACATTTAGTCATATATAAATAACAAGAGAAAACATATTATGCATCTCTTTATTCATGACTGAGGTACAATAACTGGATATCTAAGATTTCAGTTGCTCAATAATTTTCAAAGTCTACATAAGCACATGATATTAGGTCTTTGTTTTATGTAAGTGCATATGGGAGTTGTCTTTGTTTATGATTAATTAAACCTCTTAACTATAGATTGCTTATGAGGAATTACTTATTGGAAAGAACATATCTATGATTCAAGTAATAGTCATGAAGAATCATATACTATCTGGATTCATAAAGTGATTCAGGGATTAGTCTTTAAGGGTTCACCATTCAAGGACCTCAAAGTCTTTCACTAGATTCTTTGCCTTCAGACATCAGAAGAACAATGAAAAATGAAATGGATATTTCTTCTGCTCATATTCAATTGATTGGAATTTTCTCAATGGCTCTACCTAAATGCAAGTGTGAGGAACATGGTTTCTCTTTTTCCAGAACTAAACATGTCATGATTTGGTGAAGACATAGCATTCTCATGACATTGTGAGATTCCTATATTTATGAATATTTTGGGTCTTTTTTTTTCAGGTAAAATGCAAATGATAAAGAGTAACTATTTAGTCCAGATCTTTCATTAAACAGTTTACTTGCAATTAGCTCCTGATCTATGTGATTTTAGCTCATTTTAGATATCACATACTCATTAGTTCAAGGAGTGTCAGTGGGGGACCTCAACAGAGAGAATCTAGAAACAATCATCAGTTATCCTTAGGTGTGTTCCTTCTAATTTGACTATTTTTAATTTAATAGTAAAAAATACCTTGCTCTGAGCTCAAGTATATTTTGGGTTTTAAGGATGATAAGATGAGAAAAATTAGTGATTGGTGTCCTTCTCAGCCCTACAGCAAGCAAAGGGGTCCTTGAGAGAGCTGTGTCATGTCACCACTCTTTTGGATGAACACCACATACCATTTTATCATCGCATTATTAGTAGTAATGAGTGGAATGGAACATTTAAGTTTTATACAGCAATATTTAGAAATTATTTTCATTAATATGTATAGCATATAATCAAGTTTCATTTGATATTGCTCTTGCTCCTGAAAGTAACATTGGATCTCAAAAATTGAGCTGTCTTCTTTAAAAACAGATATTAATTTTCAGAACAAGTCTAGTAATTCAGAAACCAAACAGTTGTCAGTTATGGAAAGAGAAATTAAGAAGATTGTAATGAGTTAAGCATCTAGCTATAATAAATTTGAATTTGATACAATTGACATGATTGTTTGGATACTTAATTATGACAATGGAAGTTTATCAGATCTAGGTTGAACTCTCAGTATGTTGGAACTGAATGAAGATTAACTAGAAATGATTTAATTATTATCTCCAATTGATAATATTTCCATTGAATTAATAGATATAAAGAAATACAGCTATTAAAATGAAGAGTTTCATAGTCTGAGTGAAAATTGAAGAGCAATATAGTAGATTGTAAAATATCAAATGACTCAAGAGTTCAGTTACTGACTGAAATACAATAACTTAATTCCTGACTGAGGGTTAAAACTGTAGCCCAAACCTCACTTCTCTTCATTTTCAAGAAATCTAAAATTAACAGCAGTTAAAACATGTTTTGACAAGCATGATCCCCAGATTACCAGACTCCACAATTATTTAGGCTGTTTCAGTATGCACAGTCTGTTTTGATTGACCTGGCCAGTCAAAGTAGTCCATTGATTTTTCTCAATGTACATCTCTGACTACAGTTTTTTTAGATTCCTGCTGCTTCTACTATTTAGATTCAAGTACAAAAGAAATACATGTAGATAGAAGAAACAATCATATTCTTATGTGAAATACGAGGTCTGTCCAGAAAGTATACAGGCCAAGTGCTATGAAAAAGACATTTATTGAGGAAGATACAAGATACAAGAAACATTGCATGCAGGACAATGAAGCCTGAGTCTCCTTCAAAGTAGACACCTTGAACCTAACGCAGTTCTCCCAGCATCTCTTTCACTGTTCAAAACACTCTGCAAAATCCTTTCTTGGAATATCCATCAGCTGCCCCATTGTATTTTCCTGAATCTCTTCAATGGTCTGAAATCTCTTCCCTTTCAAAGGTGATTTTAGTTTGGGAAAAAGCAAGAAGTCACAGAGCACCAAATCTGGGATGTAGTGGGGCTGAGTCACTTGGGTGATTTGATGTTTCACCAAAAAATTCTGCACAAGATGTTATGCATGAGTGGGCATGTTGTCTGATGAAGCTTCCAATCACCAGTTGCCCATAGCTGCAACTTTCTGAATTACCTGAAGAGTTTCTGCAGAGGAATGTTCAACCTTAATGCAAAATTTGATGTTGAGTTCCTCTATTGGCTCAGTCATTTTGAATGCAACAGCCACGCAGTACACATGCTCACTCAAGGGCATCTACCACCCCCACTAATCTTGCTGCAACTTTGCCACATCTCCTTTGGGCTTGGAGTATCAGAGGACTTCCATTGGGATTACTGGGCCTTCATTTCAGATCATAACTGTAGATCCATGATTCACCTCCAGTTATGACCTTCTTGAGGAAATCTGGTTCATTGGTAGCAGTTTGAATCGTCATTAGCAACTACAGCATGATGTTCCTTCTTCTCTGGTAGCAGAAGCCTCAGAATTAATTTTGCCATAGCACATTTCATGCCAAGATCCTGGGTCAAAATCTTGGACACACTAGTTTTTAGAATCCCCAGATCCGCTTCTAGTTTTTACACTGTCAGTTGATAGTATTTATTGATTGCAGCCTGTTCAACATTCTCAAGTGTTCTGCTTGTTGCAGCCCTTCCAGAACACAGGTCACTTTCAACAGATTCTTAACCATCTTTGAAGCATTTGTGCCACACTTTTATTTTCACTGCACTAATTGCATCATCCCCAAAAGCCTCCTGAATCATCCAAATAGTTTCCATGGAGGAATGTTCAAGCTTAACACAAAATTTGATGCAGATTCATTGCTCTACACACTCAGTCATTTGGAAAGTGACAGCCACACAGTACATGTGCTCATTCAGTGGCATCTACCTCCCCCACTGACTAGTACAGTGAAGTAATCATTGTTCATGCATGCAAATTTCAGTCCACTCCCCTTGGCTGCCAGGTTACATCAATGTTTCAGAAACTATGGCTGGACTTTTTCCAGACAGACCTTGTATATCATTTAATGAGCCACTCAGATCATTCCACTGATTTACAAGAAATGAAAAGAAAATTCTAGATCTGATCTCAACTGAGGGATGAACTGGAAAACATCTATATCTCTTTCAGGTAGTTCTATATGTCTTTAATTTTCTTTTATCCTTCCCTAAATCTTTTCCAGTGGCTAAATGTAATACCACTCCAAGGCATTAGTTATTGAGCTTTGCACCTACAGCATTAATATCCCTTTAAGCTATCAAGGTATATGCCATCTCATGGGGGATAAAAATCTCTTTGAAAATAAAAATTGTATAATGTTAAAAGAGTCTGTGAAAACTCTCCTAAATCTTTTATTGCTATAGATTTTCAAAATAGAGGTAGGTACTAAAATGTATAAAATTAGAAGATTAAATTTCAAGATCTAATCTATACACAGAGAGTGCAAGTGAAGGTTAAACATTTAATTGTACTCCTTACACTGTGAAAATTACATATGAAGATGGTTTGAAAACCCAAAAGCATAAGAGTAAAAATGAAAATTGTTTAACTTGAATGGGCCTTTGAGTGTACATAGTAGGCAGCAACCTCGCATAATAACATTGAAGGATCTAGAGCAAGTATTCTTATCAAATTTTCTCATCCCTGCCAGAATATGTGCTTTTATATGTCTACATATCCTTTTTTATGTGTCTTATGAGTCCTCCAGGTTGCTTCATTGGGCACTTTGTCTCAAGCAGAACATAAATTTTTAGCAGAAACTCAACCTAGAATTGAGAACTTGATATTTCCCCGTGGAAATGGGAGTTGGGAGCCAGGACTAAGACTCAGGAGAGTTACAAAGATGAGCAGGAGAACACCAGAGTTCTTCTCATTTTGCATTATGACTACATCCTAAATCCCACTCAAGCAGGGAAGACATAACAATTTTCATTTTACCTTATAATAGAAATTAAAATAATAAGAATATGTTAACATTATGCTTTACATAATATATGCATTTAAAAGCATGTATCTTTTTTTAGATCTACCTATTTCCCCAGTTCTGAAACATCTAAAAGAAACTGTCAGCCCAGACAGAGTAAAATTATCTTCAAGGAAGTCTGTCAGCCAAGACAGAAAGTAAAATTGTCTTCTTATTCTAATTTAAAATTTACCCAAAGGGTATGATATTGGTAGATTTTTAATATAAATCTTCATTCAAATAATCTTTTTCTGATAATAATATAAAACAGATAATACTTATTGATTTACTTACTCTTGCCAAGGGCATATAATACTATATCACCTGTATCCAAATATTTGTTTGTTTTTTACTGACAATGCAGTACAAGGTTGCAAATAAAAATACGCCTTTTAAAGAAACTTCCTTTTGTTCAGCCATTTCCTTGGAAAACAGCTCCTGTGCAATCTGCAAAATAACTGTGACCATTAAGGAGTATTGATTGTTTTAACTTTGTGTATAGTCAACAAGGAAGTTGATTAACTTCCAAGATACGTAGGTTAATGATTATCTGTGAAACAGGTAATACCAAATATCACAATTTCAACCTGTGAATTAACATTCAGAAATTTGGATTCTTGAGTTAGTTATCAAAAGAATTCTTAATTATAATGTCTCTTGAGAATATCATAGTTCTATTTATGACGTCACTTCCTTAGCCGAATTTGTTTACAGTCTCCACAAAAAGCCAATAAAGATCATATTACTAAAAGTTAAATGCGTTCTTTTTTTGTCTAGTCAATTTGTATTGAATTACTACAAGGTACTGGTAGTTAAAATTTGTTATAAGCAGAAACTCAATATTCATGCAAAACAATTTAGCTTTTGCTGTCTGGAGCACAAGGATGAGCCATACATCACTTAAGGAGTGCTTAGAGTCTGTCCTGAGTTTCTTAAAATTAGATGCACCAAATGCACTGTATATACTTTTGCCCCACTCTATACATGTATACAATGCTATATGTATACCGAGTGGGGCAAAGTAGGTTTCCGGTTATGAAACAGTTTATTCTTGTATTATTATTTATTAATTACAGTATTATTTCCCATATGAACAACTGTAATACTACTTTTGCCCCACTTTATATTGAGATGGGACCACGGTGGCAAGTGGAGGAAATATACATATTTCTATGGCAATAACTGCAATTATTTTATGCCGCTAAGCAGACTCAGTTACAGAAGTGGTGGTATGAAAGTGTCAAGGTAGTCTAAACTTATCAGCAGACAAACCCAGTGACACTTTGATTGCTGGAATGTTTTTTTACTGATCTCATATCTTTGCAAGTGGATAAGTAATACTGAGATTAAATTTTTTTCAAGTCTCTAGCCCAGAGTCCTGTGTGATAGCAGTAAAAAATGTGAATTTCTTGACAAGCTGAACATATAGGATGGTAACATTTTTACTTATACTTGAATCTGGACCTGTTTCAAAATTGGAGAAGGAACTCAAAGTTATAAATACTTTTAGAAATGTTTGCTTACTCAGACTATTTCAAGATAGTCTCAAGGTAATGGAGAAACCAAAGTGATATACATCTAAATTTGTGTTATGAAATAATATACAAATTTTATTTTAAAATATTTTTTCAAAAGAATCCTCCATTGCAATTTTTTTTATAATGAAAACCACATATTTTTAAAGTTTCTTTTTATGTAAAATTATTGAGATTTTTATATTAGGTTTATTAATTTAAGTGATCATGAATATAAGGTTGGGGAATTTATTTTAGATCCTGATTTAAAGGTAGAAATTAATATTCTTTGTACAGAAAGTATATCTGCGTAAGAACTGCTCACTTCAAAAATCTTTGAGAATTGCAAAAAAGAAGTTTGTTAATTTTTATAAAAAGAAGTGTAAAAAAAAATCAGTATGATGCATGAGCTTGTTCCACTAAAGCCATTATAATTGAATCATTCTGTTCCCCCTCTTCCATTGAGATTATAATGGCTCCATACTATGTAAGCAAGTGAGACTAATAATAGCATCCATCCTCATAAGCATGCCATTAAGACACAGGATGACAACAGGAGCAAAAGGAGAAACAACACTATGCATAAATCACTCTGACCTAGAAGACTGAAGAAAATACAAAAAGAAATTGTGAAAACTCAACTAGCAGCCATGCCAGGAGATAGGCATGGTCCCTAACATAATATTAATACATCCAGTGGATGTCTGAGAAAGCTTTCCAAAGAAAAAAGCTAGACATTATTCATTAGTAAGACCATTAATTGGACATAAGTCCTCGTTAGTCTATTCACTGATCTAATAACTCAGAAAACTACAAATGAGTTCATCCCCACCCAGATTGATTACACCTAGGTGATCACATACTCCTTATTACTTTATCAGCAAAATTTGACTGAGAAGTGAGCTCCAAAATTCAGTATTATTAATAATGTCAAAATCTTTGGCATTAGCACCTATGATGCAATGTTATTGCATGACCATAGGTTGTAGCTATCATCTTTATGTATCTCCTCAGTTTTGTTCCAAGCATTACTTTATTGATTTTTTCACACTGAACTTGTTTTCTAAGTGTTCATATCAATTGCAAAAGTCAACCTAGTAGACTAAGTAGAAAAATCTACATCTCAGATAACCTCCTAACATTCCAAAACACACAATTAGTTTGCTAAAATGTAACATTTAAAAATAAAATAAATTATTTATATGTGGCAAAGAACTAATGATGCTTGCCTTTGGCTGGTTTAGGGCAGAGGTCAATGAACTTTTACTTTAAGGGCCAGATAGTAAATGTTTTCAGCTTTGCAATCCATATGATCTCTGCCTGCAAGGACCAAAGTGTTTGTTTTCCTGTAAAATTTGTATATTTAAGTCCCAGTGCCCAATATGGTGGTTTTAGATGGTGGGGACTTTGGGAGTTAATTAGTGCTCCTATAAGAGATCACAGAGAACTCCTAGGCTCATTGAGTCATATGATGATACAGAAGTCAGTGAACTGGAAGAGGGTTCTCACCAGACCATGGGGGATCCCTGATCACAAACTTCCAGTGAAAAATAAATTTCTATTGTTTATAAGCTATTCAGTCTGTGGTTTATATAGAGTCTAAGATGGAATATGAGAGGGGACCCAAAAAAGCCCTGGAAAACTGTGCATTCATTCTTACATGTCTAAACTTCAGTCACCTTCAAAGTACTCTCCATTTTATGCAATACACCTATCAAGACATTTTTTCCACTGCTCAGAATAGTTTTTGAATGCATCAATTCTGGTGCCTTTTAGTGCTTCTGTCATTTTTTTTGTTTCACCTCTTCCACATCGGCAAAATATTTCTCTTTGAGGACTTTTTTCATCCAAAGAAACAAACAAAAAAGTCACTTGGGGTGAGATTGGGTGAATAGGGAGGGTAGGGCATAGGAGTCATGCTGTTTTTGGTAAAAAATTATTGAACACTCAGCACGGTGTGGGTAGATGTGCTCATAAATCACCCATCACTAAATGAGCAAATGCATGAAGTCTTCAAAAAAAATTTTTTTTTTCACTGAAGCCCAGTGCAGCCTCTCACAACAACACTAGCTGGTACACAGATACTTCAAAAGAATTCAAGTAGTTTTTGGGTCCCCGCTCATAATATACTGATACAGGTATTCAGCATTGCAACTGTGTACAAAAGCAGGCATAGACAACATGAAGGTTTTTCAAGAAAACTGTTCTTTGTTTCTACAAAAACAAGCAATGGGCCAGATTTAACACGTTAGCTGTAGTTTGCCTACCAATAGTTTTAGAAAAACTGAAAGTAGAGTAAAATTGTAACTATAACTTTGAAATTAAATTTACAAAAGGCAAAGTTATCCTCCACATCATGTTGTCTTTCTTCTAATAATACCAGTGTTGATGTAAGTATTCTGAAATATTTAAGTTCATATTTTTACTTTTTTTTAGTTTTTTGCCCTTTTTTATTACTGGTTTTTATATTGTCCCAATTCCATGCCCCACCCCACCCATTGCTCTCCTTTTCACTTTTTTTTTTTTTAAGTTAGAACACAATGTCTATAGCCCAACACTTCAAATTCATATTATTTTGTTAAACCATGCTGACATGAAGTGTAAAGGACACAAAGATTGAAGTGTTTATACATTAAACATATAGCTAGTTGTATACTATTTTTCAGTTGTAGCCAGACATATATTATTACCTTAGTTGGAAGCAGCTTAAGTTGAAGATATTGTACTTAAAAATGTCACCATGGGTCTATTAGTTCAATTGAATGTGTGTTAGTTATTTAAACCTTTTTTGACCCAATGCACTGGCTCATGTTGTCATGCTACCATTCATTTCACACTGTCAAGCAGTGTATATGTTTAGCAGCCACTGTCTACATAAGAAGTTGTAATCTACTGGGTAAATTTTAGTGATTCTGAAATTAAACTATTTACTCATTCAGAATAATATTTTAAATTTTATTGATTCAATCTAATCTTTAGAATTTTTATTTCTATTTATTTTTAAGAGATGTACCCTTCACTCATCTTAGAAATATAATACTTCACTGTGTGTCAGAATTTTCCAGTGCTCCACAGTAAATAGAAATTGTCATTCAATTAATAAAAAGTGTAAAGAAGCATAAAATTATAAAAGTTACCACATAATGTGCAATTCCCCTGATTTATTCAGTTGCTTTCTCACAGAATTTAGAACGATAAGCCCCTTATTCCTCATGTCACTCTTGGAGACTTTTGTTGGTATTTTATTCTCTGTAACATTTTTTATAGTTATTTATTCTCATCAGTGAAAGTTGGATGGAAAATGTATTCTTTCTCGAACTTGTGGTGATGTAGTTCTGTGCTTACACAGCACTGCCACTTTTCTTTATGGTGTTTGTAGGTAATGGAAGCAATTTTGTAAATGTATCTCTTGTTTTAAGGGTCCCTATCTGAAAGTAGAGAATTTAGTTATATAATTCTTAGACTTTTCTGAAGGTTCTGCCAGTGTATTAGGGAGCAGTAAGTAAGGTAGCAACACATTGTCCAAAATATCTGTTTACATTCTATTTTCTTGAGCATATTTATGTAGAAAAAGCATAGAGGTGAACATATAGAATGCACACATACT
Organism: Furipterus horrens; assembly: GCF_987537825.1. Classification (NCBI taxonomy): domain Eukaryota; kingdom Metazoa; phylum Chordata; class Mammalia; order Chiroptera; family Furipteridae; genus Furipterus; species Furipterus horrens. Next base: position 73,448,141 of record NW_028327171.1, read on the forward strand.
AAACAAGTAGATTTTAGTTCAAATTCTGTTTGCCACTAACTTCTGTAGTAAAATTGAAGATGTGTTCTAGCCAGCTGGTTTGAATTCAAAAGGAATTGATATAATATATTAAGTGGTAAGACATATTAAGATATCTTGCAGTTTTATACTAACATAGAATTTGAGACCCAATTTAGCAGCCTGATTTTTAATTCACAGTGTTTTTAGTAGTTGCTCGATTCTGGTTTGTCCCTGTGTCCTATTTGCTATACCAACTTCACTCTAAACTACAGAATTTTCTTAACTTTGAAGATACTTGACTTTTCTGTGAATTATTATAAGCTTACATATCCTCATTCTCATTTTGCTTGTGTTTTCTCAAACTTGGAGAAGATAAGTCAATATCTAAACTTTATCATTAAAATGTCTAATGCAATCTGGCCTAAAATTTTATTAGACCAAAAAAAAATTCTATTTAAAAGAAGAAGAGGTATCCTCACAAATATACTCAAATAAATTATGTAAGTTATATGTAAGGTCCCAAGTTGATTTTATGTTAAAAGAGCTTTAAAAAAGAAGTCATTTAAATAAGATGAAGTAAAGAAAAAAGAAAAACAAACTAAAAAAAATGTACTTAATCAAATACTTCAGAGACATGGGGAAAATGCTCTATGTTGGCTAGATGGTCTGGATATTGCACAGTTAAAAATTGTGTTTCTCAGCATGAATTGTTTACCCTGAAATATTAGAGCATTTGCATAGTATTTTATAATTCAATAAGAATTACAGTAGGATAATATATACATTAGGGACTGAGAATTTAATTTGAATTCCCAAAACAAAATGTTACAAAGAGAAATTAATAATTATTTAAATAAAAAAGTTAAATATGTTTTGGCAGTTCACATATTCCCTCTGAACTTATGTTCACATTAAAATTTAGTGACAATTACATTCTAGTCTACGTGCAAAAAAGTATTTTTCTTTGATTGTCATTTAACTTCTGTGAAACTATTGCAATTAAAAAGTGTTCTACATTTATTAATATAAAGGCAAATTTATTAGTGCATTTGACTTTGCTGTACAAATTCACGTACATGATGAGTTCACACTATTACCCACAAACATTGATTTTAAAATATTTCACAGTTAACTTAAATTTTACTGATATCTTTATTCTATTTTTCTTTTTCATTACATTTATTAGGATGACACTGATTAATGAAATTTTACAGGCTTCAGGTGCACAATTCCACAACACATCATCTGTACACTTATTGCGTGTTCACCACCCCAAGTCAAGTTTCCTTCCATCACCATTTTGGCTCCAGTGTATTTTATTTTATTTTATTTTTTAAATTTATTTATTTGTTTATTCGTTTGTTTATTTTATTTTTAGAGAGAGGGGAAAGGAGAAAGAGAGGGAGAGAAACATCACTGTGTGGTTGCCTCTCACTCGTGCCCACAATTGGGGACCTGACATGCAACCTAGTAATGTGTCCTGACTGGGAATCAAACCAGTGACACTTGGCTCGCAGGCCGACACTCAATCCACTGAGCCACAGCAGCCAGGGCGGTCCTAATATATTTTAAAGCTTAAGAAATTCCAATAGTAACATCATTAATTCAGATATTTAACAGAAGTTTTTCTCCAAAATAACTCTATTTATACATATTTGCCAATTTTCCAAAATAAAAGTCTGCCTTGTTATGCATTTTATAACAAAGAAAAACAAATTATGAATGATATTTGTTCATTTTGACTCTTAACAGAGAATAATTAGAGTTGATTATAATATAGTAACCTAAAAGGAACTCCAGTGGTCCTTAAAGGAAATGCCTTAGCAGAAGTGCACATTCAGTCATTTCAGATGTTCCATCAGACACTGAAGCAAATAGATAAATGTCAATCTTTACTGAATATTTTCGAGTCAATGATTAATGAAATCGCATTGATTAATTACATATATTATTTAAACATACTGACTCTTTATCATCTTTTTAAAGAAATATTTTTAAAAACATGGATCGAAAGTTATAGCTATAATGTGAGCATTCATTTACTCAACAATATACTTGTGTACTTGCAGTTATCCAGGTCTTCTGAAATATGACTGGTATTAATATTTAGAATAGAAACACAAGTACATAATAACTGTTCTATAGGGTATTATATGCAAGTGGGAAAGAGACAAGTAAATAGATAAAAATAATATTCCTGATAAGGTTTATGACAGAGCAAACTTCAACTCAAAATGCATCTTTAAAGCCTATTTCCTCATTAACACAATTTAATTTTACTTAGTTTTTATATTAAAATAAACCAGTGATGGGCTTATATTATTGCGATAATCATTTCAAAATGTGACTCTGTAAAGTTCTGTATTTAATTTTTATATACACACAATTTTACTGCATCCATAGGTATTTTCCATTAACCAAAGTTTATGATTTTAACATGTTTAACTACCCAGTTTTTTCTTTCTGTGTTTCCCAAATACAAAGAGAAACAGATGATAAAAAATTTAGATATGTCAGACATTTCAGTGCAATACTAAAACTACATTAGGACACTTCAGTGCAGTTGTAAGACCAGACTCAACACACACACACACACACACACACACACACACACACACACACACACACATATATATATATTTACATTGCACACACACACATGTTTTAAAGCCTTCCCTTTGAAGGAAATAAACTGATATGCATAGATGTTTTGACTTCAACAAACATTAAAAATAAATTAAACGTGAAAATAAATGAGTAAATACTCAAGGAAAAGAAATACTGTATACAACCAAAGATAGCGTGTGCAAGACAAGGGGTCTGAGTTTCTTGATGCAGAAATTCTTAAATGTAGTCTAGTAAAATATGAAAGATTTTAAATGTCATGAAAACTACCTATACAAGTTCTCTAAGCAAAAGGATTAAAATGAACCTTTATAAAAATACTAGGCTGGTAGCAGTGCACAAGGTAGATTGAAATCATAAACAATATTGAAATCAAGATGAAAACATCCCAAGGCATTATATTCTCAGTGAAACAACAGGACTCAAAAAGAAATAGTGAGAGTGCATGGTTGACATATGACAATTTAGTGACTACATCACAAAGGTTTTGGTGAATACTTGACCAGTAATTCAAGTTCATTCACTTCAAACTGTTTTACATGTTTATTTGATTTAGTTCACTACCTAATCTAAATTTATAAACCAAGGATGATCATACTGAGCACTATTGCTATTCTGGGCTGGAGGCCGGTAGCATTTCCCGATTAGTGACAATCAAAAATGTCTCCAGGCATTGCCAAAAATCCCCTTTGGGGCAAAATGTTCTCCAGTTGAGAATCTTTGATAAACACTAATATTTTTCTATATTTTTAATTTTAATACTTAAACTGTATGTAATCCCTGTTCATAATAATAACATATAATAAATACTCGCAAATGTTTAGTGGCTTACATAAACAAATGTCAGGTTTTCTCACTCAGAGACATACTATGTTTCAGATGGGATTTTCCTGATATTGGCTGGACTTGACTGGACTTAGCTTGGGTTTGGGATACAGCTCGTGTTTAAGTGTTCTCCATTTGTCTATATATCAGGACTTAGGTTAAAGGGCAGACATGGGGTATGCTTTTGTTATGGAGATGTCAGGAGCCCAACAAGACAGCCCAAACATGCACACGTCAAGGCTCTATTTATATTGAGTTCTCTAAAATCTTGTTGACAAAAAATCAAGTCACGTAGCTGAGGCCAGGGTAAAGGGCAGGAAAACCATTCTTCTTGCCATGCACGTGTCAAGGGTGTGGGGTAAAGCCTTGGAATCAATCATATCCACTACCTAGTCAAATGAAATATAAATGAAAAATAAAGCCTAGTTTGTAGATTAGGCTAATTAATAACTTCTAAAATATTGAATTTTTATATGTGTGAGTATATGTATATAAGTACATATATGTAAAGGGAGTAAACCCCGACAGAAAATCCGGAGCTGGAGTCCCTAAGGCGGTTTGACATTGTAGTCAACACTGGCAACTCCTGTGGCGCACCTGAAGCCAAGCTGTATTGACTCCGTCTTTCCCTTGGATCCTTCAGCTGCGAAGAGAGGGGGGGTCTGCTGCATGGGCAACAGCAGACCCTCCATATCACCCTGCCCAGGCTCTGTAGCTTCAGCGTCATCGCAAGATGTCGATTCAACACGGGAGGAGACAGATACCGTGTCACTCCCGAATCGGACTGCACAACCATTCTCGGCGGTGCAGATAGACTCTTAAGAAGCTACACCATCGTCTCTCGAGACGGACGGCTGCCGACGACGACATATATGTACATATAGATATCACACACTGAAGCTGTCAAGCTTCTTGTTGCCTAGTTCAATATAAGGCCATGACTGTTTAAAGAAAAAATATATGAACAAAATAATAATCACTATTATTTGAAATTTTATATTTTTAAATTATAAGTAAAACACATCTTAATACATTGAGCAGTTTTACATATAATATAATTAAATGACATATTTAAAAATAATACAAGATACGGAAGCATCCCAAGTGTTCATCAATAGATCAGTGCATAAAATAACTATGGGACATTTATACAATGGAATACTACTCAGCTGTGAAAAAGTTACAGTATGGATGGACCTGGAGAACATTATGCTAAGTGAAATAAGCTAGTTAGAGAGAGACAAATGCTATATGATTTCATGTATACGAGGACTAACAAGGAAAATGGAGACAGACTCGTAGATGGAGAGCAGAATGACAGCTAGTAGGGGGTTGGGGGGTGAAGGGATTGAGTGAAAATGAGCGATGGACATGGACAACAGTGTGGTGATTGCTGGGGAGAGAGGGTATATGGGGACTAAATGATAATTGAAAAGATACAGTAAAGGCTAAATAAAAAAATAAACTAATTTTGGATAGTTATTAGTAACAAAAAACCTCAAAATTGGAGGCCATTTTGTAATTTGTAGAGAATCATTTTGCATGTAAAATGTGATAATACTTATTGGTACTTGGCATGATGTTAATTATAAAAATTACCTTGCTGGGACAGTTGCATTCATGCATTTTCACTTATCTTAACAAGTTAAACCTTCTTCTATTGCTATCATTAAATAGAGAAGAAAATAATCTTTATAATTTTTCTACAAGTACTTTTGATTTCTGTGTACTACTTGAATAACTAATTATTATTCACAAAATCTAGCATTTCTGTTCTAATTAGTCTCTTTTGCCTCCTTTTCTTAATATTTCTGTAAATGCCCAACTGTGGAGAAATCAAAAACAACGTTGGAATTATACCACAGCATGCTTTTATGTAAGTAAAGACAGTGTGCAATTATAATATAATTCTCCGTTTAAAAGTGAATTTGAATTTGAAAATTGTCTAATATATTGAAGAAGCAAAGACTTCTTATTCTATTTACTTCATCAGATGAATGCAAAAGGTAACAAACTCAAACATTAAATTAGTATAATTTATAACTGAAAATCAGCTAATAACTGTATTTGATTATTTGTTCTTTCCCCAGTTTCTTTTTTCCTTTCCCTGGGGTTATGTCCAATAATATAAAATACTAGATACTTTACATTTTGCTTTCTATAAGTAAATAGAAATTTATAAATAATAAGGTCAAGTTTTATACTAGTTTCACTCAGTAATAACAGTAATTACCTGAAGAAATACCCTAGGCAATATGACTAAGGTCCAGGCAAAGATGATATAATCATGCATTTTCCACAAGGAAGTAAGTCCCGCTTCTTTATGGGACTCCTTCAGTATATGAGATGGGGGAATAGTTTTCAGAATCTTTCCTCTCCATCCAATTCTATGGGAGTCCTCTTAGATTCAACAGTGTGGAACACCACACCATGTAAAATGCCCAAGGGTCACTAACTTCCTGGTATGAAAAACTAGACCTTAAGAGTAGCAAATAATAAACAGGATAAAACTAGAAAAAAAGTGTTCAATTAAAATTAGTGATAATAATTGGCATAAAAAGTAATGCAGAATTCAAAATACTGGACCAAAAATATAGCATGTAATTCAGGAGACTGATGAAATAAATATTAAGCAGACTGAGGTCTTTGAGTTATTATCATAATTATGTGGTAAAATTTCAAGTGTAAATAATAAAAAAAGGATATTAAGCAAGCAAGATTTAAAGTAGTCATATATTTGTTTCAAACCAAAAGTTAGATAACAGATAAAGAAAAACTGAATACAAAAATGTATTTTAAGATCTAGAGCAAGCAAAAGACCTAGAACAGCCAAAACAATTTTAAGGGTAAACAAAGTTGGAGGACTAACACAGCCCAATTTCAAAACTAATTATAAAGCTACAGCAATCAAAAGTAGTATTAGCATATGAATTGACAAATAGACCAATAAAACAGAGAGCCCAGAAAGAGACCCACACAACTATAGTCCACTGATCTTTGGCAAAGGAGCAATGGCTTATAAAGGAGGAAGGGAAATCATCTTTTCAAAAATGGTGTTGAAACTGAAAATTCACATTCAGAAAAAGAAAAGGAATCTAGACACAAACCTTACACCCTTCATAAAAATAATTCTAAATGTATCCTAGATGTAAATGTAAAAAGTAAAACTATAAAACTGCTGCAAGGTAACATAGACTCTATTTGACCTTGGGTATGTTGATGACTTTTTAGACACAACACCAGTGACAGGAACCTGAACACTGACAGCATGAAATGCTGGCAGGGTGTGGAACAGGAACTCTCCTTTACAGGTGATACAAAATGGTACAACTACTTTGGAAGTTAGTTTGGCAGAGTTCTATAAAACTAAACACTCTTTTATCATATGACTCAGCAATTGTTATCATTGGTATTTACTCAAAAAAGTTGAAAATAGGTAAAAAGGAAAGGAAAGGAAAGAAAACCCTGCAACAGATGTTCATAGCAGCTTTATTTAGAATTGCTAAAACTTGGAAACAAACAAACTATCCTTTAGTAAGTGAACAGATAAATGAGCTGTGGAACTTCCAGACAATTTAATAGTCAGTGTTAAAAAGAAAAGAGCTATTAAGCTATGGAGAAAATTTAAACCTTAGTTTACTAAGGAAAAATGAAGTCAAACTGAAAGGCTACATACTGTGTTCCAACTATGTAACACTCTGGAAAAAGTAAAAACCATGGAGAGAGTAAAAGATCAGTGGTTGCCAGAGGTTATGGGGAAGGGAAAGATGAAGAAGCAGGATGTTTAGATCAGAGAAGCTATTTTGTATGCTATAGTAATCATAGATACATGTCATTATACATTTTTCCAAACCCATAAAATATATAATACCAAGACTGAACCCCAATATAAACTATGGACTTTGGGTGATAATAACATTTTCATATATCATAGATTCATCAGTTATAACAAATGTACCACTCTGGAGGGGAGGTCGATAGTGGGGGAAGCAAGGGGAGGTACAGGGGGCATATAGGAACTCTTCATACTTTGGGCTCAGTTTTTTTTAACCTAAAACTGTCTAAAAATTAGTTGATTAAGTGATATATAAAAATAAAGAACAGAAAACAAAGAAAATGAGCAAAGAAAAAGTAGAACAAAGAGGAAGAAGTGAGATGATATAAAAATTCAAATGATAAAGAAATTAGAATATGTGTAAATGTACTGAATTTAGAAGTTAAGACAGGGAATGAAAGAATAAAATAGAAAGGAAAATCAATTGGATAATGTTTAAAAGAGATTCACTAAAATTTTAGGGTAATAAATATTAAAAGATTCAAAGCTTCCAGAATAAAGATAAAGTATAAAATGACCAATATGTGCTAAAAAAAAGCTTCAAATTAAATATATTGTTTTCTATGCTACATAACGAAGTGCCATAAGCTTAGTTGCTTAAATAACACTCACTTATCATCCCAGATCATTTTATGGGTCAGGGGTTTGAGCCCAGCTTATCTATATCCTCCTTCAGTTCTAATAAGGTGGTCAATATACATATGAAAAGGTGACTAACTCATTTAGCAATTAGTGAAGTTATAATTAAAATTATGGTAAGATACTATTTTATACAGTATATGATCCAATAAAATCTGATAATACTAATTGTTGGCAAGGGAAACAAATAGCATAAAATATTTTTTGGAAGGAAAAGGTAGAAAGAAGAAATGAAAGGGACAACTATGTAAATAAACAACATTGTGAGACTTTCTAGGCCATGAAGAGACTTAAAATTTTTTTGAGTAGTCAACTGACATCATCAGATATTTATGCTTTAGAGAACTTAATTATAGAAAAAGGTAGAAAATACAGTATTGGAAAACAGAGGAAATAAAGACTATATGGTGAACTTAGAAATACTTTAAAATATACTAAACTAAGTGCCTAAACTAGGAAATTATTTTTCTAAGAGAAAGGATAGGGCACAATTAATAAACATTATCAAAGGGAAAGTTGATGGGAATAGGTGACTAATTAAAAGTGGGAAGCAAGGAAATAAAATAATATAATAGAATTCTGAAGCTTTAGTCTGCATTACTGATACTTTTTATAGAGATAGAAAATTTTGAAGATAAAGCAGAATTTGAGGACAAATAATTTTATATTTATATGATTTAATTTCTGGAAAATATTTTCTTTTTTATTTGCATTAAAGTAATAATTCACAAATCTTAAGTACATAGCTTGATGAATTTTCACTTGTGTGTATGTGTTGAATGTATCCGTGTAACCAAATTTTTAACCCTTGTCCACAAATACATTTCTGCCCACTTCCCTGTCTTTAACATACCCTCTTGGGTAAACATTAATTAACTTCTCTTATTATATATTCATTTTCCTTATTTTTGAAATTAATAATCATCAAAGTATACAATATACAAAAGAAATACATAGCAAGAATGGAGTATATAGGCAGTAGTAGTTCTGAAAATGGGTTGGTCAAAAAAGTATTATTAACAAGGGAAAACTTCATTTGTGGATGGCTTACAAACTATAGTACATCAGCCTATGCTCAGGTCCTGGATGAAAAATGAAAACAGTTGATATATTTTGTAAGGATAATTAGAATACAGGAGTTAGGATGAGAAAAGAAAAGTGAAGCAGAGCATAGGTCAGATGCTTTCATAATGCAGCAGTCAAGAAAAATGAGGGAAGCTGAAGCAAAGGATGCAATCCTGCCTTGCAATCACAGGGCCACCCTACAGGGCTGGAAAAAGGTGACCTTCGAGCAGGGGGCAGGAGTTGGAATCATCAGCATTCGGAAGTGTTCTGACAAGAGATTACATTAGAGGAGGTAGAGTCAGCGTATGATCCATTTACATATATGATGAGGTGAGGGGCAAGCAGAATATCCGAGTTGGTTAAAGCTATTTCTGTCTTTCATGCCCTATTTTACATCTACAAAGCCACCTTAATACATTAGGGAAGCAATAGATAGAGCACATTATAATTTTATGTTGAAATTAATAATGCAGATAAAAATTACAGAGAAGTTTTCAATTCTTTTAGATGACTGAAGTGAAATAATATTCTATATAGTATTAAAAGCCACTATTTTATTCATCTGAAATACATATATAAAAGATTATAAGAAAACCTTTTTCAAGGGTTTCAGCCAACTGAAAATAAAATAACTTTAACTTAGATTATTTTTTTAAAGCTAATTGCAAATATTGTTAGGCTCTGAAACTGGTTGACTCCAAGATTAGACTCATGAGAGAAGAATGATATAGGCCTTCATCTAGTCTGTGTTTCTTTTTATTTCTGAGCATAAGGATGATCTGAGTCTTTACAGAACTATTACATATACCAGTAGTTTTGTTGTGTTCTCCTTTTTTCTTTCTCACTCTCTCTTACCTTTAGATAAATTATTTCTTTATGCTTCATGACCAACATATTGGAAAAGTCATACTCTGGTTGTCATTGTGTTCCTGCCACAAGGAACCATTAAAGATTGCCTAATCACCAAGACAAAAATACTTTCTTTTTTTTTTTTCTTTTTTTAAGTGTCACTATATTTTAATATATTTTATTTGTTTATTTTTAAAGAGAGGGGAAGGGAGGGAGGGAGAAAGGGACAGAAACATCAGTGTGTGGTTCCTGTCACATGCCTCCAACTGGGGACATGGCCTGCAACCCAGGCACGCACCTTGACCTTTTGGTTCACAGGCCAGTGCTCAATCCAGTGAGCCACACCAGCCAGGGCAAAGGTGCTTTCTTGAGACCAATAATTACCTAAATATATGATGAATTATAATTGTCTTCCCAGTGGCTATTTCTCTAACACCATTGCAAAGACAGCTTTCTCTTCTCAGTTTCTTTGTATTCTGAAGTACGTGCCTATGTTCAGGAACTCACAGCGTTGTCATTTCTAGGAGACATTTGTTCCTGCAAAATAGGAGGAAGCAGTCTATCTTAATAACTAAAACCACAAATTTAATATAAGAGAATCTTTTCTGGGTGTACAAATTATCATTAATTGTCATATTTCAAGTAAGAAAGCTTTAATATCTTGAATTTGGAAAACAAATGCTGTCAACTAGAAGCAGAGTCAGAGACAGTCATGTGTTCTTCAGGATTAACTTGAGAGAGAGGAAGGGAGGATAGGAAAAGGGGATCAGATCAACAGGAGTATATTTCAGGTAAAGGCTAATCTTGGGCAGATACAAGGGGAAGGCAAGGGGTCTCCAGAGAACAATACCCCTGAAATGTGGGCCTGCCTTGAAGCAAGGGGACCAGCCTTTTATGTCCTGTAAATAACTCATCGTTTGCCACCTGGGGTTTAGAGGGATAAATTTCCAGGTGGTCTTGTCAAGACTGCTCCCATCAGTCAAGCTTCACCCATCAGCGACAATCAGGGTAGGCTTCATGAGGGTGCACAAAACCTGGCACTGAGAAGGGCCCACACTTGGTTAAGTGCTTTCCTGTCCCTGTTTGAAATTCTCAGTGATATTGTCTTTGAACTTGTGGATTCCAATGAGACGAGTATATGAGTGGACCAAGGCATTGCATGTAATATGTATGTTCACATTTCTTGCTGCCCAGATTGCATATAACATTTATAATGCCCCACGGGCATTAAATTCCAGTGGAGCTATACATGTGGATTCAGTGAGAGTCAACCAGAACTTTCTTTGAAAACACAAATGGCCAAGAAACCTTATTGTATTTTTTACTTCTATTACTTTCCTCTATTAGTCAATTATTATTCTGAAATTGATGAAAGGACCACCAATAGTTATTTTTATTTTCAGTTCCTCCTTAATCATGAAAAAGGTTTAGTGTTGGTAGAATGTAAAGAATTTAAGCAAATCAAGAAGTGAAATAAAAGCAGATGAGTTAGTTTTGTGTTTCCACTTTTCTGGTAAGAATGAAATATATGTGTGAGTTATGAGATTGTAATTGGATAATTTCTGTGATTCTACATATGACTTACATGCTCTAATATTTGCATTCAAAACTAGCATTGTACAATATAAAGATGAATGATAAAATTCATGCAAATAATTAAAATTTTAAATAGCAAATTTAAAATTTCAGAACAAGTAAAAAATAAGATCATAAGAAAGGGAGGGATTTATAGATTAGTTTTTTTAAATAACATATTTTTCCTGCCTTTTGAAAAAAAAGGTGCCATATTTCTATTTCTCATTGGACTCTGAAAATTGTATAACTGATAATGACCACAGGCAATTTTCTGTACAAGGCCCCAGGTGTATGCCATTAGTTGCAGCATGCCTCAGCACTCACTGCAGCTTGGGAGAAAAGGTACGGCTATTGATAAGTGGCAACAGAATTTACTCCGGTCAGCTTCTTGCTGCACACAGACGAAGCTCTTGCTTCAAACAGGAGTTTTACTTCAAGAAAACATATAATCTCAAGGATGGTGGTTGATCACAATTTCTGGGAAAACTTGAGATTGGTAGAACTAACCACACACCTGATGCATCATTTGGTTTGGTTGCTTTAACTGATACTTGTCTCAATCCCCATCTCTCATTTTTTATTGCTCTCTCTTCATCTATAATAATATTTCTTCTTGTCTAAGTAGCTAGCCTTGGACAGATCCAGGGGGGAGGCAAGGGGGCTCCAGATAAGTTGGTTGACTCAGGCCTCCATTCTGAGGTATCAGAATAATAATTTAAATATCATAATAACATACTGTAGGGCACAGTAAAACTGACACTTACTCAGAGGGAACTGGAAAATGACTAGAGACCAGCCTGTGAATACAATGGACCAGCTATAAAACAGACCTGGGCTAGGATTCCATTTATTACCTGACTCCCAAGCACCACAGTTCTAACAGGTGTACCATGATGATGTTGGGATTCTGGCTTTAATGTAAGTTCAGGATCTGTATTCTAATGCTTTTAGAAGATCTAAGTATTCTCTTTTCTTCAGTGAATGATTACCTGAGTAAATGGACATAAGTTCCTATGGAAAACAGGGAGTATCATTACTATGCATACTGGTCTTTCCTCAAGGAGACAATGTCCCCATTAGCTAATGAGGTCCAGGTGTGAAAACTTGCTCATGTTTGGAACCTAGGAAAGGGATAGTGACCTTTCCATTGGGACTGGCTGACCTCAGGTTTTTTTTTTTAGTTTTTTTTTTTTTAATTTTGTTTTTTGTTATTCAATTACAGTTGTCCCATTTTTCCCCCATTGCTCCCCACTCCCAGCGCATCCCTTCTCCCACAATTATATCCCTCCCCGTTGTCCATGTCCATAAGTCTTTCATATACGTTCCTTGACCTGACCCTTCCCTTACTTATCCCCCTTCTCTCCCTCCCCCCTCCCCCCTCGACCTCAGTTTTGTTTATTGATTCTTGATAACCTTTAATTATATATAATACACTGTACTCTTGTGGGCTGGACATCTTGTCTCTAAGATAAGTGTTTCAGATATAGCAAATAAAACATAGGATATCAGTTAAATTTGAATTTCAAGCTAAAAATGGAAGTGCTTTTAGTATAAATGTGTCTCATGTAATATTTGGGACATACTTATACTAAAAAATTAAGCATTGTTTACATGAAATTTAAATTTAACCACATGCCCTGTATTTTGTCTGGCAATGTTTCTCTAGGAAAGCTGTAATTTGTTATTCAGTGTTATAGATCCCCAGCAGTCATAGCACCCTGGCTGACATTCAGACATTGATGGCCATTACAATGATTATGCCCATCTAACTTCTGATTGCTAACTGTGGCCACCTGGCCTTTCCTGTGTGGGAAATCAGTGACCGTAATTATGGGCCAGAATCTCTTACCCTAAGTCCCAGCCTACAGAGCTTAGTGTCAGTGTTTTTCCCTTGTGCATCCTACTTCCCTGACAAATAGAGGATCTTTTCAAGAAGTGTGTTGAGCTCGTGGTTCTTCTGGTGTTAAATAATTCACTCTAATATGCCTAATTCCCTGAGTGGTTTTACCCCTTCCTTCATGACCTTCCTGGAAATCCTGGCATTTCTATTTCATATAATGTTGGCTATTGTCCATCTTATCTTACCTCCCAGTTTCTAAAAGCCATTACAGCATTGAATTATAACTACTCTCCCTCTCTTTGCTGCCCTAGTCAGAGCATTAAATCTGGTTTGATGGGAAAGTGTCCCAATATGACAAACACTACCATATCCAGAATTATGTTCTACCCCTTTTGATCTAACACCATCAGTGTGCACTCTCAGGCTTACTTCCCCAGGTATTGTCAATAAAACACGGCGAAGTTCTACAGTTTATAATCCTTCATCTTATAATCCTTCTCTCGGTTTCTTCTCTCTCAGCTGAAGTTTTCCTCTGGTTATTTTTTGGTTGCCTGTATAGGAAGCTGGAGCAGACACTGACTAGGAAAGTATTCTCTGAGGCATCTCACTGTTTTGAGACCTCTGAAAGAACAACAGGTAAAGGAAAGGGAAGGTTGGGGAGAGCTAGTATCCTCTAAAATGTGGGAGTGAGCCATATCTAGAAGCTCAAAGGGTCAAGGGAATCTGGGTGCTTAGTGTTCTCAAGTGCATATATCCAGATATCCCCATTTTTCAATCTCAGTTCTACTTCTTCCCTATCAGACATTGGAGAATTACAGGAGCTGAAAATTCAACTTTTTCTGGAGTTTTGCTCTTTATGTGTAGTTCTGAGTCTACTCGTCAGTATGATTAGCCCTCCTGCTACAAGAAATGAATATTTCTTTAAACATTGTCATTGAAAACCTCTGATTTTCACCCTTTATATTAAATTTGTGACTAATCATCTGGAGCCCGTTATCTTCTTTCTTGAAAGCATCATTGGTGCCCAACAATAGCCAACCCATTTTCACTGTCCATATTATTAGTACATTCCCTTCTTTTCCAGTGCCTGGGTTATTGCCATTGCAAGAACCATGCTCCTCCTTCCATGTCTGTCCTTTTTTCCACTTGACCACAGGTAAATTCCTAAAGACAGACCACTACAGAATGCTGAGCAAAATGATTATTTCACCTACCTTAAGCAACAGAGTGTTCATTGTCAGGTAGCTAGCTGATAACCTGTCTTGAGTGTTCTTTCCAAAACCACTTCTAACTCTATGAAGGTCAGTCACCCACACAAAGAGCCCCAGTCAAGGATTCAAGCTTAATCAAGGCAATTCTCTTTAGGAAAACCTATGAATGAGGAAAATAAATTAGGGAAAGGGAAGGAGCTGTGCAAGAGTGTAGTTTCATATAAATTATAGCCCTGATCTGACTTGTGAGCATAAATCACATCTGCAAGTCTCCACTTGAGACAAGGCAAATAGCTATATGGGCCTATATCAATGAGTCACTGAATGCGCTGGAATGAGGAGTACCAAATCTGTTCCAAGTGTAAGCTCTTACTGCAGACCCTTTTAGCTGGGTTGAAGGACGTACCAGAAAGAAAGTGGATATGGACAGGACATCCACAGCACCTACCACTACTGTTTTATGTATTAAATTATAACTACATTTATACTTTAATTTATATGCTTTTACATTTTTTATTGTTGTTTTACAGTTATTCCAATTTTCTCCCACTGCTCTCCACTACTCCATCCACCACCCCCCACTCTCACAGTTAATCCCCACCCTGTTGTCCATGTTCATGGGTCATTTATACATGTTCCCTGACTAGACCCTTCCTCTTCTTTCCCCCCTTCCCCACTTCCCCCTCCCTTCTGGTCACTGTAAGTCTGTTTCTTGTTTCCATGCCTCTGCTTCTCTTTTGTTCATTTGTTTGTTTTGTTCATTAGGTTCTTCTTATAGGTAAGATCATATGGTATTTGTCTTTCACCACCTGGCTTATTTCTCTTAGCATAATACATTAATATATGCTTACTATGCTTTGTTTTGCATAATGCTTTTTCTCTGTAAATCATCTTTATCTAGATGCTAATTCTGTTTATTCTACACTCTAAACAGCCCAAAACATTTTTATTCACCCACTAGTATTCTCAATCTAAGACATATAAATTAAAAATACATAGCCTCTTAACTTTCAGATGTTTCCCTTATTCAAGAGGATAGAGTCTGGTTCTAATTAGGTTCTATCTCACCTAATATTATATTTATCCTGGGGTATATCTATTTAAACTATTATTTTCTATCTTATGCTTTGGGACAATTACTTATTTATTTTTATTTTTCTACATATCAGTGGCAAAATCATATTGCCTGCCATTTCTGACCCCCGCTTATTACTCCTCATATGTAAGTTATTCTTACAAGTATAATCTAACTTAATTGCTTTCTCCAGCTCTAAGGTAAATCATAAACACTCCCTGACAATACTTTTTAAGCAAGAAGGCTCGCAGACTATAAAATAAGTGAAACAGATGTTCTTCATACTTGCCCTTTATACATCATTATTACTCTGGGAAGGAGGCTATTGTATGCTTGAATTATCTTCATTGTAAGAAGATAGGCATACATGATATCGGCACATCCCAAGTTTTTAAGAACCATATTGACTGCTAAGATTTACATATTAAATTTAAACTGAGAGACAATTTCTATGAAGAAAGTCTCCATTTAAATGAGAACTGTTAATACTAATGTAGAGGAAATATAAACAACTGATTTGCTTTTGTTTGGATTTAATTTTGACTTGTAACAATCAGTTTCATTGATTTATTTCCATTTTAACATATCTTATTGATTATGCTATGACAATTGCCCCAATTTTTCCCTTTTGCCCCCCCTCCACCTGGTACCCCATTCCATCCAACAATTGCCCTCCTTAGTTCATATCCCTGGGTTATGCATACAGATGCATGGCTATTCCACCTTCTATACTGTTCTTAACATCCCCCTGTCTATGCTGTAGCTACCAATTTGTATTTCTTAATCCCTGCACAATTTACCCCATTCTCCTCTTTCCCCCTTCCAACTTACAACCCTCCAAATGATCTCCATATCTATGATTCTGTTTCTGTTCTGCTTTTTTGCTTGGTTTATTTTTTAGAATCAATTGTTGATAGTTGAAAATTTATTGCCATTTTAATGTTCATAGTTTTGATCTTTTTTTTTTTAATTAGTCCTTTTAATGTTTTATGTAATAACGGCTTGGTGATGATGAACTCCTTTAGCTTCACCTTGTCTGGAAAGCACTTTATCTGCCCTTCTATCTAAATGATAATTTTGCTGAATAGAGTAATCTAGGTTGTAGGTCCTTCTAGCCTGTGAAGTTTCGTTTCAGAAATCAGCTGACATCTTATGGGAACCCCTTTGTAGGTAACTCTTTTTTTCTCTTCTGCTTTTAAGATTCTCTCTTTATCTTTAACCTTTGCCATTTTAATTATGATATGTTTTAGTGTGGTCCTCTTTAGATCCATCTTGTTTGGGACTCTCTGTGCTTCCTGGACTTGTATGTCTATCTCCTTCACCAAATTAGGGAAGTTTCCTTTCATTATCTTTTCAAATAAGTTTTCAGTTTCTTGCTCTTTCTCTTCTCTGTCTAGCACCCTATGATTTGAATGTTGGTACATTTGAAGTTATCCCATAAGCTCCTTAGCCTATCCTGTTTTTTTTTTTTTTTTTAATTCCCTTTTCTTCTTGCTATTCTAGTTGAATGTTTTTTTTTTTTTTTTTTTTTTCTTCCTTATGTTCCAAATCATTGACCTGATTCTCAGCTTATCCACTCAACTGTTGGTTCCTGGTAATTTTTTTCTTTATTTCACTTAGTGTAAACTTCATTTCTGCCTGGGCCTTTTTTATGCTGTTGAAATGCCCAATGAGTTTATTGATCATCCTAATAACCAGTGTTTTGAACTCTGCATCTGACAGATTCCTTATCTCCATTTTGTTTAGTTATTTTTCTGGAGTTTTGTCCCGTTCTTTCATTTGGGCCGTATTTCTTTGTCTCATCAATATGGTCGCCTCCCAGTGTCTGTTTCTGTGTATTAGATAGAGCTGTTTTGACTCCCTGTCTTAGTAATGTGGCCTATTGTAGAAAAGTGCACTGGTAAATTGGATGGGTTAGAGCCTTAGGTAATTGCCAGGGAGGGTTAACCCATGTCACCGTTTTGTGGCTGTGTGTGGGAGGGCTCAGAGAGTAGGCAATGCCACTGCCTGGCTTTTGGGGTTTTGTTTAGGAGGAAGCTGTCTCCTGGTATTCACCCTGATTCTAGACATTTCAATTTCCCCCCATATACCACTGGTGCCCTTCAAGGTGTTGCTCCGGTGCTGAAGCCCAGAGGGAGTAAGTCTGCATAAGGCCTAAGTCCATTGTGAGCCCTTTTAGAGGAAACTCCTGATCCTGTAATTTCTTTTGCTGCCCCAACCCCCACTGATTTTTCCAGCTAAGAGTTATGGGCACTTATCTTCCTAGTGCTGGAACCCTGGATTGGGTAGTCTAGTGTGGGGCTGGGATTTCTCACCCCTGAGGTATCCTTCTTGATTTCTATCCACCACATGTGGGTGTGAGACTGTGTGCTCCACACCCCTGACCCTTTCCACACCCCTGCTCCTCTCCACACCCCTGCCCCTCCTACCCATCTCGATGAATGTGGATTATTTAATTCCTTGGTTGTCAGACTTCCATACAGCTCAATTTTCTGATGATTCTGAGTGATATATGTTTGTAGTCTAGTTGTAATTTTTGTTGTGGTTTTGCGAGCTGAGCCATGTTTATCTAGGCCTCCATCTTGACCAGAAGTCAAGATTCTTCATCGATATATTTCTTTGTAATGCATTTTAATTGGCAGTTATAATCTTAATTAGCATAACTGGCTATAATAAAATAAGGACCCCAGTATTATTCCATGTTATTTAAATCATATAATATCACACATTATAGTTGAGTATTACAATTAAATTATATATTCAACTTAGTATCTGGTTTATCCCAATAATTTGCTTTTCTATGTTGAAAAAACAAAGCTGCCTGGAACAGATTGATCACTTTATCTATTTTTCATGGTTGATTCTAGCTCTGCTTTTTAATCTTTATAATTGTGCATTTAATATATTATAATAGCTATGAAAATAGACATTAGAAAACAAACTATGTAGAATAAGTGTCTTTCATGCCAAATATCTGGTGTATTTTCTTTAGCATTACAAGATGCTAAATACTGTATATACAAGAATATAAAAGGGTGTTTTGTCCCAAATGAACAGGCAAAATGAAGAGATTATTTCCTTACAATGTCTGTTATGCTGCTAAATGAAAGATTCTAAACTTGACCATGAGTAAAAAAAAATTCTGCCTATTGTTATATCAAATGAAAATATCTCAATAATACCGAGGACTTCTAAATAAAGGCATAGTTTAGATGAGCTACACAATTTTCCTTAAAATTATATAATTCATAATTAATATTTCTGGGGAAACTAGGTAGTTTATTCAAGGGAATGTGTCATGTTGATTCAATACTACTGGACAGTTCCATCCAAATACTCTGAAAATCATTAAAGATGTATGAAGATAATATTTCAAATTTTCTATCTGTTCTAAGAGGTTTTTTCTTCCCTATCTTAGTCTGCTAGGTATGTTACCCACTGCTTTATGAAGGATAGGATAAGGATGGGATAAGAACAAAAAGGTGGGAGGCACATAATTTGTGTAATGACTTAGGTTAGAAAAAGAAATTTTTTCAATAAAACAACTATTATTAGTTTTATTGTCATTGAATAAAAGCCATTATTGACTGGTTACAAAAGTGTTAGTGATTAAGGGAATAGGAGCAGCACGCCTTTAAGAGATCTTAAGCCTTTACAGAAGTAACCATCAATCATTGTCACCAACAGGGAACCATAGGGAAGATAAGGAAAGTTAAGGCAGTTCTCAGCTCTCATCTAGTTGACTCTACCAGGTAAATATACTTATTACATGATCAGTTGAGAAAGCAACATGAGCAGGAATGAATCAGTTTTTGTGGATCCTTATGTTTATAAAATATTGTTGCCTCCCCTTTTTTAAAAAAAGGAAAAGAACATATGATCATGTTACTAAGCCATCTCCCAAGGGCCTCCTCATGTTGCTAATAAGCTTCCCTGAAGGTTAAGTTTATTAACTCTATGGTAAATGTATCCATGAGTTGAGTGATGACCATCTTTTCCCCTACACTATACCAACTTTGGGGCAAGAACCATCAAGGATCTAGGACATACATAAGGTTTTCTTTTTACCCATGATGGAAAAAGGAGCAATGGCCCAAGAACGATGATGGTGTTGAGAAGGTGTCCAAGAAAGAACCAACTAGGAGCCTCCCACTCTCACCCTATATCAGGATAGTGTCGAAACCATCTTTGTTTAAAGTGTCTCCTGTATCCATAGAAGAACTAGACAACAGACATCAGAGAAAAAGAAAGAGAGTGAATGATTTAATTATATTTGTGAATAGCAATGATATTAGCCATCTTATTAACTAAAAAACAAATGCCAAAGGACTTTTCTAATTTAAATATTTGTAATTATATTAAGAATTTCTTATATTATTATGCTCATTATTTGGTTAAAATAATAGGAGAAGCAAAAAATTGCCATGCTGGCTGTGATGGGCTGGGTGGGGGGAGCAATAGGGGAAAAATGGGACAACTGTAATTGAAAAACCAAAAAATAAAAGAAAAAGAAAAAAAGAAATATGAGAAATTATATACTGGGACTTGGCAGTCATACTATCTAGGAATCTTCACCTTCATATTTATTTGCCTTAACTCAGTATATGTGATTTTTTTTATTATACAAAATAAAATCACACCCTAGCCAGTGTTGCTCAGTTGGTTGGAGCATCATCCTGCAGCAGAAAGTTTGAGGGTTTGATTTGCAGTCAGCACAAATATGTAGGTGTAGGTTCAATCCCTGGTCCAGGCATGTATGGGAGGCAATCAATTAATGTTTTTCTCATGTATTAATATTTCACTCTCTCCCTTCCTAAAGTGAGGATAAAAAGATCACAATAAGAAAACAACCCAATCAACAAATAAGCAGAAGACTTTAAAAAGCAGTATACCAAAAAAGATATATAAATATAAATAAGCATATTTAAAATGTTTCACATTATATGTCATCAAAGATATGCAAATACAACCAATAATGAGATACCACTACACACCTATTAGAATGACCAAAACCTGGAACACTGACAACACCAAATACTGGTGAGGATGTGAAGCAACAGGAGCTCTCTTACATTGCTGGTAGAAATATGAAATGATACAGCTGCTATGGAACACAGTTTGTGATTTCTTACAAAACTAAACATATTCAAACCATATGATCAAGCAGTTATGCTCTTTGTTGGTTTCCTGTAGGAGTCGAAAACTTATGTCTACATGTAGACCTGCACACACATGTCTATAGCAGTATAATTTATAATTAACAAAACTTGGAGGCAACTAAGATGTCCTTTAGTATGTGGATAAATAAACTGTGGTACATTCAAATAATGTAATATATCACTCAGTGCTAAAAGGACATAAACTATCAAGTCATGAAAAGACATGGAGAAACCTTAAATGCATATTAGTAAGTGAAAGAAGCCAGTCTTAAAAGGTTATATACAAATGATTCCAAGTACCTAAATTTTGGAAGAGGCAAAACTATACAATTAATTAATCAATGGTTGCCTAGGGTGGGCAGGGAGATGATTAGGAGAAGCACAGAGAATTTTTATTGCAGTGAAAATATTCTGTGTAGCATTATAATGTTAGATATATGTCACATATATTTGTTCAAGTCCATAGAATGTACAACAGCAAGAGTAAACCTTTGTGTAAACTATGGATTTTAGATGATTTTGATATATCAATGTGTGTTTTATCTTTGGTAACAACATACCATTCTGATTAGTGATGTTGATAATGGAAGAAACTATGCATGTATGTGGGCAGAAGATAATACAGGAGGTCTCTGTACCTCTTTATTTTGTTTTAAACCTAAAACTTCTATAAAAAATAAAGTCTTAAAATTTTTAAAGCATAACATATTTCTAGAAATGTCTATTGAATAGAATCCAAGTTAAAATTTAGAAGAGCTTGTAACAGTAATATATACAGTCCTCTCTAATCCTTCTCAGTTGCTTTTTAAAATATTATTCCATCTCCTCTTTCCAATTCCTCTCAGCAAATGACCTCAATGTATAATTTATTAAATAAAGGTAATCCACAAGATGGACCTTACAATCTATGCCACCAACTTTTTATTTTCTTTGCATTTCTATCTACTATTTCTCTTCATCTATGGTTATACTGGAAAAGGTGTTATTATCCATACTAAAATTGGCCCCTCTACCAGTGCTTCAGGTTATGTCTCTCCTCTCCTAAAAAGTCATCCTTCTATAAAAGGTTGTATATACTCACTGCCTCCATTTGTCCACTGCTCATTTATACCTCAATCTATCAATAGCTTCACTAAATAACCCTACATTGTCACTAAATCTTGCTGATAATCCATGAACAATTATCAGTCCTTATTTTATCTGATCTCTCCATTAATTACTGCCTTTTCTCAGAATATTTTTTTATTCTCTGGCCACTCCTTCAGAGTATTTTTTTTAATCTTTTAAATATTGTGATATTCAACTTTCTTTCATAACTTATTTTTCTCACCCTAGTCATGCTTTCTAGGCTCTCTCACCTTTCTCTACTGTTTCAAGTGCTCTCTGTATATTGTTCATGTCTCCCAAGCCTAGATCTTCATTCCAGAACTGATTGAATGTTAAAATGTGATCCATATATCAGTTATATGTAAATATCCGTATTTTACTCTGCTACTGGCACCTGAGACTCAGCATTTCCAAAATGAATGCTTCATCTTTAGTTTCAAACCAGTTCTTTTGGTCTGTTCCTTGTACTGAAGAATTAAACTAATTTCTACCCAATTACCAAAGACAAAAATTTCCATATCATTCCTTACTCCTTTTTCTCCTATTTTGTCCAGATATTCAATATTAAATTTTCTAGTTTTTACACCCAATACGTATTATTCCCAATCACTTATTTCTATCTGCACTGCAACTATCAGTAGTTCATGCCAAATTATTTCTTATCTGGATTATTGAAACTACCCCCTAACTCCTTTAGTTCCTTCTCCCAACTAACACTTCTCTAACCAGTTACAGTATTCCCTCACTTATCGTGGGTATTATGTTTTAGACCCCCCCTGCAAAGTAGGAACCTTACGTTTATTCTATACTCTTAGACCTACGTAACTTTAACAACATATCTATACAGTATGGCAAAATCCCCCGATATAGTGAAAAATCCACAATAAATAATTAAATATAATATTTTTTTTAAATCCCGTGATACAGAGAGGCTACAATAAGTGAACTGCGATATAGAGAGGGACTACTGTATTCATGCATCAGGCTGAATTATATTTCTAACTTGGAAAACTGATTAATATTTTTCTCCAAATCCATAACTTATCAATGACTTTCCATGCTATTATTTGAATTTTTTAGCTTCTTTAGATATCTTGCAAAATTCCTCATCTACTGGCTTCTGAGAATATCTTCAGTAATAACAAATTTTTACACTTCCACAAAAGCACATGTTTTCCTTGACCCTAAATTTTAATTTTCCTGACACAACCTGCATTAATCCTCTTGGCCTATGATTCCAGCTGATAAATTTGAATTCTTCACTCACTTTAGAGATCCACTAAAAATGATGCTTTTTCTGATTTTTAAAATATCTTCCAAAGTGTTCCTAAAGTAGACTATATTGCCCTCACTACAGTAGTTCTCACATCCTCTTTTATTTGCCTGTGTTATTTTCTATATTTACTATTAGAATGTTGGTGGGATGCATATATGTCTCATTTATTATTTTTGTGTTTGAAACTACCACTTAAGTACATTTATTGGATGATATCTATGGCTGACCCTTTTGAGTGACATCCAAAACAAGAAAGCATGCTAAAGCAAGTTCAGACTGCTGTACAGACAGGCCAGTTTGGGCCATATGACTTGGTATTAAAAATATTTCAGCTAGAGAAAGATACGATGCTTCTGCCAATCCCCATTAGGAAAGTCACAGTACAGAACTGAAACTCTGGAGCATAGTAATGCTGTCTTAGTGGTTTTCAAACAACAGTAACCTACTGTGTTCTGATACATATATGGAACATTTTACAGTGAAACAAGAAGTGACGATAAAGCTAGAACTGTTGTGAATTAGCTGAATACTGTTATCCACACCAAGGTCCAGCATCAATCTATCCTAAAACCAAAGTAAAATATCTGAGATGAAAATAAACAGATCTAGAAGGTACAATAAGCTACATTAATGTGGGAATCTCACGGACCTCCATATCCCCTTCTCCTATTTTACAAATGCTGTATCTCTTTCAGCTCAGACCAATGGCTTCATGGAGGAGTGCCCTAAGATGAGCTGACAAAAAAGGGGGAAAATCTATATTTAGTTCAGAGATGTGTTTGTATGGTAGATGATACAAGATGAAAATGGACTGTTGGATTAGCTGACAGCAGAGGTCCCCAAGCTTTTTGGCACCAGGTACCAGTTTTGCGGAAGACGATTTCTCCATGGACTGGGGTGAGGGGATGATTTCAGAATGACTCAGACACCTTACATTCAAGCTTACCTCCTTCTGTCTAGCCCAGTTTTTAACAGGACACTAAGTGATACCCCTGGCCTAAAGTCACAATTAGCAATAGCTACAGGAGATAATAGTGAGAAGACATCTTCCCAGTGATCATTGTCTGACAAGACCTCAGGTCTCCCCTTTTTATGGACAGAGAAGTAGCCCATGGCATGAAAATAGACCTCACTTTCCTGGGTGGCTATGTGTTTCATCTTCTCCATATCTCAGCTATCACTAACTGACATGGGGTACAAATGACATTCCTTGTCTTAAAATGTGGCTAAATCTATGATGGAATTTGTGTTTCAGACTGTCCTGTGAGGTCACCCTAAAATTAGTTTTAGAAATCACAGTTTTAGCTTTTTTCACTGCCCTATCTTGTTTCTCACATTCTCTTTATAAAACTACACAAAGTCCCTTCTCAGGCCCTGCTTTCAGGGAACATGATGTAAGACATTATGATTCTAAAGCGTATTGTTGAAGGCATCTAATAAATAATTATAAACATCTTCACTTACCTATTTTAATATATTTACTATACCAATAGCCTTGATAATAACACAATAATAACACTAAGTAAGAGTTAAAAGTCAAGATAATAACCAGATTTGGCTATTTAAATAACCTAATAATATAAGTAATCTAAAATAAAAAGTTGTCTGTTTCATCTTATGAAGTAAAGAAAATGCTTCAGAATATCATATTTCTGTTATGGTTCCCTGTAGTCCTAAAGTGATTTTGAAATTTAATAGTGGATTCAGAGAACTGATTGAGCAATATCAACCCTAAATATTTTTATAAATGCGAAGCACATCTATATTATAAAAAGTCAAATCAGTTTGGCCAGTATCTCTTACTCATTAATCAGGTTTTCTGTATAGACTGCCTAGATAGCAAATCAACACAAATTAGGAAAAAATTTAAAGAAAATTAAGTAGAAAAGTTTTTTATAAGTAAATTGTTGACTTTTCCAAAATCAAGTCTAATTTACTAAAATAACTTTAACCAAACTAGCTGTCTTTTTTTGACTCACAATTTTTAAAAACTGTGTTGGAGATGGGTTCTCAAACTAATATATTATCTGCAA
Organism: Furipterus horrens; assembly: GCF_987537825.1. Taxonomy (NCBI): domain Eukaryota; kingdom Metazoa; phylum Chordata; class Mammalia; order Chiroptera; family Furipteridae; genus Furipterus; species Furipterus horrens. The sequence goes on from NW_028327171.1 coordinate 73,473,255, forward strand.
AGCATTTTAATCATTCAAGGGGATAAATGTAAGTCAAATCACATCAATACACTTTCTAATCAGTGTTTTATAAAGCTGAAGCCTAAGAAGAAGAAAGCAAAATAGTATATATTTTTAAAGAAAAGTATTTTCAGTGAAAAAAAAAAGGTGCTTCCCTGCCTAATTTTGAGTTAAGTAAATCAGCAATGCCAGTAGAATGTCAAAGGCCTTCAAATAAATGGGTTTCAGCAGCTAACCCTATATTTATTTACAGCTTCTGACACATAATAAAGACCTTATATTTTCCAATTCCAATAAATATGAACATTCAGAAACATCAGAGACTAACCAGTTGCTTTGTCAAAGATCACTCTAGAAATAATGTCTATCCTTAACCTATTGCTCTCTGGTTTCTGCCATCAGTATACTACTCAAACCCCACTCTCACAATCACTGCTACTTTCTCATCATCAAATCTCATAACCCTTAAGTGTCCAGAGAACCAATATTTTAGAGTAAAATTAAATTTAAATATTTCTCTGTGTTTACACTACCAATAGTATACAATAAATACTAAAACTTCCTGGACAAATAAAATTTCTCCAACTGCTAATGACTTCAGTTCATGTAGGAATAAATGATACAACCAAAAGACAACTAGAAAGAAGTCCCATCACCTTAAAGAGCTAGATATGACAGTATATTATAAGAGAACACATACAATTTATCTTAAGCTACAGGAGAACTTTATCTTTGTATTCAAAGGTAAGATATTTGAAATTATATGACATACCTGGGACTCTAAACAAAGATGAAAATTCAAGAGTGACTGAATAGAAAAAGTTGAGATAAAGACTGGGTATATGAACACACTAAAAGTAAAGAATAATTATTTCAAGAAGAGTAATGAGTACAGGGTGTGGTAAAAGTGAGTTTACAGTTGTGAGTACATAAATAGAGTTTACTCTTGTATTATTATTATTTATTAAATATTGTTTTCCATACAAATAAGTGCCTACTTTTGCCCCACACTGTATAGTGATTTGAATCTAAAGATAAATGGAAAAGTGGGTGGTTAATCGTTTTTGTAAGTGGGGTGCAAACAAAATAAATGAATACTTCTGTTAGTAGAAGTGTAGTATACATATGATCTTAAGTGTTCAACTTAAATCAATGTATATAAAGGCAGATGGCAATGGGTTTGGAAGAGATGGAGAATACAGTGCTCACTGGGATGTCTACATAATGTGAGTCTCCTCAAGAACTTGTCCTTTTTCATCCAGTACAGAATATTAATTTCTTAAATTTCAGGGCATTTCCTACAGCTTTCTCACATCAGTGGTTTAATAATGAGAGAGAGTATACAAGTTAGCCAAACCCCAAAAGTAGATGCAGACAGTGATTGTCTCTATTTTTTTTTTCTTTTTATAATATTAGCACAGAGGTAGCTGAAGTCCTTGAAAGCATCTCAAGTAGTAAAGTTCAAGTTAAACTCACAATTTTGGTTACAACTTCCATTGATTCATATGTTTATACAGTTTCATATTTGGAAACAACAGTAAAGCAGTCACATGATTCAGAAAACAGGAATTCATTTTACTTTTTATTATCTCATTTCACTTCTTTCAGCCATGTACATCTAGAGAATCACTAAGCATTGCCACATCTATTTTCCAGTAAATATTAGTGGTAAACAGAATTCCAAGATGGCCCCCAACATCCTCACTCCCTGATATATATATATATATATATATATATATATATATATATATATATATATATATATCATGCCCTATATAATTTCTGCCACTGAGCATAAATGTGACTTAAGAATATGATGGAAAATAATCCTCATGATTATGTTATATTGTATAGTTGACTTTACAAATGGAAAATTATCCTTTGTGGACCTCTTCTCATTAAATGAGCCCTTAAAAGAGACTATTATGACCCAGAAGAAAGAGATCGAAACTTGAGAAAATTCAACATGAGGGAGATTCTTCATTACAGTCTTTGGAGATGGAGAAGGCCACATAGCAAGGAATGTGGGTAGCCTGTAGGAACTGAGAGAAATCTCTAACTGATAGAGGGAGAATAAGAATTTCAGTCCTACAGCCACAAGGAAATGCATGCTACCAACCTGAATGAGTTTGCAAGAGGGTCCTGTGCTGCAGAGGAGAACAAAGCTTGAGCTGAACAAAAAAACCCAGCCATGCCTACCCATATTTCTGACCCTCAGAAATCATAATATATTAAATAGGTATTGTTTTAAGCCACTAAATCTGTAGTAATTTGTTACACAGCAATATAAAACTATTATAATATTTCTCTAAATAATCTCATCTATATTATTTATCTTCTCCCCTTCTTCCCTTCCAGATGGTCAGCCTCTATCTAGTTTCAGAAAGTTCCTGCTTTTCTAAACCAATTATGGTCATTTTTTTTTTTTGGACATAAAATAGGTCTATAACACAACCAGGGGCCAGTAATTTCCCTGGCAGTTGTTATTGGTCACAGTGGGCAAATGATCTAAGATGACCTCATAAGACTGGAGCAACTGACTTTTATGCTGTATTTGAAGAAGAGACACACCTAACATGTAAATGAGGAATCCTGGATGACCTAGGTGTCGCTATTCTGAGATCCTAGAGGAAACTACCCTGAAGAGAAAGCTGACAAGCTCCAAATTCCTGATCCTACTATGCAGTTGATCTTATCTATTTACTTTCTGCTTACATGAAATAATAAATTGGTTTCACAGATTAAGCCAAATCGAGCCAGGCTTTTTTGTTAGATAGAAATAAAAATATCCAAATATACAGATGATGTAGTCACAAAGAAGATACAGAGAAAGACTACTCAGTCAGAATTCTAAAAACGTTTACATAGGAAACAGAGAGTTGAAATGAGGATTAAAATGATCTATAAACCATATAATTTTGTACAAAAATAATAACTAATAAATTCTTGCTTTGCTCACAATTCAAGAAAATGATAAAATCAAATTCTACCATTCATTTAACAATCAGCAACAAAGAAATGCTTCACTATAATGAGCATATTAAAGGAACTTGAGAAAAAGTGTGCATGTCATCCTAGAATATATAATATTTACCAAAGGAGTACTTTTAAATGTACTCTAGGCTTTACTAAATAAGGTAAAAAAAAAAAAAAAAAACTTCAAAAGTAAAGTATCTTAAATGGAAGTATGGCTAAATCACTCATTGCTTATCTAAAAATTTAAATTGGAACTGCAGTACCCTAAACAATAAAAATTGAAGAGGATTTGTAAAACATTTTCATCTAATTGAGGAGTTAATGTCTCCTCTGACAAAGCTATGTACATAAAGTAAAATTACACATACGCTTGTTTGACTAATCAATTCAGTGCTCACATTTTTTTCCTCATCCTCTATGTACTTAACTCTTGCTTTATATTAAATGTCTTATAAGCAAAGAAGTGTGGTGGCGATTCTCTTTGGGGAAAAAGAAAAAAGTATAATTGAAGGGGCAAGAGTAGGTGTCTTCTCAGCAAAAATAATAAAAGAAACAGGGCTCTTGCCTGATCCAGAACAATGGGAATAGACAAGTCTTGTCTGATTAAGGCAGGCAATTTATTGGATTGGGATCTGAACTTTGACATTTTAATGCCAATCATAACTGGGGAGTATATATCCCAACAGCTGAGATCCTTATAATGCCTTCAGTGAACAAACTTTTTTTTTTTTTTTTCCAAGAACTTAATCCCTACTCAACTACTTTCTGGACCAAAGGTTTCTCAGAGGCTTTACAGAAAAACTCATACCTAAAAAATGGCATTTAACTGTCTTGCTTATCCACCCCATTTCAATTCCCTGTGACCTTTAAAAAATTGGTTGCACATTCAGTTATTTTATAAGTCGCAGGAGGTTCAAATTAATCTTATGGATAGTCTATATTATAACTAGTTAAAGGTATAGTAAAGAATTTGAAAGTCCTTGTCACCCTCTCTGTCACAGCAAAATGTTATTTTTTACAGCCCAGTATAGTTTTATGAATTTACCTTAGAATTTTTAGAAATATGGTAAAAAAAAAAAAAACAAACGTGGGAGAAAACTACTTTTTAAATGTGGAAATATGAGCCAAGTAAAATTTTATAAAAATTAACATACAAAATAAATTATACTATCATTTTACATAAATTTTTCTAATCAAGTGCATTTATATACCCAGTAAAGTAATTATTATGAACTTTTTAGATCACCGGTAATGCATGCTTGCTTATCAAATGGTATGCATTCCCATTCAAGTTATCTCTCCGTGCTGACTTGGACATTTGTCTTAGAGTGTCTTTAATAGTCATAAATGCACTTACTTGCACAACTACATTCCAAGGATTTGTGGGTTGTGTTTTGTTTTGTTCTCTATTGTTTTCGTTAATAATACCAAAAATCCAGATAGTGTGAAATAAATCCTTCTCCACCAAATATTTTCAACCTATTTATTGTTTTTGCCTGGAATAGGGTCCACATTAACATAAAATACTGACCCAGCCCAAGTTTACCAGTCAGAAAAAAAACGTGTCAAAGACAAAATATAATACCTTGCATAGGTTTTTCTAGATAAATGATCCAATGATGAAATAATTTATCTGTCCAAAAATTGTATTTAGTCTGTTTTAGAACTATTTTGTTTTGTCAGTATAAAGAAATAAGTTTAGTAAATAATTGATAATACTCTTCAAATTGTTGATTGCTTGGCCCACACTGACAGAACAAATTTTAAACTACTTAGTGTAGTCTTTGATATACTCTCCAATGTATTCTTCTATTTTTGACAATATATATTCTTCTTTATTTACATTTTGAATTCTTAAGTAGTCTAAGAGAAGGGGAGGAGAGGACTCCTACTTCACAGAGTCAGAGAACATTAATTGGTGAATAAGCAGGGTGGATATCTTAGCTCCCAACCTTTACATGTAGATACACATCACTAGAATATACTTGACAAATATCAATGGACCGTTCTACTAAAAAACTGGACTGCAATAACTGAAAAATGTTTTTTTTAATTCCCTGCAAGCACAGTTTAGCTTCTTTTGATAATTTTTACTAACTCCTCAGTCAGCCATATGCAACAAGAAGTGACTGTATTGTGCAAGAGAAATTTCCAAATCATGTAACACTTAATATGATGCTATTTATTAAAAATGTGCTTATTTTATTATCTTTATTTAAAATACTTTTGATATGTCCTCAAGAAGTTATACAAATATAGTAACTACAAGAAAATAAATAAAATTCCAAATAACTGTTACTTTTTTCCATTTTTAAAAATATATACAGGTCTTATGTTGATCAAAGGTAATAACTGATAAATAAAATTCAGAATAAAGTAATAAACTGAGCTTAGTTTCAACTGTAAAACACTTCATATTAGCTTATATAATGTATATATGTACAGTAAAACATAAAAGCTTAAAAAGAGCATTTAATAAAGACTGATTAAATCATATTAACAAAATTGAAATTAGGGTGAATCCTCTTTCCCTTTACTTATATTCAGTTTATATCCTCTTTCACCCATAAACATATTTAAAGCTCATATCATAAAAGCTAGCAATACTACTTCTGGGAATAAATTCTACTTATAAATTCAAACCTATACACAAAGATATATGTGAAGTGATATTCATTGCATATTTATTTACGTACTAAAATAAATAAATAAATGAGGTTTTGCGGGGAAGGAGGATTGATTAAATATATTAATGGACAACTATTCTATGGAATAATAGATAGTCATTTAAGAACATAATTGAAAGAATATGAAAGGATACCCTGTTAATTTTTAAAATCAAGTTTCGCAACAATTTCCCAATATAATTTATTTTATTTCTGCAACATTATGATATGTGGAGAGAAATTATGTAGAAATCCCTAAGAAATAGTGTAAGCATTATTATATCTGGGAAATTATCTTGTGAAGCTGCTAGTGCCACAGTGAGGCAACTTTTACTTATTACCATTTGTTATTCTATATGAATAGTTATACCATATTATGTATCATTTTAATAGTTGAAAAACATTGTTTAAAAGTTAAATTAAAGTTGTTGTTTTTCTTTAAGTTCAGCTGAGTGATCAGTTTGGATCTCACATCAGTGTGCTCACTAGCCTAAACCCACGAGACTCTGCCGCCACCTGTGGCAGAAAACATAAATTGAAAATGAAGGCATTAAAAGGTGAAAAATAACAGATGAGATTTTGAAGCTGAAAATATGAGTTGCTATTTGGGCAAATCGCCTGGAATCATGTGATAACCTAACTTTGTGCTGAATACAAAATAAATATGTGTATTTATTCTTGGGTTTATGTAGTAATAGGGAAACAAGTAAAACAATGTAAGGTCCTCTTTTCTAAGTTTCAAATATAATGTGCTTCTCACAACAAAGAGAGAGAGAGAGAGAGCCAAATAAAGAGAAAAGGTAAATTGCAACACAGCAGGTCTCTCATTAATGGGTCTCATTTTTTTTTTTTTTTTTTGAGACTGAAGAGTTTACCTGTATTATTGATTTTAAATCAAATAAGAAATTCTCAGGAATCTTCTGCTCTTTGCTTCTTAGGTTGTGATTTCACATGCAAATGAATTTCCATGTTTTAACTGGACCAGACTAATTTAGTTAAGATAATACATTCAACGAAAGGTTCACCTATAAGCATATGGAGTCTTATGTCTTTTAGAAAATTTTTGATTCTGTGTACCCATCACTGACATAACCACTGAGTAATGAATAAAGTGAACCACAGGGAGTAGTTTCAGGCTTTAGTTTCTGTCATGCGGGAAAAAAATCACAAATTGTTAGATACAGGAATATTATTTTTAAAACTATGATTTGAAAAAGGCACAATCAGCTAATTGAAGCCAGAAGAAAAATGCTTAAATAATATATACAGTGGAAATCTTGGTAGAAACTAGTTTTTAAATATTTTAAAAGATGTTTTGCCTTCTGTGGCTCAAAACAGTCCCAGGAAATAATGACACAGAAAAATAAGAACCTGTATAAAGCTGATCAGGAAAAACTGGGGCAAACAAATTCCTAAATACCACAAAAACAGAAATGAGCTAGTCAAGTAGAGTGACAGCTACAAACACTCACATTTATTTTGTCATTCATATTGTGAATTTATAAAAGAAAATATGACAATGCAGAGATTTACATATCAAGTCTAATTGTAGCAGTAATATTTACACATAGACTTTAGACAGATTTGTATATAACTCTTTTCCCAAAAGGAGAGGAGAATGACACTCAAATTTGAATTAAACTTCTACAAGTTTAGGGTTGTGCTGTTGGGATGTTAATCTTCGCCCTCTAAAATTTTGACTTGAGTGTTCTGAGGTGGTAATATAATATGACAAGAGCTATATGAGCAATAAGAATAAATAGTTTTGTAGTACTAGTTAGGAAATAATATAATGCTTCATTTGTAAGTCATGCAATCTGTATTAGTTCCCTGTTGATGTGTACCCTAAAACTTAGCTGAAAACAGCACATATTCATTTTCTCACTGTTTCTGTGGATCAGAAATTGAAACACTGCTCCACTGGGCCTTTTCTTACACGAGCTCTCAAAAAGCTGTAATCAACATGTTGACCAGGTCTGGGGGGTTCATCTCAGGGCTCCATTCGGACAGATCCACTCTCAAGCTCACTTAAGTGGTTGTCGGTGGGAGTCAGTACTTTAAGGGAAGTTGAACAGAGGACCTAAGTTCCTTGCTAGATGTTAGCCAAGAACTGCACTCAGGATGTTACTGCACGGGCTTCTCCAACACAGCTACTTTCTTGAACAAAGCAAGCAAGAGTGTCCACTAGCTAGATGAAAGTAACCATTTTTTACAAAGATTATGGAAATGACATACCATGTTTGATTTATTACATTTCCATAAAGCAAATAAAATTGGCAGAAGAAAATGATGTCATGGACTTGTTGCAATACTAAAACTCTTTTCAGTAGTTATAGCCCTTTAGAATTCTGTAGAAATAATAACCAGTCAAAAAACAATTCGGCTTATCAAATTGTGTGAAATTTTATTAACCTGGTATTGCTTAATTATAGTGAACTGGCTTAACTTCATGCCAAGGCTAACTAAAGGAAGAGGGAATTAGAAAATTTGTAAAAAATAAGCCCAGTCCCTGTTTTTAAATCTTATAACCCACCCCATTTGTTCCCTCTGCTCACTTTAATTATTCACCAATTACAATGACAACTAGTTATTAATGAAGGAAAGGAAGTTGACTGAAGTCTGCTCTTCAAAAACATTATCTTCCTGGCATTGCTTGTTCTATAACAATAATGATTAGATAGACAGTTACAACTTTTCTAGACTTCGCTGATTCCCATAAGATTTTAACTCTTCATTAATCCCTTGAGAACTGAGGTTAGAAAGCAGGAACAGGTAGCTGAGAGATCTACACCATTAGGATAACAGTACTCAAAAAACTCCAGTGGAGGCCCGCAAAGGAGAACCACTTCATGAAATAAAGGTTAGTAACATGATACCACCTATGAGACTTTGATTTCCTGGGTTACAGTTTGTCTAAGGAGACCTCGCAGTGTGGATTAGGAGAGAAAGACAAAGTTCTGTGGACATATGGATATATATATATATTTCAAAACCAGTTATAGATAGAGGAGTGATTTAAAAATACTTAATTCAATAGAATAAGAAAAATAAAAAATAAAACAGGAAATACATAAACTCAAAAAAGATAAAATAAGTCCAAGTATTATATATAAGGTCTACATATCTTATATACATGTTATTTTTTCAGTAAAAAAACAAATATATCAAATTGAATTTTTAATGCTTAAATCAAAATAAAAAATAAGGTTGAAAATAATGTATAAAGGTGCTGAGAAAATATATCAGTCAGCAATTAATGCTAATTTGGCAATATTCAAATGAGATTATAGTTTATTACATAAAAGCAAAGTTAGTATTACATAATTCTCATTTCTAACAGAAAATTAAACTGTTTCTAATGACAGCGCTTACAAAAAAGTCCTTCCTAATGACAAAAATAACCTGTTAAGAGACAATTCTCTAAGGGTTTTTCTCAAAACATAGGTTCTTACAGTATTTTGTTGTCAATTATTCTTCCAATAATATTTCTATAGGGTAGAGCTTTGTATAGAGATATGCTCTTTCTTTAGAGCAGATAGATAGATAGAAACACACACACATATATAATATATATAGAGAGAGAGATATATAGTTATATATATATATATATATATATATATATATATTTTTTTTTTTACTAACCAATATAAGAAAAATAATATCTACCTTTGGGGGAAAGTTAAGGCTTATTTGATTGCAGCACATTATAATGAATTAAAATTTCTAAGTTTGAAGTTCCTTTCTTGTAATGCAATCTACTGCTTATTCAGGAATAGTTGGGCTCTTGTAGCATTGCCATATGGGAATTTGGGTTCAGGGAACTGGAGAAAGAATATAAAAATACTGAAGCTGCTGCTATCACTATGAATAATAAAATATTTAATGGTTCTAAACCAGGAGTCTCATGTTTTTGGAAGTATTCATGAAATTATGGAATGTTAACTTGTGAGCTAACCTATATAGGTTAAATTTCAGATGCTTCACAGTTCTTGACACAACCAATAATGTATAGCAATAATGAACATGCATGTAATTAATAAAGTAGTCTTGAAATATATACTGGAAATGCTGACATATTGATAAAAAGAAAGATATAATTATTCAATCATAATGTAAGATTTAGGTGTTCATATCTCAAAAACTGATGGGTCAAGCATATTAATATTGGTTTATCATTAATACACAAAAATAAAGAAACCTAAAGCTTCTAGATATGTATATGTATATATTCAAGGCTAAAACAATGTTGAAGTCCATGTGAAAATTTACAAATATTTGCTAATACTAGTTTAAAAAGGAAGTTATGATTAATATGAAAGAATTAAAACCCTGCAGATTGTACTGAGTGTCCACTGAATTAAAATGGAATAAGTAAAAAAATAACAATGTAAATTACATAATGCTTAGAATTAAGTAAAAAAGTCTTCATGAAAGGACTTTTGGTGTGATGGTAAGTTGATACTTAAAGGTACATTGCTAGTATTTCTTTTTTAACAGAGAAAGAAGAGATGAATGATTTAATTGGTGCTTGTTTAGTTAGATTAACAACAAAAAAGTAAACCAAAAAGATATATAAAAAAATAAAATATGTCAAAAAGCTGTTATTAATGAAATAAAGAACCAGAGTGAGAGAAAAATATTGAACAATGATTATATGAAATATCTAATAAAATAAACTTCTAAAATTAAGCTTAGTTAAAAAAAATAAATTAATACATCACTGTCTTTAAAAGATATGTAAATAATAAACACTTTTATATCAACAAATTTTAAAATGTGGACAAAAATAAATAATTTTCTAGAATAACAGTTGTCAAATATTTTGGTGTCTACACTTTTCAAATTATTGATGACTCCAAAGTGCTTTTATGTATGCAAGCTATATCTATGAACACTTATAGTTTAAAAATGATATTATAATATACATATATTAACTCATTTTACATGAATTAACTCATTTTGATATAATAATAAACCCATTACATGTTAATATATGATGCATATCAAATTTTATGAAAGAGCAACTATACGCCTTTGGTAAAAGGATGGATCTACTCTATCTTTGTTGGGACCATAATAATAAAATATTGTAGATTGGCTGATTTAAACAACAGAAATTTCTTGTGTCACAATTCTGGAAGTTAGAAATCCAAGACCAAAGTTCTAGCAGATTGAGATTCTAATGGGAGCTCTGTTTCTAGCTTGCAGATGGCCACTTTGTCCATCTTGTCCTTACCTCACATGGCCTTTCCTCTGAGCAAATGAGAGAATAGGGGAAAGGAGTAGGTACGGTATAGGGAAGAGAGAGAAGAAGAGTGAGAGAGATTCTTATCTTCTTATAAGGCCACCAATCCTGTCAGATTAGGCTCCTACCTATTAGACACTGAATGTTTGGGACCCTCAAAAATTCATATTGAAGCTTCAACTCACTTTGTGACTTTATTTCAAGCTGGAGCCCTTAGGAGGTAATTAAGGCTAAATAAGGTCAGAAGAATGGGACCCTGATCTGAATGGATTAGCATCCTCATAAGAAGAAACACCAGAAAGCTCAGTCTCTCTCTGCACACATACAAGAGGCCATTTGAGCACACATCAAGATGGAGGCCCCATGTAAGTCAAAAGTAGAAGCTCAGAATGAAACCTATCTTGCTAGCTCCTTGACTTTGGTCTTCCCAGCCTCTAGAAAGCTAAAAAGTGAATCTTTTTGTTTAAGCTCCTTGTGTTATGATAGCCTGAGCAGACTAACATGCAGCTCTTATGAGCTTATATAACCTTAATTACCTCCTAAAAGCCCTGTTTCCAAATACTGTCAAGTTGAAGGTTAAGGCTTAAACATATGAATTTGTGAAGACACAGTTTATTCCCTAGAATTATACAAGATACAAAAAGCACAGAGCAAATATTAGAAGATTGATTAATATAATTATATTATATAAAATAATCTGTATGACAAATATACCATAAACAAAACTAAAGTATTAGCCATAGACTTAAAGGAGATATTTCCAACATTTGCAATAGGTGAAATGTACTGAAGAATATAAGTAACTGCTACAAATCAGTAAGACAAATAGCCAAAAAGGCAATGTATGCAAAGGATATAAATAGGAATTACTAAACAAGGAAATACAATGGCCAATAAACATATGAAAAGGCTCTCAACCATTTTGTATTTCTGTAGGGAAATGCAAATTGTGAAAAAATGAGATTCTTTTCATACCCAAGTGATTAGCAAAGTAAAAATGAATCTGGCAGTGTCAAATATTTGTAGGATGATAGGAAAAGACAACTGTCATAAGCCTTTGCTGAAGAGAAGAATATTGGTCAAACCATTTAGAAAAGTAGTTTCAGTCTTCCTAATATAATTGATACATGCATGTTCTGTGATACATCCATTACACTCCTATTACATACCCTACTGAAATTCTCTTACCTGTAGAGAAGAAAACATGTACAGGAGAAGCCCTGAGATACTGAAAAGTTGGAATTAATCCAAATGTCTCCATTAGTAGTTGTGGAGGTTGAGACCTAAAGCTGTGTTTCAAGCATGCTCGGTACAGTGTGGCAGACAACATGTGCTTATCTGAAAGATAACACCACCTCCTCGGAGAGTGATGTAAAACAACACATGCCTATCAGATATTACTAAACATGTGCTTATCAAAGTTGATGTATATATCATGTGCCTACTGGGACTGAGGCCCTGGCTGGTTTAGCTCAGTGGATTGAGCGTCGGCCTGCGAGCTAAGTGTCGCTGGTTCGATCTTCCAGTCAGGGTACATCAGAGAAGGAAAACTCTGACTCCAAAAAACCTCCGCTGCCTTGCGGCATACCTCTTCAGGGGAAAGGCTAAGGGAGTAAACCCCGACAGAAAATCCGGAGCCGGAGTCCCTAAGGCGGTTTGACGTTGTAGTCAACACCGGCAACTCCTGCGGCGCACCTGATGCCAAGCTGTATTGACTTTGTCTTTCCCTTGGACCCTTCAGCTGCGAAGAGAGGGGGGGTCTGCTGCATGGGCAACAGCAGACCCTCCATATCACCCTGCCCAGGCTCTGTAGCTTCAGTTTCACTGGAGAGGACATTCCAGCGTCATCGCAAGATGTCGACTCAACACGGGAGGAGACAGATACGATGTCACTCCCGAGTCGGACTGCACAGCCATTCTCGGCGGTGCAGATAGACTCTTAAGAAGCTACACCATCGTCTCTCGAGACGGACAGCTGCCGACGACTGGGACTGAGGAAAATAGCAGGTGCTTATCCAAATTAAGAAAAACATGTATGAGAGAGAATGGTGCAAAATAAACATGACTGCAACCAAAAGAAGCATAAAAGTAGAGGACTTTAGACCATGGACTACACATCTGGAGAGCAAGTCACTTTGAGATGTCCCACCATGGGAGAGAAAGAGCTCCACTGGGTTTCTTTCTTTCTGACCCTGCCTTGCAAGACCTTGACCACCGTTTGTTGCCTCCGAGAGCGGGACCTGTTCTGGACTCTTGGGACCTGGGTTCATTATCTCCCACTTCTCTGGTGTGATGTTATCACTGATTGTTGCCAAGTGATTATTGTTATTAGGTTAGTATGGATAAAAGCTGAGTCAATGGCAGAGTCACCTGTTGATTTACTGGCATTGCTCAGTGCTGGTATCAGTTGCAGGACTGGTAGTTGCATAGACAGCCTGGTGCTTTTGGTTCTTAATGCCCCAGTCAGATGACCCAAGCAGGGACTGAAGGCTAAATATAATGCTCATGACAGTGGTGAAATAGATATATAATAAGTGTGATTTATTTATGCAGTGGAATACCAGAGAGGTTTTTAAAGGGAAGGAACTTGAATCTATCTAAAGATAGACTTTTAAGCAGAATGTTGAATGAGGGGGAAAAAAGCAAGTTACAGAATGTTAACCTGAATAAGATAAATGTTATGTAACTTTTGTAAAGGTGGAAGGTATAAAGATTGTGCAAGCTAACAGTAACCTTGGAGCTACATGTATATATTTTAGAAGGAAAGCTTTCAGAGCCAGTATAGTAGGAGTAATGGAAGCAAGGGTAATACTATGCTAGTCTCCAATTAGCATTTTCCTTAACTAACGGGGATTTGTCACACTGCAATAACATTAATAGTCCATATAGTATAGCTGCTGACCCCAGGACTGACTCAATTCAGAAAGCAAAGATCAATGGGGTGTGCTGATCCTTATCCATCCAATTGAATGCCCATAATCACACTCAAGGCATGCTATGATAGGTATTACCTTCTGTAAATTCCATTCCTTGGTATGTCCATAATGGTCTCATTCTTCCAAATGGACCATCTCATAATTATGCCTGACCCTCATGACTTATAGAGGTATTTCCTAAATATAAAATATTTTCAGAGAGATATTAATTGTCAAAATACTAGAAAAGCATTGTATGCTTGAAATGGAGGCTAGGATTGACTGATGTGTGGTTGGCCAGGTGGATGATCAAAAAAGAGAATCCCACTGGGGCCAGGTAAATAGCCTAGGTTTGTTCTCAGTAGCTGCAGCTGCTAGAGAAGTGACCATACAATAGCTTCCTTGACCAGCTGCTCTGGCCGTCTGCCAGCTCCAGGGAATTAGAACTGTCAAGCAATGGGAATTGCCAAGCTTCTTGGAGGAGCTAGTCACATTTAAATGGTCTATCTCACCCCACCAAACCTATATATAGCTCCATGAACAAGAAAGGGTCTAAATGGGGCTATTGATAAAGAAATGAGTATTTTCACTATATATATATATATATATATATATATATACACACACACATATATATATATATGTATATATATAGTCTTTATTTCAAGTTACCTGCCTGATCTTAGCCATATTATTACAAATTACTCTTCTAATGCTAGAAGTCTTTTATCATAATCACCTGTGCATTAAAACACTTATGAAATTTCCCAATTTAAGCCCAGCATTCAGCATGCCACCTGGTAGCATAACTCATTTTTAGACTGCCACTGTGTTCCTCTATCTGTTTATCAACCCTGATTCCTCTTAGAGCACTAATAAGAACACATTATGCAGAAATCTTGAATTAGTTTAAGTTCTAATTGACAGAACACTTGAACTTGACTGAGAAGATAAATACTAAATAATCTGTGTTTATACCTTTGTTTATCTGCTGTTGACATTTCTGTAAATGTTTAAAAGAGAAAAATCTCAACCATTGAATAGCTTTTTATGTAACTCATGGAGGCTATTTATTCACTTAATTACAAATATTAATTTAAAAAGTCTTGCAACAAAAAATTCAAACTCATAGTAAACCAACTTTATTATTTGCTTTATATTTGAATATGAAATATTTGTAACAGTATTTTTATTTTAATACTATATTAAGTATTTGAAAAATTTAGTAGCCAACAGTCTTGAAATTTATATTTTATCTCTGTAATAGTGAATATTATTATACTGCTTAGTTGTTGTCCTATATTTTGTTTACTCATAATTTTGGACTCTATCAAATCTAGCTACCATAGCTCCTACAAATAAGTTTTAAGAAATTTAAGAATTAGGTCACAGGCTAATAATTATATTTTTCTAGTTATGAAAGAGTATATTATAGAAAGAAACACTGTTTTGCCATGATGTCATTGATAAGAAATATGTAACTTTGTATTAACCTTTATGTTGTACCTGCTTGAAGAAGTTTCCCAAGCACTTGAACTTACTTTTGTTTGTAACTCACTTCTTGTTATATATACCAGCAAAACATTTTTTATGTAACATTATTGTTGCCATCAGCATTTTTAAGCATGATGTTTGATTTTTGCTTTAATTTATTTAAAGATCACCTACTTTGCTTCCTAAAATAAGTAGATAGATAATCCTATCAGCCAATCAGTGTTAAACTATTGCCATAATTTCCCCCTGCTTTGACTTCTCCATTTTAATAATTCTGTGCTAAATGGAATCAAATTAAAAGGAACAACTTTTCTACATGTTTCCCTTTAACAGAAATCTTTTTGGACAAATACGTTGTCTCCAAATATAAACTTTTAATGGTTTACTTTTTTATTGCTGACCAGCAGAGGACAGAGCACTTGAAATATCATTCCCCACTGATGCCAAACTTATTTGTTTCTTGGTCACTGTTTCAAAAATTTGAAATTTTAGGTTCTGTTTCTGTTTGTTTTCAGATATTGGAGGCTTTAAAAAAATACTGCTCATGATTAATATGCCTTATATGGACACCTCTTTTCAATAATGTTTTAATATAGAAGAACTATCATATATACAAACAGACATTTTTAAGATTTAAATGATATAAGCTTATTGTTCAAAAGAGAGATGGACCAGTTTTCATGCCAATCTTGCTAACTGATGATTTAAGGCTGAACCCTTCTTTTACAAAATATTCAGAATCTCTTATTATAAAATTATTGGGAAAGACTGTCCTATCTAATGACAGAAGCAGGATTAGATTCAAAGTAGAAAAAAATTAAGCATTTTTCATTCCTGACATAAAATATTAGAAGCCAAAGTATAAATAGACAAAATCAATATTAGTTAGATAAAATGGATGGTGAATTCTCCAAATATTGTAGTGCATACAAAAAGAAATAAATTCAGTGGAGAGAATGATAAAGCTTCAGAGATTTGAATAAATATAGTGGATTTTAAGAATGTAGGTGAGAGATCTGATTAAAGTGAAGGATTTACATTGGGGAGCACTAGAAGATAAACTTTAAAATAGGTATGTTTGGAAAAGACTGAAAGCCAGTCAGGAATTTCTATTTAGCCCATCCTAAAGGATTATTTATGATTGAAAAGTAACCAAGAAGCGATATTGTTGAGAGTCAAATGAAGAAGAAAATGAATTAAAGAATGAAGCCCACTTGGAACCCATGGCCATTGAAAGCATTAGCTAATTAAGAATTTGGGTTATGGCACTGAAAACTGAAAATAATTAGTACCCTATTATTGTTTTCTGTTTTATAGATAGGAAATTTTATTTAAAGTTTTAAAAATTACTAATTTGATAGGAAGTATCAAATATGGAATTTTATATTTTGATCAAACATTGGTGATTATAAATTTAGACTACTGCTAGCTGTTATTATAAGTCAGCTATCTTAGTTATTGTATATCAGGGATGTTATTTTACACTCAAATAACTATTCAGATGTTCCTGATGGTGAGTAATCTTCCATGTGGTAATTTAGGTTTTTATATCTTGGCTCTACCCTCCCTTAGGACCTTGGAGTTCTCTAAAGTCATCCAGCAGAAAGGTAAAGGAAGTGTGGAGAAGATACACTTGCTTCTTTAAACCTTAGCCCAGAAGTGAGAAAATCATTATATTCCACTGAAATGTGCCCAACATGCAAGAATGAAAAATATAGTCTATGGTTGGGCGGCTACTTCTCTGCAACAATTCTCTCTATATGTGGAAGGGGGAGTATAAATTTTGGCTAGCAAGCCATCACTACTACAGAGACTATCTAGCTTATATTCCTATTTTACAGATAATTTCCAGGTTCAGAGAGCTTAGCCAAATATCTCAATTTACATAAGAAATGACACAAATCCAGACTACATAATTCCAGTTATTGATTTCTTTATTCATTCAAAGATTATCTACATAATTTTTATCTTGGGCCAGACACTGTGATAAGTAGTATGGATAATTTGTTGAGAAAACACAAAAATTATATGCAAACTGAATTGCCACTCTGCTTTATCATAATAAGTTGTATGTAATGAAATTATTACCATTAATTATTAAAAATGTATAGCTTCTAACTCAATTCTTAATTAATAGCTAAACAATTAAGTTTGGGATCAAGCAGAGGTTGTATAGATTAATAAATAACTGACATTTAATGACTCTTGGCTCTACGTACTTCAATATGTTTATGCTTTAATTTGATTGTTTTGAAAACTGAAATAATGTAACTGATTCATTAATTCATTTATCCAACAAGGATTTATTGAGCACCTATTGTTAATGGTGAACAGCACCAGGTGTTAGACCTTGGTCCTTTAGTCTTGGCTAAGAAAGAATTCATAACCAAGATTCAAATACAAGCAAAAGTTTATTTAGGAAGTCACAGAAGTAGAATTATGCCATGGAAAAAGTGAGCCAGATAATATGTCACATATTTTAAGTTATATAGAGAAAAATAAAGCACAGTAATAGATACAGAGATTGCTTGAAAGGTGGATGTTTTCAATAGGGTGATCATGAAAGGCCTCTCTGGTGGGTTGACAGGTGAGCACAAATCAGAAGGAAATTAGAGAACAAGCCCTGTAGTAAGTTGGCAGAATAACAGCCCAGACACATGGTCCAGCAAATGCAAATATTATTAAATGGAAATGTGTTTGAGGAAGAAGTAAAGTAGTGTTTCTGAGCTGAGGATATGAGAATAGTAAATACTGACCAAGAAGGTCTTATCTGTTTTCTTGGCATGACTAGACTTTGGACAGGTTTCTTCCTGGGTCTAGTCTCCCACCTTCCCTTTTCTTGAAACACAAACTCTATAACTTTACAATTGTAATTTTTTTCTCTGTCTCTTTGAAAGGTATGCAAATCTCCCAGCCTGTTACCAGTTTACAGCTCCGGAAATGTCTTTCTTAAGGATGTGAAAATCATCTTTCTGAAAGAGACAGCACTCCTATCTCCTAGTCACTGGACAGGTATGAGCCTAATTTCTGTAAGCACATTGCTCCAAATTGTAGATAACTACCACTTATCATGAAGGTAGGTGAAATATTACTTTTCCTTTGGGTGAAGACAATTAGCAAGCACAAGTGACCTGTGCTTCCTTCTACCCCAACTCCTAAAAATTCTGTAGCCCTTTGTTTCAGTAGAATTAAGTTCAGTCTCTTGCCTATTGCAATATAGAATAAAGACTTTCTTTACTGTTTAACTTTGACAATACTAGGGAACTGTTCACAGAGTTAGGGCAAGGCCGGGTCAAATATGGTCTTTTGACTATGTCAATATTTTTGTTTTTCTTTGAGTAACTGGAGCTTTCTCTGGAATTTTGAGCAGAGGACAGTTATAATACACCTTATGTTCTACAAAATCACTAGCTATCATATGGAGTATGAAATGGGAGATAGAAACAGAAAAAAAAAAAAAAGAAAAACTAGTTAAAAAACTATTACAATAACCCAATTACTACATCCCTAAAAGGAACACTCCCAGTGAGTTGAACTTGGAAATACATATAGTTCTTCACTTTGCATGGAAAGAAAAACACATTCCAAGATACTGATTCATGGGTATTGGCTAATCATTTGTTCAGTTGGTGTGGGACTTTAGTTGGTCTGAAAAACCAGGCTGACAGATCTGTGTCAAGGTCTGGAGAAAAGGTATTTGTTGTGACCTCTCAGAAAATGACAGAGTATAAAGATAATTGTAACTTATTTGAATGATTACCAGAGAGCAATGTCTGTGTCTGCTTTATTGCTCAAACCTGTCAACCCAGGCTCTTATACCACCTCCTTACTGTATGCCTCCAGAGCTGGGTTTAGTGGCTTCTTGAATTCTGCTGATCTCTGCTTGCCTTACCTCCCCATCTTTTTGTTCTCAGCAATTCTAACATCATTACAGTACTTGTTATATTATAATCCCTCTACTCAACTACCTGGTGTGTCTGTTGGTTTGTTTTAAATCTCTTAACTACTCACTGACTAATGGAATCGGTTACTTTTTTTAAAAAAAAGTAATTGAGCTTTAATGCATTCTTTAGGATATAGCAATGATTAATCTGTCAGTTTACTGTAAAAAGGAACGTTCATTTTTTTTTTATGTTTGCTCATTCTTTTAGTCAGTTATTTTTTGTTTTGTTGAAGGAGTTGTATTTAAGATTTTATTTGGCCTTCCAAGTTACAGAATCAGGCGGCCTTGGAAAAAATGATTCTGTTTTCTTGGAACCAAATATATATCTGGCTTTATATCTATGTAACAGTGACATAAGAAATGAGCATGTTCCAGTCTACTTTTACTGTGCAATTTTCTGAGTAGGTCCCATTGACTATATAACATTGTTTAGAGCCCAATCCCCACAAAGATTTCTTCTCCATCACTTCTCAAACAATATCTATCTTGAGAAATGAAAAAAGTGTCACAGAAGTACTCAGCAATACATGAGCTAAAAACCCCACAATAGCTATGGGGCTTCTTAAGAGCTCTATTGAGGTATAGAGGAAAATGTGAATTCAACTTCTATATTATAGTCTTCTCATTTGTAAATAGAAAAAGTAATACTTATTTATATCTCTTAGTTGATATAAAATTAATTAGAATGTCATAATTCTTTGAGACTTGTGAATGAAATTGACTGTACAGGAATAAATTTTGATAGCCATTCTTAATGTTAATCCTAACAATAAAAAATAAAATTTCTTTACTTCTTCATGATTTAGTTAGTAATTGCTAATTTGTAATTTAAAGATACTGTGAAAGACTGCTTATTTAAGGAAAGAACATATAGCTTTAGAAAACTTTTATGAAATAGAATGTAAAATGAATATGGTAAGGAATTTGTTTTACTCATTGCTATATCCTGAACATATAGAAGTATGCCTTACCATGCTCAGTATATATTTGTTAATGCATATGTGTAAAAGGTATTTTGTTAACACATGTACATTCATGGCTGTAGTAAAAAACTCACCACAAGTACCAATCTGAATTCATATCCATGTCAAAAAACATACCACACATATATACACACATACACACACACACATGGTTTTTCAAGTAAATAATTAATTACAATATACAGGTTATCCCTAAGAAAGCATTTAAATGAAAGAATTTTTTTTTAATTTAAAATTTCTTTTTTTCTGGAAACCTATAAAATGTGAAGGTAGCCTTAACTGATATTGATAGTATATTATAAGAACCAATGAAAATGTTACCTTAACTTTATCTTATTTTCTATCTTTGTATGATGTTTATAAATCATTCTTATGTAATTGTATTAATATGTTCTTTGGATTTCATGCATTCACATAGGCCCTTCCTGTATAGTGCATTTTCTCCCTGCATTTACAGTGCTTTGAGTTTCATGAAATAGTGCTACATTGGCATCTCTTCTTACTTTTGTTACAGAACTCCTAGGCTGCTCCGATTGAAACAGAACCCACAGGCTGTTTAGTTAGCGGCCCGATTGCCCGCCACCAGAATTATAACTCTCAATACCAGAGTTTAGTGAAAAGAAAAATAATTGTTTATTTAACAGATATATATTTAGATTATTTGCGGATTTCTGCCGCTAGGTCTTATGTTCTTTAAAACACCCACAAACACATAGTTCTGCCTCCCCCTACCAAACCAGGCTAGTTTTAGAAAAGTTAGAGATACCATTTCCCTACTTCCTAGACACAATTCAGCTTTACTGGTAGCTGCCAATCATTCAGTTCTGATTGGGGAGGTCTTTCTGTGCTGTGGTGTCCACCAGCTCTTAATGCAGTACCACATGGATTCTCAGCCTCCTTGTAAACTGTCTTCTTCCTGCAAACCGTGTGGATCTCCTCTCCTTCTCAAAACAACATGGCAAGAACCCTTCTTAAAGCAGCCTGGCGACCCCCCTTGAAACAACCCTGAGACCCCTGCTAAAATGTCTGCAGCTGCTTTTAAATCCCTGACTGCGTCCTCTGACACAGTGGGTGTAGCCACCAGTTCTGACCATTCACAGAACCCTACGCAGGCTCTGTTCGCTCTTTGAGTATCATCCCACAGTCCAAGACCCCTCCCATCTTCCTGGGCCTTGGAAATTTCAAAGCGGATCTTTGTGCAACAAAGTTTCCAGCCACTAGCCCCAGGCATGCAAAGGCATCCTGAAAGCTGCTGCCTTTTTCCTATCTCCCGGCTGCAAACTCTGGGGTTTGTTTTTGGACTCCGCTGTTTCTGTAACACTTTCTCATCCCCAAATCCTTTATACCTCTGGTTCTGATACAAATCTACAATGCAAAACAGATATTCTTACCATGGAATTATATTAATAACATTAATTTACAAAAGGAATGTTGTTTCAATGACTTGAATTCAGGAAACTGGCAAAACTAACTCCTGTCATTCTGCCAGGTAACTAATCTTATAAGAGTCTATAAAATGTGAAGTTAACCTTAGCTGGTTATATAAGAAATTTTGAATTTGATATCTTCAAAACAAAACAAACAACAACAAAAAATAGAAATGAAACATTACAATTAATACTATCTCTCAGAATTACTACTTGATTTTACCATTATGTATTGTGGTTGCCATTGTTGTTGCTTTGGCATTCGCAGATAGATGCTGCCTTACCTTTGTGGGCCTATCACTTACATTGAACTCCAAGCCTATCACATCAACACACATTCCTTTAACTCATCTGGAGAACTTACATCATTCATATTTCCCTCTCTCTTCTTAGGGAAATGTCTTACTTATTTCCCTTTTATGTGGGCAGTGATTACTTTCATTCTTCAAAGGACCCATTCAACCAACATACTGCTTTCTTTTTGCAGTCTTTTAACATGTACAATGGCCCTACTAATTTTCTACTTAATATTTACCAACAAATTATACATTCTGTAAGTTCTCTTGTTTATGTATGGGCATTCCCCAATTTGTAAATATGGTATATTTCAAGTGTCCATTTGTAAGGTGGTAATTTAATACCCAAAATTCATTATCAGTGGGAAACAATATCCTAAATTGTATTTGTATCACCAAGCCAACACCAAAGCCTTTTGGACAGTATTTTTGGCTATATGATTCCAAATAATTATAACAATGCTTACTGTAGGGAGTATATTTATGTCTCAAAATTGATGTAACCCATATCTCTAAGGCCACAGTGACTTGGGTGTAAGAAGTTTATAGGTATAGTGAAATAATATATTTTAAACATATTCTATTATGACCACAAGCAACACTTCTGAAGCCTGATCCCACTGCATTCAATTTGTTTTTCAACAAAACTACTTCAAATTTCTTAAGTTTTCCTAAAATTGTGCTAAGAGTCCCCAATAACTGCTTCACATGTACTTTTAAGAACTTATCCTGAAAGGTATTATGTTGTATATTGCTTCCACCTATCTGCTATTTTCCTTTTCTTTTTTCTTGTTGCTCTATACTCCTTGATGCAATTTATTATTGTTATTTATTTATTTTTTAAATATTTTATTTATTTATTTTAGAGAGATAGGAAAGGAGGGAGAGAAATATCAATTTGTGGTTGCCTCTCACATGCCCCAACTGAGAACCTGGTCCACAACCCAGGCATGTGCCCTGACCAGGAATCAAAATAGCAGGTGAATTTTTGCTTTGTGGAACAATGTACCAGACAAATGAGCATCACCAGTCAGGGCAAACATGTAATTTTTTTTAAGTTAAACAAATATCTGTGTAGCTGTTATTTAGTCCAAGACATCAAACATTTTGAGAAAATATAATGTTGCTCTTTATTTTTTTTATGAAATGCTTCTTTGAGATAAAAATGTTGGCTTTGAATTATTCTATTTTAATGTGTATGGGGATAGAGATTTCATTTTCACTGCTATATTGAAATCATTGTATGAGTATACTGAAAATTATTATTCCATTTGTAAATATTGAGGAGGGAAATCATAACTTTTAATTGTCATAGACAACACTGTATAAAGCATGTTTGCAGATCTATCTTGATATACACATGTAACTGTTTTTCTGAGGTAGATAACCAGTAGTAGAGTTGCGAGTTGTAGGATATGTGCATTCATGTCCCTTTTTATTAGGTTACACCAAACTGATTTTCAGAGTAGGAGTAGCAGTATTAATTTCCATCAACCAACATCCTTGTCAGAACTTGGCATTATCTAAGTTTGCCCATCTGCTGAATGTAACATTGTTTATCATAGTCGTTGTAATTTTCATTTTCTTGATTATTAACATAATTTTATAAATATGTAAGCCATTCATGCTTCTATAATGCAACTTCTGATTACTCCTAGTGCTTAATTTTTTAATTATTTTGTCTTTTTTGTTGATTCATAGGAATTATTTAGTATGTATTCTAGATAGATGCTCTGTTGGTTTTGTTTTGTAAAAACTTTCTCCTGGATTGTTGACAGAATTTCACGTTTTGTAAGTGTCTTTTGATGAATATAAATTTCATCTGAAATTTTTTTTTTATATTGCTCCAGGAATGTTTACTGCCCACTAATCTACATTACCCTTTCCTGAATTTGGAAAGTCTGACAAACATTATAGTTATCTAAGACTTTAACTTAGCTCAAACATAGATAATAATTAAATTATTGTTGCTGCAGACTATGCCAAAGGAAGCAGTGTATTTTCCTCTGGTTGCATGTATAATAATGCCCCAAAGTGTATTCTTCAAGGTAAGGATATTAACATTTTTTGCTCCTCTATTTCTGAAGCTGTGAAATTAATAAATCTGAGTATGTTGTATTAGATTGAGGGCCTTAATCAAGAAAATGCAAAAAATGAAAATTTGATAACTTAGACTGTAATCTTGGCTGTATGTTATTTCACTTTGTGTTCTAAAAAAGTCACACTTTTTGACTCTAAATATTGTCTGTAGCAACATCAAAACAAAGTATCTAGCAACCCCTATTCATTAGTTTAAATACTTATCCAAAAAAGTGTTGTTCATTGTTTATAATAATATGCAGTACTGATTTTAGATTGAATTTGAGTCATTATATCTAGGCAATCTTGGTGTCAATTTCCAAATAAGAAAATTATCAAGTATTCTTCTACTATGATTCTTGTCACTCATTGTTTAACTGATACTCATATAAGAATGTCTTGCATAGATGGAAAAGTCTACTACAAAATCCTTTACACTAAAAGGGTCTTTTATCAGTAGGGTCAGCAAATAAGAGATGGAATTTGAAAAGAATAGTATTTGTTCTTCTTATTGATAATTATTAAGATGTAAACAGTTTTTATTTTGCTGATCTTTCACTTCTTAATATAATGCAATATAGTAAACACAACTATTTATAGTTTTAATAAATAATGATACAAATGTGCACACACAGTGTATGTTTGTAGCCTCTCTAGAACCATAAATCAGAAACCTGGAAATATTAAGAACATTTCAGGAAGAAAGAGAGCAAGAGCAACTTCTTTAGAAATAACTTTATAACTTCCAGTCAAGATGGAGGCATAGGTAGAAATGCTTCAACTCCTCACACAACCACAAAAAGAATCACAACTAAGTCTCAAAACAAATAACACCCAGAGCTGTCAGAAAATCAAACTGTGTGAAAGTGTGACAACCAAGGATTTAAAGAAGCCATAATTAGCCACACAGGTAAAAGGGACAGAGATGCAGAGATGAGGTAGAGAGGCAACAGCAGGGGTGGAATGGGCACAGGTGGTTCCACATTCACGTGTGATTAATGAAAATATGGTGAGATACCTTGGAAGCTAGAGATCCCAGCCCTAGGCCAGAATTCACAGTCCAAGATTCCAGTGCCCAGGAAAATAAATTCCCATAACTTCTGGCTGTAAAAACCAATGGGGGGCTGGAGTGGCAGAAGAAACTGCTGGATTTTCAGGTAACTTCACTTAAAGGGCCCACATGTCTTAAAACATATGCAAACCCACCCATTCGGGGATTCAACACCAGGGCAACAGCTAGCAGGGTGCCAGTCTCATATGGGAAGTGGGTGAAGTGACTGGAAATAAAGTGAGTGCTGGGAAAAATCCCAGAAGCCAAGCACCAGTGCAGTCTCCTCTCTGAGCCCTCCTCCCACACAGAGCCACATATCTGTGAAGCAGGTTGTCCCCCCCCCCCGTGATTACCTAAGGCTCCTGCCCACCCAATTTACTGGTGCCTTTTACAGGGAGTCAAAGCATCTTTACCTAATTCACAGAGACAAACACAGGGAGGATGCCACATAGGAGACAAAGAAATATGGACCAAATGAAAAAAACAGAACAAAATCACAGAAAAGGAACTAAACAAAAAGGAAATAGCCAGCCTTTCAGATGCAAAGTTCAAAACTCTGGTGATTAAGATGCTCAAAGAACTTATAGAGTATGGTAACAACATAAAGGAAGAAATGAAAGTCACACTAAGTGAAATAAAGAAAAATCTACAGGGATCCAGCAGTGAAGTGAAGGAAGCCAGGATTCAGATAAACAATTTGGAACATAAAGAAGAAATAAACATTCAACTAGAACAAAAAGAAAAAAACAAAAATTCAAAAAAATGAGGCTAGTATAAGAAGACTCTGGGACATCTGCAAATGTGCCAACATCTGAGTCAGAGGGATGCCAGAAGAAGAAGAAGAGAGTGGGTAAGAAATTCAAAATGTGAAAAAATAATGAAAGAAAACTTCCCTAATTTGGTGAAAGAATAGACATACAAGTCCAGGAGGCACAGAGAGTCTTAAACAGGTTGAACTCAAAGAGGACCACACCAAGACACATCATAATTAAAACACCAAAGTTTAAAGACAAAAAGAGAATCTTAAAGCAGCAAGAGAAAAGCAGAGAGTAAACTACTAGGGACTTCCCAGAAGACTATTAGCTAATGTCTCAAAAGAAACTTTGCAGGTGAGAAGGGGCTGACAAGAAGTACTCAAAGTGATGAAAAGAATAGATCTACAACCTAGATTACTCTATCTAGCAAAGCTGTCATTTAGAACTGAAGGACAGATAAAGTGCTTCCCAGACAAGGTAAAGCTAAAGGAGCTCATCATCTCCAGCCATTAATACATGAAATGTTAAAGGGACTTATTTAAGAAAAGGAAGAAGATCAAAACTGAACATTAAAAAGGCAACAAACTCACAACTATCAACAAATGAATCTAAAAAACAAAAAAGCGAAAAAAGAAAAGAAACTAAGCAAACAACCAGAACAGGAACAGAATCATAGGTATGGAGATCATTTGGAGGGTTATCAGCTGGGAGTGGGGATGGGGAGAATGAGGGGAAAAAGTGCAGGAATTAAAAAGAATAATTGGTAGGTACAAAATAGACAGGGGAATGTTAAAAATAGTATAGGAAATGAAGAAGCTAAAGAACTTATATGTGACCTATGGACATGAATTAAGAGGTGGGGATTGCTGGAGGGAAGTGAGGTATTATGCAGAAAGGAACAAAGGGGGAAAATTGGGACAACTGTATTAAGATAAAATATACTAAAATATGCTAAAAAAGAAATAAAACTAAACTGAATTAAAGGAAAAAAGAAATAGCTTTAGAAAGAATATGTTTTTATAATCAAAAAAATTTTTTTGAGTCTTATCTGGGTGGCTCCATGGATTGGGCATCATCCTGCAAACCAAATGCTGCCAGTTCAATTCCCAGTGGGGCATATGCCTGGTTAGCAGGCCAGATCCCCTGTTAGGGGTATGTGAGAGGCAACCAATTGATGTTTCTCTCACACATCATTGTTTATTTCCTTCCCTTTATCCCTACCTTCCCCTTTCTCTAAAAACAAATATATAAAATCTTTTAAAAATTTTTTCTAGAGATATAGGGGAATATATCTATAATTATAATGCATATAATTCACAGGGTTGCAATTTACCTGTTCTCTTTATTTGATATACATTAATATCCAAAGTTTTCTATCATATTACTATTAAGTGGAACACTGGAAGTGTTAACTAACATAAAGTAACAGAAGTATTATCACATATTAAAAACAATTTCATCAATTACTATAAATATATGCAAAATAGGAAAGAAAAGAAAAAGCTACATTTGCAATTTAAAGCTATCAGGCAGGTGTGTAATGTCACATGTCTGCAGAAGCCTATTTATAAATGCACATTTTTAATACCAACTCATTGGCCCTATTCATTAAGGGGAAAGTGCTGATTAAAAACAATTTTCATTTTTTCAGTGAACCCCAAGAGTTCTTTCTTTCTAGAAAAATAAATATTTCTAATTACTTTAGACTCATTTTTAAAGAATTAACAAACTTTTATAAACTTATAAATATTGTTTTTCTGAGTTTAATCATTAATATGTATGTATATTTATATAATATATAAATTATACTATATATGCATATGTGTGTGTGTTTGAAGATGACATGGAATAATTTTACTTGAAGAAAATAAATGGACAATGAATATAATTTTTATTATACCCTTCAATGGTTTAAAAATAAAGAATGTAAGATTTTTAAAACTATAAAATCCAACATCATGTTACAATTAATAGAAGTGCTCTCCTTATCCATATTCTATGTTTTTTTTTTTTTTTTTCTGTGAGGAAAACCATGTGTTTTGGTTATATTTCCTTTTTAAAGAATGTACTGCTATTGGAATCATTGTACTTCCTAGCCAGACCTCATAAAAGTATGTATTTAATTTTGTAAGTGGAGCTTTTAAAGTAAGAGTGAGATATGATTTGATTTATGTTTTAGAAGTACGCATTTATACCCATGCCAAAACCAATGGAAGGTCAAGATATCTGTGTGTAAAATGTAGGGGCCAGGGAAATTAGTTAGGATGCCATCAGTGAAGAGAAAAAAGATTGATGAACCTGCAGACAAAAAGAAGGAATTATGGGAATAAAAAGGAAAAGACAGATTCCAAAGATATTCAGGAGATGGAATTAACACAATGTACTAATTGGATGTGAGAGATGAAATAAATGAATGGCTTGAGGATCATCATGAGGTTTCCTAGCTTGGGTGACTCACTGAATAGTGATTTTATTAAGTGAAAGGAAATACAAACAGTTTTGGAAAGGAAGATGACTTTGACTGGAATGTGTTGAAGCTAAAGTCTCCTGTAAGTTATGCACGTTAAATTTATCTAGTAAGTCATCTCAGAGTACAGATCTATATCACATGATAAAGGGGGTATTATAAATAAAGATTTGAAAAATTTTGAAGTATCACTCTCACTAAGCCATTAAATCAACCCACTAAAATGTAAAATGAGCAGAGAAATGGTCCAATAATTGAATGCTGTGAATCACAAATGTTAAAGGGATAGGCAGTAAAAGAGAATTTAAGACAACGGACAAAAAAGGAGTGGTCAGAAAGGAGAGAACGAAATTAAATTTCAATAGGAATGACATGGTCAAGATTATTAATTGGTGCATAAATATGAAGAAAACATTACTAGATCATTATTGACTTTTAGAACAGTTATCAAAAAAAGTGAGGAAGACACCAAATTGCAATGGGTACGAGAGTAAACTGGAAGATGAAGAGCTCATAATCCCATGGAGTGTTCTCAATTGTTACCTTGTATATCAGTCCTATTTAATTATCCTATAAAACTGCCCTATTATATTTCAATTGAGTTAGTTCTAAGTTGGCATTGCTGCTAGGTCTATTTTTTTTTCCATTAGTATGGATGCCCTCCTTAACTAATACTTAAAAGAGATTAGTCCCCAAGTTTAAAGACATTTAAGACTGAAATCACAATCATCTCCCTCACTCTTTCTGGTAATTTGTAAATTTCCATTTCCTGTAAATCCTCCCTCTCTCTGAATGTTTGTTTTGTATATTGCATTTTGATAGCTGTGCTGAAGGCTATTTATCTCCTTAAATAGTTTGATTTGACTCAGGTTTGAAATTATCTGAGATATATCTTAAGACTACATAAGAAGACATACCATAATTTCAGACAATAATGTTTCAGATAGTTAGATCTACCTTATCACAAATGAATAGTTAATAAAATTAAGAGACTATGTTAAGATCCTTAGGCAAATCTGTCGTACCCTCCTTTGAGATCACACCACATATATTAACTTCAAGTTTTTCTACTATACATGGATTAAAACTTTCTAAAAACAACTGAACTGCTCAAGGAATCAGCTTTAGATGCCAGTGTGATAGAATCTTACATTTGCTTAAACATGAGTTCTACCCTGGCAAGCATTTATTACTTAATGGGGGCTCTACTCTAAAATACTGTATTTTCTACTAAATATCACTCAGTTAATTTTCAAATTTTCTTCTTGTATACGTGATCTTTCCACACATGCTCAGAACAACTTAGAAATAGCAATCCATATCCTATAGATTTCCAACAGGAAAGAGATAGTGTATTTCAATTTGAAAGGAGGAAGGTTTTATAAAGAACTATTCAAATAGGTTTGGAAAAGGATAGGAAAATCACAAGAGATAGTGAAATATGCCAGGGCTAACAAGGTTTCCACACCACCCTTAGGTACTTCGGATAGAAGAAAGAACAGTTAGTAGGAAATTGGAGATAGAGAGGGGTTATGAGGTATACTGACTTGCAGAAAGGTGAGACCATTCTATGAAAAATCACAGATAGCTCACAGCATAGCCAAAGGACAGGAGTAGAGAGAAAAAATGTCGGATTCCATTCCCTCCTTGGCTCTCTTCCATCCTGTATCAGTGGTCCTCACTGATGGAACTGAGAAGGGAAGGAAGTTTCTTGGTGGAGTCAATGCAAGTTAGCACCCAGAGATTAAAACTCGATTGAAAAGTATGAAGAATGGATTAGGATTGGGTAAAATAAAGGAATTAATTAATTAAATGTATATTGTGTTTGTGTGTGTGTGTGTGTGTGTGTGTGTGTGTACACACATACATATACATATATAATATTTAATATGGTTAAGCCTCGGGGAAATGAAAATTTAAAACAAAATAACATTCTACCATATACTTATCAAAATGGCCAAAAAAGTAAAAAACACAAAATAAAAAACAGAAATGAATAGGTATTGGTGAGGATATAGAATTATCAAGCCATTGTGTATTATTGTCTGGAACTTTGGCAAATTCTACCAAAACTGAGTAATCTATGACCAAAGAGTTCCATTCCTGGATATATAGACCTGTGTTACTTTGTGTATCAAAAGACTTATATAAGAAGAAGAAGAATTGTGGTATATTCATATAATGAAATACAATGTAGCTATGAGAATCCACATCCAATAACATGAATAGAACTTAAAAATAGTGTTCAGTGAAAATAGCCAAACACTAAAGAAAATATGTAGCATGCTTTTATTTACATAAAATTTAGAAAGCAGTTAATTTATTTGTCATGATAGGAATCAGAATCATGTTTACCTAGGGAGACATATTTAGTAGGAAGAGATATAAGAGAGGCTTCCAAAGTTATGGTAATAATGTTCCATATCTTGATTTCAGTGGATGCTATGCAGGTATATTCATTTCACAAATATTCATCAAGCTGACTCATTATGTGTTCATTTTTGTATAGCTATAGTATAATTGAATTTCCTAAAAGAAAAAAAATAAGTGAAATGTGTCTGAAAACTCAAATGAAGATAACTAGTACATTAAAAAGTGAGATACTTTCCCAAAATCTGGCTTTGTCCAGCACTACTTCGAAAAGGATCTCACCAAGAAAATGAGCAGTTTCTGATTTGAGTAGGAGAGGTCATTTTGTATATAATAGATTCATATCCTTAGAATCAGGAAATCTTGCATTTAGCTCTAGTTACATCAGAAGCTACCTCTTTGTTAATCTTTTCATGCCCCATTTTCTCCACCTGTAAAGTAATGGATTGAGAGAAATTAATATTAAGCTTTTTTTTCCTGCTAAGTCGGTGACTTTCTTACCAATTGAAATATAGATAAATGGATGGACAAATACATACATACATACATAGATCAGTAATGTGTGGAAAACAAGGCCTTTATGCTTTTTCACATGTGCATGATTTTGTAGATGTAACCAAGGCACATCAATATAAAATTATAATCAATAAAAATGCAACAGTTGCAGTTTAATAAAAGCAAGCTAATAAGATTAGCAATAAGACAAAAGGCAAAGCAAATAGAACATAGATCAAAATCAAGTTCTAACTCGACCAATATTTTAAATTAAGTGTCAGAAAAAGTTGGATGCATGAGTGTGTATGACAAACAGTAGTATATGTCTGCAGCACACTACATTTTTTGTAGCTTGATGGTCTAAATTTATCCCATCTGCAAGACTGGTCTTATATCTAAAGGAGCCCATATTTTAAAATACAAATAAGATTTCCTTCAAGGAAGGAGAAAAATATTTTATTAAAAAAAACCAATGCATTTGTCAGAAATTAAGCCTCTATTAAACCTATTGTTTATTTTTTTAGTTCTAATTTACTTAATAGCCATTACACCTCAGCATTTGCATTCATCTGTAGTGCAATTCTTGTATGATTCACTGTTGTTCACAGCAGGCAGTCAAGCCTAATATAAGGCATGTTAATATTGGGAGAGTTTCCAACTCATCAGAGAAATGGAGAAGTAAATGATATTTTAAAAAGTAATTTTTGTTTTAAGTTTGTGGATAATTTTTATCATTTTAGATGCATAAACAGGATCAGTTGGATTAGTTTTATGTTCTTTTAAGATGCTTTATTTTTATTTTGGGTTAAAATTGAACTTATCTACAGTTTAAAAACAAATGAGTAGAACTAAAGTAGGGGAAAATCAAATGTAGAATGGAAAAACCTGGGCTGTAGAAACCAATACATTTGTGTTCAAGTCTTAGCTGAAAAGGAAATACTTTTTTAAAGGTTTTTTTGTTGTTGTTATCAAATTGAATTCCACAGTACTCTAACACACAAAGCACCTGAAAATGTAAAATTAATTAAGGTTAAACACTATAAAAAATTAAAGAGACTCTTTCTTTCTTCCTTTCTTTCTCTTTCTTTTTTTTACTTTCCCACATGTGTTTTTATAATTTGATCAGAAAGACAAATGTTTCTTGATTTTTATTGCATTTATGGGAGTGACATTGATTAATAAAATTATACAGGTTTCAGGTGTATAATTATATAATACATCTTTGGGTGTTCAACACCCAAAGTCAAGTCTTCTTACCTCACCATCCCCGCCCCCCCACCCCCTTTACCCTCTTCTACCTTCCCTCACCACCTTCTACCTCTGCTAATCACCAAACTGTTGTCTGTGTCTGTGAAGTTTTTTAAAATTTTTATTTACTTATTTTTTTATTTTTGCTTATCCCTTCATCATTTCCACCCAGCTCCTCAAACCTCTCCCCTCTAATAGCTGTCAGTCTGTTGTCTGTACCTATGAGTCGGTTTCTATTTTTATTTTTTTCATTAGATTCCATATATAAGTAACGTCATATGATACTTGTCTTTATCTGACTGACTGATTTCACTTAGCATAATACTCTCCAGGTCCATTTATGCTGATGTGAAAAGGAATATTTCCTTCTTTTCTTTACAGTCAGGTAGTGTTCCATTATGTAAATGTACCACAGTTTTTTTATCCACTTATCTACTGATGGGCACTTGGGCTCCTCCCAAATCTTGCTATTTGTAAATAACACTGCAATGAACATAGGGGTGTATATAGTCTTTCAAATCAGTGTCTCACATTTCTTCAGATATAATCCCAGAAGTGAACTGCTGGCTCATAGGCAGTTGCATTTTTAATTTTTTTTTTGAGAAAACACCATACTGTTTTCTGTAGTGGCTGCACCAGTCTGCATTCCCACCAAGAGTACACTAGGGTTCTTTTTCTCCACATTCTTGTTGGCATCCATTGCTTATTGATTTATTGACAATAGACATTCTGAGAGGTGTGAGGTGATATCTCATTGTGGCTTTAATTTGCATTTGTCTGATGTGATGTTGAGCATCCTTTAATATGCCTATTTACCACCTGTATGTCCTCTTTGGAGAAGTGTCTATTTGGGCCCTTTGCCCTTTTTTTTTTTTTTTTTTTTTTTTGGAGTCTTTGTTTTTATTGTATTGAGTTGTGTAAGTTCTTTATAAATTTTAGACATTTACTCCTTTTCATATGTATTGTTAGCAGATATGTTTTTCCACTGAGTGGATTGTCTTGTAGTCCCATTTATTTATTTTTCTAATTTTCCTTGCCCCAGGTCACAAATCAGAATAAATATTGCTACAAGAAATGTCTGAGATTTTACTGCCTATGTTTTCTTCTAGGATTTTTATGGTTTTGGATTTTACATTTAAGTCTCTAATTTAGTTTCAATATATTCTTGTGTATGGTATAAGAAAGTGGTCTAGTTTTACTTTTTGCATGTATCTGTCCAATGTTCCCAACACCAGTTGTATGTTCTTGCCTTTTTTTGTCAAATATTAATTAACCATAAAGTCATGCATTCATTTCTGGACTCTGTCCTATTTCATTGATCTATATGCCTGTTCTTTTGTCAATACCAGGCTGTTTTAATTACTAAAACCTTGTAATATAGTTCAATGTCAGGTAGTGTGATTTCTCCAACTTTATTCTTCTTTCTCAAGATTTCTGAGGTTATTTCAGGTCTTTTTGGTTCCATATAATTTTTTGGGATATTGTTGTAGTCTGTGAAATCTGCCATTGATATCTTGATAGGAATTGCATTGAATCTATAGATTGCTTTGGGTAATATGGGCATTTTAATGATGTTAATTCTTCCAATCTGTGAACATGGCATATGTTTCCACTTACTTGTATCTCCTTTAATTTCTTTCTTCAGTGTCTTGTGATTCGCAAGTACAGGTCTTTTACATCTTTGGTTAAGTTTATTCCAAGGTAATTTTTTTAGTGCAATGGTAAGTGAGGTTGTTTCCTTAGTTTACCTTTGTGATAGTTCATTATTGGTATATATAAATGAAACTGATTTCTGGATATTTATTTTGTATCTTTCTACTTTACTGAATTCATTGATCAGTTCTAGTTTTTTGATGGAATCGTTAGTGTTCTCTCTATATGGTATCATGTCATCTGCAAATAATGACAGTTTTACTTCTATTCAAATTTGGATGTCTTTTATTTCTACTTCTTGTCTGATTGTTGTGGCTAAGACTTCCAGTACTACATTGAATCAGAGTGGTGAAAGCAGACATATTCTGCCTTATTCTTGAGCTTAATAGAAACAATTGTAGATTTTGCTCATTGAGCATGATGGTGGCTATGGGTTTGTTATGTATGGCCTTTGTTATACTGAGGTGTGTCCCCTCTCTTCCCACTTTGTTGAGAGTTTTTACCATTAACTCTGTGCTAAATCTTATCAAATGCTTTTTCTTCATCTATTAATATGATCATGTATTTATCTCTCATTTTTTTATGTGGTAAATCACATTTATTGATTTGTGGATATTGTACCAACCTTGCATCCTCATTTGGTCATGCATATGGATCTTTTATGTATTGCTAGATCTGGCTTACTAATATTTTGTTGAGGAGTCTATGTTCATCAAGGATATTGGCCTATAATTTCTTTCTTTGTAGTGTCTTTATCTGGTTTCAAAGTTGCATATTTCTTGAATTAAGTAATTAACAACAGAAACTTTTAATTTTATTATACTTATTTATTTCTCTCATCTCCTTCCCCCATCTCTTTGGCAACTATAAGTTTGTTCTCTGTATCTATGGATCCCTTTCTCTTTTATTTTGATTTTGGATTATTATTATTTATTTTTAGATTTCACATATGAGTAAAGTCATATGGTATTTTATTTCTCTGACTTATTACATGTAGTATTCTAGGTACAACAATGTTGGTGTAAATGGCAATTTCATTCTCTTTCACTGCTGATAATATCCCACTGTATATTCTTTTTTATCCATCGATCTTTCAATAGACACCTAGGTTTCTTGCATAAGTACGCTGTTGTTCACAATGCTGCAATGAACATAAGAGTGCATATAGATTTTCAAATCAGTGGCAGTAGTCACTTTTTAGACAGGCTATGTTAAATGTAAATCCAGTCAATATATTGAGATTGTGCTCTTAGAGCAGTACAATAGTATTATTGTCCCTTGTTAATGCCCAAACACTGAACAAGTTGAGAAACAAAACAAAGTAGTTGGCATTCAGAGGCCAGATAGAGTTGCTATTAAATAATATATATGTGGTTGTATTGGCTCCCTCATATTGAGGCGTAGAATTATACAGGCAATGCTGGGAAAAAAGAGGACCTGTCCCAGGAGAAACAAAGTAGAACTCAGACTTACAGTTTACAATTTGTTCACTATAAAGAGGAAGGAAGAGAGAGAGAATTATGCAAATAGATATCCTTCCAAGGAAAAGAAAGATGAGAAGTGGACAGTAAGTGTCTCCATAATATTTTTTAAGTATAAATAATGAGTAACCACAAAGTGTGAAGAAGCATTTCACAAAAATGTATCATATATTCTTAAGTTTAATACCTATAGTTTATTTTATATAATCCTCCTAAATTAGACAATATATAAAGTTTTATTTTTGATTGTGTAGCTTTCTATACTAGAAAGTATTTTGTTGTTATACTTTTCAAATTAAAGCATTTCTTCAAATTGTCTTCATAGACAGATATTTCTGCTAAATAGATCTTATGAATCGTTTCAGACCATATCTATTTCTGAAGTTGGTCAATACACACACACACACACACACACACACACACACACACACATAATAGCATTTTTAAGAAATGAAGCTTTAAAAAAACACATCTTTTTTAATTAGGGAGAGATATAATAATTTGATTGTTTCATTTGTCTTCACTAATATAAACGATTAACACCATGCCTGTACATTTTAAATAGCAAATAAAATTTTAGCATCTTAAAAGTTTGTACATACATTCTAATTTTCTGAAAATTTTCCTAGTCAGTTGAAACCAAAGTACTTTTCTTTGAATAGAATGGAAGAAGATTAAAATTTTTAAATGTACTTACTGTTAGATCTTATGGAAAAGTATAATATTGATATGTTGCTGTAAATACTGCCGGCAGTGTGCAGAAACAGGCAAAGAGAGTGTATTTAAAATAAAGAGGTGAGAAGTTAAAATTGTGCTATTTATCCATTACATTTACTATAGATTGAAAAGGATTTGTAAGTCAAAGGAATGAAATCAAAGCAAGAAAGGTCAAAGAGAGAAAACAAGATAGAATGCAGAATGGGTAAAAGTACCCCTTGGGAAAAACACAACAGGAAAGGCATAAAGATCATTGTACACACCTCATTCTAGATTTATAGGATCAGTGCCAGATTTGGTATTTTAGCTGTGTTTTAAGTAATTTGCATATGGAATTCTTCATTGTGAGTATGTATAAGTGCCTCTACTTTAGATAGGTGTTTGTTTCACTGATTATCAAGCCTCCTAATGGTGTATAAATGGTATTTGCTTCACCATTTATCCCTTCTTTACTTTCTTCTACCTTCCTCAACCTCCCCCCACCCCACACCTTTCCCTCTGATAATCACCATGCTGTTTTGCTGTTTTCAGTGTCTATAACTTTTTGTTTCTTGTTTTTGTTTTTTATTTGTCTAATTCCTTTACCTTTTCACTCAACCCTCCTCCAGCCCTCCTCCTCTCTGACAGTTATCAATCAGTCTGTTCTCTATTTATGAGTCTGTTTCAATTTTCTTTATTTGTTCATTAGATTCTGCACACCTGAACCCTCTATAAGGTAAAAAATAAAATAAAATAAAATAAAAGATATTTCTGTGGCACAATGCTCATATTACAAGTAAATGAGGTTCTGTCGGAGCTTGTAGGCCTATATTACAGAAAATTGTTTTTCTTTAAAGCTGATTTTAAGACTATCAGAGTGAAAAAAGTAAATTCAACTAAAGAAATACCATTTTATGTCACAATTGGAACTCAGTAAGGATAGTAAAAAGAATGAGTGAAGATAAACCTTTAAGAGTTATGGAACTCATAATTTTCTACTTGTCCTATTTAAAGTGAGTGCAATCCATCAACTAAGATCTATTATGTGATATGTTATATTAATGTATGTTTCCACAACTTATGTCTATTTGATCTTCCCACATATATTTGTATCATACAAAGGTAAAGATGAATGCTATAATTACCATCACCAAGTAGCTTATTTATTAATGCATGCAAGGCACTTTTCCTGCTCAAAATCACTAATGTTTCTCCCAATATTTCTCTGCTATTAGGGACTCAATGTTTCTCCTCATCTATTCATGCAAATTCTATTCATGTTAAATTGAAGTGCTAATAACAGTGCTTTTCTGGACTATGTAGTAAGCATAGCATGCCAATTTATCATATACTCATCTTTCCAGTATATTTCATGTTTTTCTAAGCATTTGATAATAGTAAATATTTTAAATGCTTCTGCAATGATGCCTTCAACTAATGCTGATGGAAGTAAACAGTACTAAATTTACATCTATACAGTGCTTTATATGTTCAAGGTTATTTTATTTTTATAACTTTATTTTGTCTCTTCTTACCACACAATCATATAGATAAACAGTCAAATAAAATTATACTCATTTAAATACAGGAAAGCTGATCTCCTTGACAAGTTAAGTGAAAAGTTTGACAAGACGTTTTGGTGAATTAACACCAAAATACCTGTCTATTGCACTTAGTGGAAAAAAATGTAGTAAAAAAAAAAAAAAAAAAAAAAAATTCCCAAGACTGAACTCCTCTCCACAAAGGTAGTAGAGAAATAAAAGGCTTTCATTATCAAAAAGATTAAACCAGAATGTGACAGTCATCATAGGAAATTATTGCAAAGATGGAAAAAAATCTCAATCCCTTATATAGCTAAGCAAATACTACCCATTACATAAATATTTTCAAGATAAATAATTAGTTCTCAAGGAAGAACTAGAGAACACCATTTGCCACATAGTTCATCCTGACTTTAACTGGTGTTAGCTAATTGGCTTTATCCCATAGGAAACATAAACATATTAGCAGAAAATACAGTCGTTGTAACTTGGAGAAAGATGCCCACTGAAGTAAGGCTCTTACATTCCCACAGAAACTGGAAGTAAGGATCCTATGGCCCATAATGTTTATATTTCAAAAAAATGAGTCCCAGGTTCTGGAGAAAGACATTCCTGGATTATAAAGCTGACAAAAGTCAGTTAACAAAAGGCCTATCCAGTCTTCAGAGGATTTAGATAAGAAAGTATTTACAATTCAAATTGAAATCAACAAATGAACAAACAATAAAAATGGACAAGGACAATCAGGTGTATCCAGAGGCAAGGGTGGTGGGGGAGATAGTAAAGGGTCAAGTGGATCAAATACATGGTGACAAAAGATTTCACTTTGGGTGGTGTACACACTATGCAATATGCAAATAGCGTGTCTTAGAATCATACACTTGAAACCTATAAAATTTTATTAATGAATATCACCCCAATACATTTAATTTAAAAATATTTTTAAAAGTTTTAAGGTAAATGCTCTGAAAGCAAAAGGAAAGGGAGAAACTCTCTTCCCCCATTTTCAACAGGGAGGGAGAATTAAGCCTTTATTTTTTTCTTTTTTTAAATTAAATTTATTAGGGCAACATTTGGTAATATAATTGTATAGGTTACAAGTATACAATTCTATGATACATCATCTGTATATTGCATTATGTGTTTACCACACAAAATCAAACCTCTCATTTTTAACAGTAATTATGTTAAATATCTTGCACACTTCTAACTACAGGGATTATAATTAATCAAAGGCCTTTCCTACTCGTCTTCGGCCTTCCATCAACATTGCCAGCCAGTATCTGAGACCAGACAAGAATTCTACAGCAGATCTATTCTTTGAAAAAGCGGGGCTCTTGTGTTGGCTGACTTTGGCTCAAGGGTTTTCTGACAGTTTTGTCTAACATTCCATAAACAGCATGGCAGACTAGGATGCTTTTGCCTAACCTTTCCCTCTCTTTTACTGGGGGAGATGAGCATCACTGCCTGAAGACTGTCTCTTGATTTATTTTGAGGCATTAACGCAAATAAAACCCTTTTATGTTTAATGCTATTTTGGC
Organism: Furipterus horrens; assembly: GCF_987537825.1. Lineage (NCBI taxonomy): Eukaryota > Metazoa > Chordata > Mammalia > Chiroptera > Furipteridae > Furipterus > Furipterus horrens. The sequence continues at coordinate 73,512,577 of NW_028327171.1, forward strand.
ATTTGTTTCTTGAAAAACCCAGCTTAACACAAGGTGGCCATACCGAATAGTACAATAACTATAGAGTTGTATTATTCAAAATTAATAATGTACTTACTCTTTGGTAATGCCAAATGGAATCAGGTATCATGGCAATGAAAATTACCAAAGCAATTCCACATCTGAGAGTTTATCATCCAGATGTTCCTGCACAAATCCAAGATGAGATGTAAAAGGTTTTACATCACCATAGCATCATTAACAGCACAATATTGGAAACAACACAAGGATACAAATTCAATGAAATATTGTACATTCATAAAATGGAATTCTATGTACCTGTAAAAAAGATGGAGTCAATAATTGGTGTGCCAATATAGAAAGGTCTCCAAGATTTATTTTTAAAGGAAGATAAAAAGAGGTAGAAGAGTGTTTACAGCATACCTAACTTTTATGTAATTAATAAAATATATATTTTAATATTTGTATTTGCATAATAAAACACTGGAAGACTACACAGTATATTAGAAAAGCAATTATTTTAAGGAATAGAAGGGGATAAACTTGGTAGAAAAGGAAAGTGTGTAATCAAGTTTCCTCAATGTAAATATTTTACTGACATTTGACCCCTGCAAATTTATTACCAAATGAAAAATGAAACATAATTTAATAAATTTAATTGAATTTTCTTGGAACAATGTGGGTGTTTAAGCCTTAAGTAGGAGAAAGAACTAGTACCCTATATTACTTTTGAAACGTCTTTTATCTTTATCCCTCCACTGTTCACCAACTCGTGATAATGATTCTTCTATTAATTTAGTAAATATTCATAAAGTGTTTACTATTTATTAGGCACTATGATAGACCCTAGGTTAGGTGAGTAGGACATATAAGATCCCTTATAACATAATTTTTTAAAAGAGTGTAAAAAATGGCAATTTCCAAGTGAGGTGAGTTTACTGAAAGGGAAAATGAGGTCTGCAAGTTGGATTTTACCCAACTCTGGGGTTCAGTCAGGAAAGGAATTAGTCATTTTGGTAGTGATAATTTAAATTATTGCTCTGTTATTTGCTATTTGAGAATTCTAAGCATTGGCAATACATTAAATTATATGTATATTAATGAGATTTTCTGTATTAAGAAAGTTTATATGGAAAGAAACAGAATGTCTTTGAAATCTAATTAGATTCAAGCTAGACATAATCCAAAATTTTTATTTCTTAAGTTAAAAGTTAAAAGAGGCTGGCACTTCCTTTTTATGATATAATCAAAAATGCATTTTTAGAACTTGCATAAATTTATTTTAAGTGTATGAATTCTCATAGCAATGTAGCATTTTAGTAGCCAATGTAATTAAACTGATATTTTGTGTATGTTTAATGTACATATTTTTTAATTGCCTTACATAATACTTTATGAATACATTACTTGAGCATTTCTGTAGAATTTTTCAATGAGTTAATTTTTTAAATAACATTTTTACTTGCTGTTAATTTAAATTAATTTTTATATTTAAAACATGTATTAAAGTAGGTATAGAATACAAAGACTCATAACAAAACAAACTCATATACAGGCTGCCCTATTTAAAGGACAAAGCAATCTCATTGCCTTTAACATTTTTTTTACCCCTACTTTTCCACTATACCTTTCTTTTGGTGGTCGGGGGAGAAGAAACTTCTATCATAAATTTTGTATTTATTTCTCATTTCCTTTGGAAATATCACTCATTTTGAGTTTATAACCAACTAAATGTTTATTTCACATGCTTCTAAAATTTGTTAAAATATAATTAATTTGTACATATCTATCTGACACTGTTCTATCTTATTCCTTTATATAGTATTACATTGTATTGATATAACCTAATTTATTTATGCCTCTTGGAGTAAGCACACAAAAGTATGTTCCAGATAAAAATTGAGGGTTAGAACTTCTAGTCATTGTATATATATGTCATCACTTTATTTTAATAATGCCCAGTAATTTTCCAAAGTGTTTGTGCTAATTTACATTACCTCTTGCCAGTAATATATGAAAGTTCTAATATTTGAAGTCTATGAATTTTTATAACAATGTGGTTGCATGCCAAACAATACCATGCTATGATTTGAGTTTGTAGTTTTATATTACTAATACATTTGAGCATATTTTTATTTTAATGGTGATTCAGATTTTCCCCTGTCAAATGCAATTTGAGTATTTATTCTTTGTTTTATTTTGTTGTCTGTCTCTTATTTGTTTTTGGAGTTTTTAATATACAATCTGAATACTCTTCATCTGTCATTTATGTACTGAAAATAACTTTTCTCAATCGGAGATTATTATTTTTACTTTTTTATGGCTTTCAATATGCAATAATTTATGTAGTCATGATATATAGTCAATATTTATCTTATTTGTTTTGTGCTTCTGTGTCACTTGTTTTGGTATCCGCAATTCGTAAATACAGGGGTGGGAAAAATAAGTTTACAGTTTGTATTTAAAAAAAGAAAAGCAGCTTATTATTATTACAATAACTTTATATTTCAAAAGACTGTCACTCAAAACTGTAAACCTATTTTTGCCCACCTTTGTATATTTTTCTGAAATGACACAAAAGTTTCTGTAATTTTATCTTTTACATTTTTCTTTACCTCAAATTGATTTTAGTTTATAGACTAATGTGAGGGAAATTCCCTGTACATCTTTTCTTCTTTGAATACATGATTGACCAAATAATAATAATAATTTTGGTTATTTTGGTGCAATCTTGCCTCAGAGGTACAAGGCAAAGTTCCAGGAGTCTCTTGACTAGTAGATTTAATGGATATATTTTACTTCAGAACCCAACTTTTGACATGAGGTTGCTGTTTCTTTCTAATTTGTTTTTTACCCTCTCTAGACCTTTATGGATTAATTTGGTTATTTTTCATTTGACTTCTTTCTCCGTTATTTTATATTATAGCCCCCATTTTGAATTTTTAGTGGTCACCCTAGAAATTTTAGTGTCTGAACTTATCAAAATCTCTATGAAATGTTATTTATACCCTACTCCTGACTGTTAGCAGGATTTTTTTAAATAAATTTATTTTCTTATGTTGTCCTATTACAATTGTCCCAATTCTCCCCCATTGCTCTCCACTGCCCTGCCACCCCCTTCCTACCGTCAGTCCCAATCCTGTTTTCTATATCTATGGATCATTTATACTAGTTCCTTAACTAGACTCTACCCCTACTTACCTTCTTACTCCCCCTACCCCCTCCCCTCTGGCCATTGGCAGTCTGTTCCCTGTTTCCATGCCTCTGGTTCAATTTTGCTCATTTGTTTGTTTTGTTCATTAGTTTCCTATATTAGGTGAGATCATATGGTATTTGTCTTTTACTGCCTGGCTTATTTCACTAAGCATAATACTCTCCAGTTCCATCCATGCTGTTAACAAGATTTAAGAGCACTTAAATCCTAACCTCTTTCTCCCAATTTATATGCTATTATCTTCTATTTAGTTCAGTCATTCTTTTAGCACCACAATTCATTATTTTATTTTCTAGCAATAGTGTTTATTTTGATTCGTACACTTTCAATTTTTTAACTCTTCATTTTTTATGGCATATTAGACCACATAATCAGAGATTATTTTTCTTCTGCCTAAAATTTCTGGCATCTTGGTAAATCTTATGCTGTTTGTTGATTCTTGGGCAGTCACTCTTCTGTGATTTGTTTCTTTGTGGATTTTCTGATTTGTGAATTAGACTATATTCCTCCTTGGAGATTCTTTGATCATTGGAAAAGGATCCTTTCAGAAACAGGAGTTTCTTTTGCTTTTATCAAAACCGTAGGTTCATTAATAGTCTTGAACCACTTTAAAATAGTTGTAAGATTTTGTTTGCTTTTAATCATCACAGTATTATTTTGAATTCCACTCAATTGTCCAAGTTGGCTTGTGGTTATAAATTATCAAAGATGGAGGCAGACTAAACCCCACATCAACATTTCTGCTCAAAAGAATACTAACAAAAACCAAACAAAAACTGAACATAATGGTTAATATATTTATATGTAATTATTTATTAAATGTATTCATGATATACATGCACAACAGTGATCAAAATAAGTGAAAATAAGAAGCCAATGATGTAGGTGATCCCTGACACTAATTTCTTACACAATTGCGAACACTTTCTCTTTGGTTTCTAAACTTCATGCTTCTTATAGGACAAAAAGATAAAGTTTAAGGCTTGTTGTCAGTTTGGATCCTAGAAACATAAGAATGTAACATTTAACAAACTGAGAGGTAAATAGAGGAGAAAGTAGGAATAGGCAGGGTGATCCTTAAGAAAACTTGAAGGCCCAATGTCTGTGAAAGGAGGAGGAGAGAATTAGATGGGAAGAGTCAGAGGCTATGACATAATAAGAAATATGTATTTACTCTGTCCTTAGCTCCTCACATAGACCTCCCAAAACTCTTGCAATTTTCTCAGTGACGGGGTGATATGAGTGTCTTACACGAAGCTTCTAAATCTCTTGGAATTTCCTGGGCAAAAGGACTGTATTTTGTTTCACTGAGGCAACTCTTTGTGGACTCTTGGATAGTTTCAGGATGGGCTCGTCATCAGCAAGATCAAGCCATGATTAGAAACTTTGAACTATCAGTCCCATCACCCCATCCTCTGAGGAGAAGGGAGGGACTGACCATTGAGTTAATAATTGATAATGCCAACTTGATAAAGTCTCCCTAAAACTTTTGGAACTATGGGGTTCAAAGAGCTTCCAGGTTGTTGAACACATCCTCATACTGGGAGGGTAGTGAACCCCAATTCCATGAGGATAGAAGCTGCTGCCCTTGGGACTGTTGCAGACCTATTCACCTGGCTGTTCATTCATCCTTTATAATAAACCGGTAATGATAGTAAGTAAAGTGTTTCACTGAGTTCTGTGAGCCATTACAACAAATTATCAAACCTGAGAGTTTCGTGAGAACCCTTGATTTGTAGCTAATTCAGACAGAAGTGTGAATAAGCTGGGAATCCACTACTCGTGACTGACTTTGGAAATGGGCCAGTGCTAACTTTGTCTGGACTTTTAGTATCAGAGTTGAATTTAATTGTAGGACACTCAGTTGGTGTCTGCATAAAATTAGAGAAAATCACTTGGTTTGGAAAACCCACACATTTGCTGTCAGAAGTGTTTTTATGTTAGAAGAGAAACAATTTTCTTTTAGAGGCAAAATATACCCCCATAAACCTGGGATACCCAGAACATACATTGTCTCTCTAAGGATGATATAGGAATTCTATCCCACACCCATATAAATAAAGAAATACCTAGATTCTTGTCATTGGCTGGAGGGCAGAAAATATTTCTAAAACAAGCAGAGTTCTTCACTACATTTATAACCAAATGTCATAATTTTATATATATGTACATTTGTTTTGGAGACAGATATCATATTATTCCTCCTCCAAGATTATGTAATAAGGTTATACATTTTGGCTGAATATTGGTTTAAAAATGTAGAAAGTGGGGACAGTTACATTGACTTCCTCTCATTAAACTGTCAGATGCTGGCCCACAGCTTATGTGCAGTAAATAACTTAGGTGAAGACTATGTATCATTTGCGCCAAAAGTATCCATAGTGTTTGGATTTTTGCTTGTCCTGGGCAAAGGATGCTGTAATCATTGTACACTGCGAAGAAACTCCTCAGCACATTGGAAATTTGGGAGGTTTTGTGCACAGAGACAGGTGTCCTGGTGGCTGACTTATAAACCAGAGGAAAATTATTGAATACGATTAAGGACAGTCATTCCTCCTTCTATGAGAAATAATTGTGTTTGCTACCTGAAATTTTGTAGCCAGGAACATAGTACTGACAGAAACACTCTAAAGTACCCCAGATTTTTCTAGGTTTTATTCTTTTCCAAAGATTCAGGTTTTTAGGAAGTATGTATAATTCCAGTACTGTAAAGAAAAACAAAAACAAAAAACTAAAACATGGTGGTTCTGGATCCATATCATCCGGGTTCCTATTTGAACTCAACTCTAACTATATCACTCTGAGAAATATTTCATCCTATGTTGTCCTTTTCTACATCTGTATCATGGGAATGTATACCCACAAATCTTATGTAATATAGTCATTGATGATATGAATGAAATAATATAGATAAGGTGTTGAGATAAGATCTTGGTGCAATTTATGATATTAACATTATCTCTGCCTTTTCACTTGTTCACCAATAAGTTTAGGGGAAGCGGCTATATGGTTCATCTCCTAATGTTCCATAGTATTAAAGACTTTGACATAACAATAAGAAAAATAAAAACAATGATAATAGATGAAACTTATTAACATCTTATGTCAGCCACTGAGACTTCATATTTATTAATTTATTATTTTATTCCCATCACAATGAGGCTAGTAATATTAATATGTCCATCTTACAGATGAAGAGACTGATGATTAAACTGATGATTAAAGAGGTTTATTATCTTGCTTAAAGTAGAATAATTGTTAAGTAATGAAGCTTAAATTTTAGCCCAGTCTAACTTCTGTGTACTCTTTAGAAACCACTATAATATACTTCCTTTAAAGTGAAGATTTTGATAAAATGATTAAATTGTTAAACGAACAAATTAATTTTCAATAAAAATCTATTTTCACAATAACTTACTTTACAAATGTGTTAGTGATGATAATGACTTTATATTTATTTCAGCACTTGGAAATGTATTTTTCTGTGACTTTTACAGGTGATATAGAACAATGGTCTCCATAAAAAAAAAAAAATGTGGTGCCTTGGTATCTGTTTCTTTAATTGAACTTTTAGAGTATATATCATTTGAATAAAATTATAATGATTTCATTAACCTCTTTTACTCTTTCTGAAATATAATGACTATAAATGTGATAGGAAGTTAAAATTGCTGGAGGAAAGCAATCAGGCTAGATTGACCAATATGCTTACATGCTTGTCTGGCAACTTGCCCCCTCAGCTAGAAAAGCTGAAAGTAGAAAATCATTTTAAATATCTAGTTATCTGTATATGAAGAAATTAAATCATTAAAACTCAGTCTCAAAATGTCAATGACTCTATTTTACAGAAGGAAATCTTAAGTTTTTATTTCTTAGGGTAATAATAAAACATTCTGGCTTATTTTGTTACAGGAAAGGTGATTTATAAATTCAGTGATTTTCAGTGACAAATTTAAAATGCATTCCCAAATACTAAATATTTTATTATAAAATAACTTTAAAATCTAGTAAAAAAGAAACCATTAAGCACTCACATGTGTGTAGATTCAAACTATAAGGATTTGCAGATTTAGTCATTTTGCCATCTTAAAAATGAAGAAAGGTTAATAGATATGCTGGAATATGTGAGGTCTGTCCAGAAAATGTCAAGCCATTTCTAATAAATGAGAATGGTTTGCACATCGATGTAAACTGGCAGCCAAAGAGAGTGAACTGGAATGTGCATGAATGAACAATGATGACTTCACTGTACTAGCAGTAGGTGCTGTTGAGTGAGCATGTGTACTGCGTGGCTGTCCCATTCAAAATGACTCAGCAAGTACAGCAACAAATCTACATTTGACATTATTCTTTAACATTCATCCACAGAAACTATTTGGATGATTCAGAAGGCTGCAGCTATGGGCAACTGGTGATTGGCAGCTTTGTCACAACAACACACCCACTCATGCTTCACATCTCATGCAGAGTTTTTGGTGAAACATCAAACCACCCAGGTGACTCAGCCCCATCTGCTGCTCATATTTGGCGCCCTGCAGCTTCTGGCTTTCCCCATATCTAAAATCACCTTTGAAAGGGAAGAGATTTCAGACCATTGATGAGATTCAGGAAAATACGGTGGGGCAGCTGATGACAATTGGGAGAACTGTGTGAGGTCCCAAGGTGCCTACTTTGAAGAGAACTGAGGCATCATTGTCCTATGTATAATGTTTCTTACGTCCTATATCTGTTTCAATAAATGTCTCTATTTTTCATATTACATGGCTGGATACATTCTGGATAGACCTCGTATATATCTCACAGGGGAAAAAAGAATAAGTAATATGATACCAGAAAAAAAGAAAAAATAGCTATCACATGAAGGCTATGGATGCCTTGGATTTGTAGTGGAAAACAACAAAATATTCTCTTCCTCTGCCTCTAACTCACACACACAAACACAAGCATATGACCATTGATTCTAAAAACAAAGAACTCTTAATATAGCTGGCACAGAGACCCTTTTACAGAATTTATAGACTTTATAGGGATAAGGATTATAGGGAATCATACATTACAAAATGGAAAAAAATTATTTCCAAAAAGATGTTGAAAATTGTATTTACCCTATATAGTCCACAATCATTTAATTCCCTCTAAAGGCTGTGTTCTCAAACAGTTACTTTCTTTTGCACTTGCTCTCAGTATCATTCACTCATTTATAACCCATTTTGCAAAAATATAGATCTTAAGAAAAAACTGTTGGAGCCAATAGCAAATACGTGGTTAGAACACTGAAATTGGCTTATTTTTGTGTTGAAATAAATTTAAGCTTGTTTGCAAATACATAATCTCTACACATTTGTGTGAACATGATCTAAACATGATTCTTAGTCATACCTCTTTTTTTAAATGCTTCATTATTTTGTTTTGGCTGAAAAGAGAAACTATCTTCTCCCAGTAAAGATAGTTAAACTTTGAATTAGTATGGTATCTACATTTTCAAACCACACATGAATACAGGGAGAATCCAGTTTTTGGCGAAAAGAAATTCTAAGATTTAATGTGCAAACCAGCACTTTGCTCCCTTTTTATCGCCTTTCCTGGAGCTCTGAGTTTCCCTCATTTTTTATTATGTATTACATTCTAATTAACATTCTGCCCCAAAATCAGATTACAAATTTCTTGTTACTAGGAAGAGACTTTATCTTTCTCTGCAGCACCATTAATAACTGGAACTGGTGTATGAAAATAGCAAGAACAGACCAAAATGTATCAGTTGACATGATGTTGGAAGACATGTTTCTGTGAAATGATTATTACAAATGGTGGTAGAGACCCTGGCCTCACCAAGAAATTCATATAAGCAGTCTTATAATCAAATTAATGTAGTAATTGTAGCCACCTATATTTTAAGTGACAACAGCAGTTGTTCAGAACTTCAAGGAAAATGCTGTTTTTTCCTTATTTTCTCCCCTAGCAAATCCGTAGGCAAATTTTTAATATAGGGCATGTTAACACTGGCAGCAATAGTCCCATCTTCAATGCTCTTACTAATGTTGGTATTTCCCTTCCCTGTATGCAGCATATTTCGTCCAGTTCCTACTGTGGGAATATGAAGAAGAGCTCTGACATATATGTAATTCACATCACAAAGAATTGAGAACTCAGATGAATCAGAGGTTCTCTTTTTGAAGAGTAACTTAACTCTGTCAGGAAAAGCAACAGGCACAAACTTATTTGCATTAACATATAATTGATTAATAACCTCAAACACTTTCTGTTTATTTGTATTGAAAAATATGTTACATGCTAACCATAATAAATTTTCTCGGTGTTCTTTCGCCGTCATGAAGGACGTAGCCGGCTTTCTGCAGCAGAGCCAGAGCTCCGGGCCCGGCCAGGCCGCCGTGTGGCACCGTCTGGAGGAGCTGTACACGAAGAAGTTGTGGCATCAGCTGACGCTTCAGGTGCTTGACTTTGTGCAGGACCTGTGCTTTGCCCAAGGCGATGGTCTCATTAAGCTTTATGAAAACTTCATCAGTGAATTTGAACACAGGGTGAACCCTCTGTCCCTGGTGGAAATCGTCCTGCATGTGGTCAGACAGATGACAGACCCCAATGTGGCCCTTACTTTCCTGGAGAAGACGCGCGAGAAGGTGAAAAGTAGTGACAAGGCGGTGATCCTGTGTAAAACCGCCATTGGAGCGCTGAAACTAAACATCGGGGACCTGCAGGTCACAAAGGAAACGATCGAGGATGTGGAAGAGATGCTCAGCAGCCTCCCCGGTGTGACATCGGTTCACAGTCGCTTCTACGACCTCTCCAGTAAATACTACCAGACGGTCGGGAACCACGCGGCCTACTACAAAGACGCCCTGCGGTTTCTGGGCTGCGTGGACATCAAGGACCTGCCAGTGCCGGAGCAACAGGAGAGAGCCTTCACGCTGGGCCTGGCGGGGCTGCTTGGAGAGGGCGTGTTCAACTTCGGAGAGCTCCTCATGCACCCCGTGCTGGAGTTGCTGAGGGGCACCGACCGGCAGTGGCTGATCGACACGCTCTATGCCTTCAACAGCGGCAACGTGGAGAGATTCCAGACCCTGAAGGCTGCCTGGGGCCAGCAGCCTGACCTGGCCGCCAACGAAGCTCAGCTCCTGAGGAAAATCCAGCTCTTGTGTCTCATGGAGATGACGTTCACACGACCTGCGAATCACAGGCAGCTCACTTTTGAAGAAATCGCCAAAAGTGCAAAGATCAGTGTGAACGAGGTGGAGCTGCTGGTGATGAAGGCGCTCTCGGTGGGGCTGGTGAAGGGCAGCATCGACGAGGTGGACAGACGTGTCCACATGACCTGGGTGCAGCCGCGCGTGTTGGACTTGCAGCAGATCCAGGGCATGAAGGACCGCCTGGAAGTGTGGTGCACGGACGTCAGGAGCATGGAGATGCTGGTGGAGCACCAGGCCCAGGACATCCTGACCTAGCAGCCCGGCCGCGGGGGCGGGGGTGGGGGTGCGGGTGGGGGGTCTTGCTGGGGGGAGGGGCTGTTCTTGCTGTGGGAACAGCAGTCACTGGTGAATGGGGACCCAAGGAACAGGAGGGGGTGGCCCTGAGTGGGTGGGATGCCACTCCAGTTTGATCGCCCACCGTGTGTGCGGGACGGCCCTGAAATAAATGCCTTGGCTTGGTCTAAAAAATAAATAAATAAATAAATAAATAAATAAATAAATAAATAAATTTTCTCTCGGTGAGAAACATATTTGCAGTATTGCTTCTTCCATGACAACACTTCACTGCAAGGGTTTATTCTCCAAATAACCTCTTTCCCTACAGAAGGCTCCTTAGCAGCCACAAAATGCATGTCTTTCAAATTTGCCACCTCCTGAGACTTTTCTGCCAGCCTTCATTCTAGGTTAGTCATAGCCACAGGATCATGAACTCTCTTCATCTCCAGCCTCTCTTCTTAATACTACCTTTCATTCAATCCACAGACAACTCTAGAAACATCTGGTGACCTGGAGTCACTGAAAGACCAGAGCCTGATACCTGGCCATAGGAATGTAGACATAAATAAGTAACTTCAGAATTAAGAGCTTAGGTGTTTCATCAATGAGGAACAGATGAGGAATGGAATTGAGAGCTAGTATAGATATTAGATATATAGAGATAGAAATAGAGAATAAAGATGTAGATATAATAGAGTTATACTATTGATACTGCATATACTACATAGAGAAAAGGTTGAATGTACCAGCAGAAATATATTTGAAAATATATATATGCATTCTCTCCTTTAATTTTAAGATATTGTTTTGCTTTTGTTTAAAACAAGTTAGAGTGCCACACAATAGTATGAAGAAATGGGCATGCATTTTAAATAGCTTGTCAGAAAAAGAGTTCAAATATTTTCTGCAATATAATTTAGCCATATTATACAATATAAATTAGAAGCCCCCAAACTGTGCAAAATAGTAAATCAAACAACTAGATTTCTAAGAATTTCTCAGAAGAAATATTTATAGATATATTTATGTTCACCTCAAGTATACTTAATACAACATTTTCATAATAGTGAAATTTTGAAAATTATGTAAATATCAAACAGAGAAATGATTAAATTGATTACATATGTATGCATGCATATATACCCACTGGAAAAGTATACAGCCATTAAAATGGCATTATAAATGACATTAGAAAATTGCTAATCTTCTATAAAATGACAGAGGGCTTAAGTTATATATAACAAGATATACTCATATACTCAGAAATGGGATTGCTGGATCATATGGTATCTATTTTTAATTTTTTGAGGGCCTTCTAAACTGTTTTCCATAGTGGCTGCAGATCATTTTTATAAGTGGACATAATATTACTAAAGGTAAAATTTTCTGCTGAATAAATGCATGAATAAATAAAAAAGTTATGGAATAGTAAGATGATAATTAAATGCACAGGATTAGCCATGGTTAATTCCCTTCTTTTTTTATTCACTTCTAAATACAGAGGTGATATAATTGCTTCATGTTGCTCACAGTGTTTGCCATAACAGAGAAATGGTGTGAGATGGAGAGTGGATACCTGTTTGTCTGTTGGATGTCCCTGTGCAATAAGAAGTTGTATGTATATCATATTTATATTTTTCCACCAACAAACATGTTTTAAAAATAGCATCTATTGTTTTAAATTACATTCTCTCATTTTCATTATTTCCCTTTATACTTGTATAATTATTACTTTTTAATTTTATGATGTACTTTGCTTCTCTACCTATTGCTTCTCTTGAGAATGCAGTTTTCTAGCACAGTTTTTCAAACTAGTGGTGTTGAAGACAAATATTTTCTTATTTCTTGAGTTATTTTCAAATGCAGATAAAAATCCTATAGAATACAATAAGAATCACTAAAAAAATGTTGAAGTATGTATACCTTATACAAACCCAAATTCTTACTATTTAATTCAAAAAACATAAAGTTCATATTTATAAATATCAACCATAAAAAATGAAATAATCATGAAATTTGTATACTTTGTTCTTTGAAGAATCACTATTATACTCATAATTTTTGTACTTCTCTGACTAAACCAAAATTATGAAGGAAGGATTCTGTGTGTTGTTCCTACTTTGAACAAACACCATATAGATGCACATATGAAGTTTTTAATGTAGAGACATTATGTAAGAGACACAGAAATCTCTTCCTTGACATTGATTCAGAAAGGTGTCAAATAAAGAATAAAGTATGGTTGGACTGTTTAAAGGTAAAAAATGGGCTAGTGTTTTTCTCCCAAGAATGATGACTGGAAATTCACATGTTTCGTGTTCAAGAGGGCGTGAGAAATACGGTTCCTATGAAAGTATGCAATACCGATAGTCCCTCATGTTACAGTGTTTTTTTCCTAAGTACTCTGGGTTAAAGAGAGCTTGACCCAGGAGGAATTTTGAGACACATGAGACTTGGTTTTCAAAGATAAGAAGCTATGGGTGATTTGGTAAGAGGACAGGAACCCAGTCATGCACAATCTAGTCTTTTCAGAAAGCCAGAGAAGAAATCAGTTAGAACTGACACCTCTACAGAGAGACTGGTCGATATGGGTAAAGTTAGATGGACAGGCTGCAACTTCATGTACACGTGTGTACCCAGAGTATCATTCAGGTGTGCTGACTCCTGGGTTTCACAATGGAGACACAAGAATTTTAACAGATTCACAGGTTTGATTTTTCCAGGGCAGGAGGGAGGCTGAGTTCACAAGTAAGCACAGCTGATGACAGTAAGGATTAATAGTTGTTTTACCTTCAGTGATGTTGATACATTTTTTTGAAACTCAGTGTTTTCCCCTGCAAAACGGGAATTAAGATAACTGTCCTTCCAGCCTGGAAGATTATTATAAACATCAAACAGCACATGTTGAGAGTGTGTGAGCAATTCAACCTAAATACATAGATTCATGTGTATGCATAGGTATGTACTATTATTATTATTATTATTATTATTATTATTATTATTATTTTAATCCTCACCTGAGGGCATTTTTTCATTGCTTTTCTAGAGAGAAAGGAAGAGAGAGAGAGAGAAACATCAATGCAATAGAAAAGCATTGATTGATTGCCTCCCATATGCACCCAGACCAGGGATTATATGCATCTGGACTGGGGATGGAACCTGATATCCAGGCAGGTGCCCTGATAGAAAATCAAAGTGGCAACCCTTTGGTTATGGGATGATGCTCCAACCAAGTGAGCCACACTGGCCAGGGCATGACCATTATTTTTATAACCTTAGCCATCTGATTCTCTAGCACTTCATATAATAGTTACTGAGCATGTACACTTTGGTTTCTTTTACTCCTGGGTCTCTTGGGCAAATATTACTGCATATGTATTTTAACAAGAAGTGTTTTTTTTTTTTTTTTAATTTCAAAAAGACTTCTTGCCTTTGACCCAGTTCTACTACTTCCCTTCGATGTTTAAAAGCCTTTTTAAATATCTTCATCCTCAGGATCATCAATTTCTGTTTTATACAGATAAATCTCCTTTGATATTCATGTGTGATACTTCCCTAGTTTTATCTTTTAAGTCTTAGGCTTTATACTCTACACTGTCGTCCACTTCACCATGTACTTTTTATAATTTCCTCCGAAAAATTTTTTTATCTTTAATAAAACAGTCTCATTCCTTCATTTCTACATTTGAGTTGGTGGAATTTGAAATGTGTTGGCCAAAGTTTTGTTACAGTTCACTATGAAACATGGAAACACAATAATATATGGTTCTTCTCCTTTAGACAGGCATATGATCCTCTTTTAACTCATCCCTACATATTCAATGGAACCTGAAAACCCTGCCAGAAGCGCCACATACTTGTGGGGAGGCTACATAAAACTAAGGCGCAGAAAACCTGTCACTGGAAGCTGTTTACTCAGCCTTGCACTGTTTTCAAATAGATTTCCTCTTAATTTCTTCCTTTACTTTCCTTTTCTATGCTTTATTTTATTTTGCACCACCTTCCTCTCTATAAATTGCAGGCCAATAATTCTCCTTGAACTGATCCCTGCTTTGTCACATTTCATTCATAGTGCCACTTTTGCAGCTGGTACCACATTTATGGTTTTGCTACTTTGATTTAATTGTACTTTGTACTACTCTAGGGAGAACACTATTTATATTTGTGTATATCCTGTGCTGCTCCCGTAACTCAAACAGCAGTGTCATCTGCATGAGATAAAATTCATTTCAGGCTATATACTAGCATCCCATTTTCATTTGTGTATTTTATTTCCCAGGAAGTAGCTAAGAATCTCATTGTAAAAGAGTTTTCAGATCATACCCACAGACAAGCTAGAAAAACAGGCTTGTCTCATTTCTCTGGCACCTTGAATTACACACTCTTCACACACATTCCCCCACCACTGCATATGGGCAGCTGATGGTGTTGTTGAGAAATGTGTTCACATATTTTAGCAATGTTCAGACAGATGGTCTCAAAGAGAAACTGTTTTTGTTGTTGTTTTTCTAATCAAACATTTACTTCGTGGAAATAAAATGTATGTTCTTCCCACTTTCCTCTTAAAACATGATGTCTCTTCAGATTCCTCAACTCAACTGCTTTTTTTCCATCCTAACATGGTGCCTATTATATGTCTTAGGCTGCACTTTGAAAACTCTAGAAATCAATGTCTAGTTTCAGTCTCTGACTTTTTCTTTTCTTTTTTAAAGTATGTTTTATTGATTATGTTGTTAAAGCAATCCCAATTTATTTTCCCTTTGCTCCCCTCTTCCTAGTCCCCCTCTTCCCTTCAGCAATCCCACCGCCCTTAGTTCATGTCCATGGGTCATGCATATAGGTTCTTAACTTACCCCTGTCTATTTTGTACCAACCAATTATGCTTCTTAGTCCCTGCACCATTTCCCCATTTTTTCTCCTTCCCCCTCCCAGCTGATAACCCTGCAAATGATTCCCACACCTATGGTTCTTTTCCTGTTCTGGTTGTTTTCTTACTTTGTTTTTGTTTTTATTTTTCAGATTCAGTTGTTAATAGTTGTAACTTTGTTGTCATTTTAATGTTTATAGTGTTGATATTCTTTTTCTTAAATAAGTCCTTATAACATTTCATATAATAATGGCTTGGTGATGATGAACTCTTTTAGCTTTACCTTGTCTGGGAAGCACTTTATTTGCCCTTCCATTCTAAATGATAGCTTTGTTGGATAGAGTAGTGTTGGTTGTAGGTCTTTGCTTTTCACCACATTGAATACTACTTGCCAGTCCCTTCTTGCCTGCAAAGTTACTTTTGAGAAATCAGCTGAGATAGTCTTATAAGAATTTCTCTGTAGGTAACTCTCTGCTTTTCTCTTGCTGCTTTTAAGAGTGTCTCTTTATCTTGAACTTTTGGCATTTTAATTATGATGTGTCTTGGTGTGGTCCTTTTTGGGTCTAGCTTGTTTGGGACTCTCTGTGCATCCTGGACTTGTATGTCTATTTCCTTCACCAAATTAAGGAAGTTTTCCTTCATTATTTTTTCACATAAGCT
Organism: Furipterus horrens; assembly: GCF_987537825.1. Lineage (NCBI taxonomy): Eukaryota > Metazoa > Chordata > Mammalia > Chiroptera > Furipteridae > Furipterus > Furipterus horrens. The sequence goes on from NW_028327171.1 coordinate 73,528,799, forward strand.
TTCGATTTCTTGCTCTTCCTCTTCTCCTTCTGGCACCCCTATAATTTGAACATTGGCATGTTTAAAGTTGTCCCAGAGCCTCATTTTTTTTTCAATTCTTGTTTCCTCATTTTGTACTGGTTGACTGTTTTTTTCTTCCTTATATTCCAAATCATTGATTTGAACTCAAGTTTCCTTCTCTTCACCATTGGTTTTACGTGGATTCTCCTTCATTTTATTTAGGATGGCTTTCACTTCTTCTTTTATGCATTTGCCATACTTAAGGATATCTTCCAAGTCTGTGAACATCTTGTGTTTTGAACCTTGCATCTGTTAGATTGTCTATCTCCTCGTTTGTTATGTTGGCTATCTCCACATCACTTAGTTCTCCCACTGGAACCTTGATTCATTCCCTTTTTTGGGCCATACTTCTCTGTCTCCTCACCTTGACAGGCTCCTGTGTTTGTTTGCCTCTGTGTCTTAAGTAGAGCTGTCATTCCTGTTATGTTGTAAGGGGCAGAGCCTTAGGTATTCGTCAATACTGGGTGACCCATTTCACCACGTTGTGGCCAGTCTCTGACTTTTAATACATATCCTTCAATTTTAAAAAAATTAACAACTTGAGATTCTGGTTATTATGACTATTATAATATTTCAGTAAATAATATCTAAAATGTGCTTACTTCATCCAGAATATTTCATTGGAGTTCTTTCTCCCTAGCACTCATTTTTTCAACTTTGATAGTTTCTAAGAAGTCACTTGATTATTTTTTTTTGTTGGTACTCTGTATCAGCTCCGATTCCTTATTTCTTGTTTCTGAAGTTTTAATGATCACTCCCATTACTTCCATTATTTAAAGAACACCAGCAGCACCATTGTTCTTTTTTTTTTTTTTTTTTTTTAGTATCAAGTTAACCTGTAATTTTTTGCTCTTCTCTGTTTTTTTTTTTTTTTTTCCTGCACAGCATCACATAACTGTGGGAAGTGTCTTTATTGTCTTCTTTTCTCCTTCTTCCCTCATCACTCTATCTTAAGAGACCTGTTATTTCTGTATGAATTTCTGCTTCCAAGGCCTCACCTTGGTTTTCTCAGGCTGTATACTGCTTTAAACATTACAGTAGCGATTTTTCTCTGTAAAGCTCTTGGCTTGATTCCTTCCCTGGGGAATTTTCTTTATATAATTTTTTTTAAATATGAGCCACCACTTTGTGACATCTGGAAAGGTGAATAGGGATTCTCTACCCTTCATCATCTCTCTTATATTTTTTAATTTCTTCTTGGTCACATAGGGATATCCTGAAGCTCCAAATACCTCTGCCAAATTCCTCAACTTTAGAGAAATTAATTTTAGCTATTACCATAGCAGGATCAGAAAAAGTAACTCCTATCACAATGCATTTTACAACCTCTAATTTTCCTTGTGTAAAAACACTGTCAGTTCCTCTGACCCACTTCCCAGGGAATTTTTCCAGTAAATATTCACAACTATAAGCATTTGGGTGTAAACAGATCAGTTTACACTTTTGATTTTATTGCCAACTATTTTGGAGTTAGGAAGACCTCAAACTTTACTTATATATTAGCTACATGATTCTATGTCTCAATTTTCTCTTGGAGAAATGAAAATTATTATTTACTGTGATTTTTGTTTACTGTTGTTAACTTGTCACATGTCAATAATACATGAGATTTGCAGCAAAATACTTAAATTTCTGACCTTTGAATCCCTTATCTTTAAAATTAAAATAACAATTCTCCCCATACAGAGACACTGCACATATTAGCAATAACAATTGCAAAATACCCGGTACGGTACTTAAGTATTGGTGATAATGATGATCACCATTGTCATAACACACCTTTTACAATTTACTCTCTCCCTCCAGCATTTTTTTTTTTTTTGAGAGAGCAAAAATCCTTCCTACTATCAGTTTTTTTCTTTTAACATAGTGAGAAGTTAGTATGTGCTTAAAAGCATTTGTATGTGTTTTAAATATGAGGTGAAGTTACTTTAGTTTACAATGTTTATTTTCCTCCATCCAGTTCTTATTTCCATCCATACACTGTAGTTTGAGTGGCACGGCCTACACAGCCATAATCTTCACTTCAACATGATAGACCAGTGCACAGAACCCTGAATACAGGCACATAACCCTCAATACGGTCTCCTCTATGGATCTGATATTGAGTTGTTGAACTAATATATGTATGTGTGTGTATGTGTGTGTGTGTTTAGTTTGTTTTCTTATACTGCTATTTTCACAAAGTTTTTCTTCCTTTACTAAGTGCCCAAAACATGCCAGGCAATATGCTAGCTACTGAGAATAAAAAGATGAAGATAATGTCCTTGCTCAAATGATTTCACAAACTATTGGGAGATGCACCCATCCAAAATACATAATTATAGCAAAAAGTGGGGTTTGGGGGTAACTTTCAAAGTTCTCTTTCATATCTTAGCTTCATTCTACCTTTAATTCTTCCCAAGTATATCTTTTAAACTCTGTCAAATCCTGTTAATTCTTTCTTTTTTCTAGGATTGGATTAACATGAAAGGAACCTTAATACTTTACTTCCTTACTCTGCTTTAATTTATAACAGAAATCTTTACTTTTTCTCCTGTAGATCTTTTTAAAAAATTATAAAACTTCCAATTAAAAGAAATGTAGAATGATACAATAAATCTACATATGCATAACAGATTTAATAATTGTTTAGTTGTATATGCTTTATTTATACAAATTCCAGATACTAAAATAGTTTACACTTAAATGTTATACAAAATACATATAAAAACAAAAATACATTTAAAAACATTACTACCATCACCTACCTAAAAAAATTAACAATAATTAATCATTTCAAGGATCTATTCTGCATAAAAAAAATCTATCCCTAACTTTGTGGTATAAAACAGCAGCCAACTTATTATGTTCCTGAATCTCTGGGTCAGGAAATTTAATAGTACTTGGCTAGGTGATTTTATGCTCCTTGGGGTTATTAAGTAGTACTTGGCTAGTAATGGGCCAGTCTAAAATATTCAAAACTTTTTGATTTTTGTGTCTCTCACTTTTGCAGGGATGATCTTAACTGATAAATTAAATGTCTTTATATATCCTCTTCAGCATGGCAATCTCAGGTAATTGGACTTTCTACATGGAGGTTGGCTTCTGCTGAGTGAGTAACCCAAGATTACTAGGCAAAAAACACAAGGCTATTTTATGACTTAACTTGAGAAGTCACACAAAGTTTCTTTTGATGCACTCTATTGGTCAAAGCAGCAATAAGCCTGTCCACATTCAGGGAGATGAATATATACTCTCTCAATGAAAGGAGTGTCAAATAAATTTGAGGACATATTTTAAAACCATAACTGTCTTTAATATCATATACAGTAATACAAATTCCAGATTTTGAATTTTTTCAATTGTCTCAAAAATGTCTTTCTATACTTGGTATTCAAATCAGGCTTCATGCAAGGTCTATATATTGCATTTGGCTGTCATTTTTCTTTAGTTAATCTTTTAATACAAAAAAAGTCTCCTTTTTACATCATTGATTTGTTGACAGAGTATGATGGACTATATTATTAAATGACCCACATTATTTCTTTGTGGTATTAATTTTATTACTCTAACTCTCATATTTTCTACAAACTAGAAGTGAGGTATTAAGGATGATGAAATTTATATTCAGCATTTTGTCAGGAACATTTTGTAGATGGTACTCTGTATAGTATACTGCATCCTCTCAGGAGACAATTAATGTCTGGTTGTCCTAGTATTAGTGGTTGATCAGATATTTCAGGAGGTGGTAATTTGTTCCTTCTATTGCAAAGTCATGATATTTTGTTTGTTTTCCATCTTGATATCAGTAAATAATCCTTCAAGGTGATACTTTTGGTTTTCAAGAATAAGCATGCTCCATCAACTTCTCACAGAATATTTTTTAGGTACTTTGATGATTCTTGTTTGATATAATTATTATAATAGCAGTTGCAAAATTTTGAATTTGTAATTGCCTTTCTTTATATGTATTAATAGGAATTCATATATTAAGAACTTTTCCTCATTAACTAGGATTATTAACAATTTAAAGATTTTATCATAGAGAAAAGGGGAGAAAAATTTTTTATTTTTTTATTTATGATCAATTTTCTGAATAAATTACTGATGCACTTGATATATTTAATAATGATAAATATTTTGCTTGTTTGCTCTCTATCTTTTTGAGAATTATTTTAACGCATGGGTATGAAAGATTCATATTTTAATTAAAGTTTATTATTATTATTATTATTATTATTATTATTATTATTATTTTGCTTCTTAAATTATCCCAGCTTTGGTAGTGGGACCTCCTTAGGGTTGTCAGCTGTGACTTTCTGGCATGCCCATATTAGCCTTTGCTAGTTTTCTTGATTTCTAGCATAGCAAACTATTCTTTGTTGTTTTTTAAATTTCGTGCCTTAAAGCTGAAACAAGCTATTTTCTTAAGCAGCTCTGATTACTTTTGGTGAGAATAATGTTTAGACACCATGATATGTACATGTGGGTACACAAAGCCATTGAGTTGATATAGATTCTAGGTCTTTTCAGTGGATAGAGCTGCAGAATTTTTTTTTTAAACAAAAAATATGTGAGTTCATACTTAATTGACATCAAATGTAATATATAATTTTAACTTTTTGAAGTGCTTATCTCTGTCTTATACTGATATTTATAAAATCATTGAATTTTTATTTCCTTTATTCTGTAATATACAGAAATAAAATTTTGAATTACCATAATGATATCCTAACTAGAGTAATAAAACTGAGTAAAATTTAAGTTCCTTAGATTTCTTTTGTTAGTAAACATTTCTTTTAAGCTATATAGCCAAAATAGTATGTTCTGAATCTTGTTAAAATTAATGATTTGTCTGTGTGCTTATACAACAAACATGAAATGTTTGTTTTAGTTTGTGCTCGATTTTTAAGAATTGCATTTTATGTAAATTAATTTATAATGTATTAAAAGCTTGCATGTTTTAATTCAGAACTAATAGCAATATATGTTCAAAAACATCCTACTTCCATTACAATCTCCTTCAACTCTCTGTTCTGTGCCTTCTTGTATAAATACACATTTGTATTAGTTTTGTTTTGGCCTTTCAGTGTTTTGCTTCTTTGTGGGGATTGTTTTTTAATATCAATTTATATATTACTATATTATATGCAGTATTCTGCTTGTTTTTCCCCTGTGGACTCTAAACAAAACTGAATGTTTATTTATTAAGGAAATCTTTGTTAAAGACTTAAAGTTATTTACTTTCAGGAGAAACAGAAAATATACAAATAAACAGTGCTTAATATAATCACAAATTTAACAAGTTCAAGAAAGGAGTTACTGGATATTGTAACTGAGAATATGGATGGTGGGGATACTTATATAGTTGTTCTTGGAGGGTATCTATGGGGAAGTGACATTAATCCTGTGAGCTGAAAGATGAGAAGAATCCAGTTGTGTGAAAATCAGAGAGGAGAATGAGTCTTTCACCTCCTAGAAACCGAGCATAGGCCAGTGAATGTGAAAATTAGTAACAAGAAGAAAAGGAATTAAGTTTGAGATTGGAAAAATAGAGAGAGGTTTAGTATGCCAAGAAAATAAATTTTTATTTTATTTGAAAGACAATGGAAAACCACAAAATGATGAGGGCAGAGAAGTGACATGATCTCATTTATGTTTTAAAATAACCACTTTGACCACTGTTTAGAGAATGAATTGGAGGAAAGCAAAAATTAAAACTGTCCTCTAGTATCACATCTCCCAACTTCCCTTCCACCCCATTATTTGTCCATTTCTGTTTTCTTCCCAGTTAGTTTGATTTGCCAGAACAGGGCTACAAAAAGCACTTTCATCCTCTGAATGCTTCTAACTTTGAAAGCTTTTCTAATACAAAGGCGCAGTTGATCTCTCCTTTCATGTGCCCCTATTTCATATAATTTACTGTTAGAATATCTACCCTTTTGTCTTGTAATCAAGTGTTTATAAACCAGTTATTCTATGAATCCATGAATAATCTTTGAGGATAGTATAGTATTTATCTTTGAACCCACAATAACTAACAGATTCGTGACACATCTGGTGTTCCGCTGAAGTATTTAAAATAAATAAATAAATAGATGGTGTTAAAATAAGTCTCCTTCACAAATACACAATTTTTAAAACTGTATTTTTAGTACTATATTCTCATAAAACTTGTTAGAAGAAGGCAATTCAGTTCCTTTGGATACTTTACCCTTCTTTTTACCAGTCAAATTCTAATTAACTTTCAAGTTTTGTATGAAATCAACCACCTTCATGAAATCATCTTGAAAACCATTATCCTTTTGGCTTCTATAACATTTTCTGGAAGAGCTTGTATTGTAAAGTTATTGGAGTGTGTGTGTGTGTGTGTGTGTGTGTGTGTGTGTGTGTGTGTGTCATATTCCCTACAATAAGCAAACCTCCTGAAGATAAGAAACGCATCTTCATCCTATTGTATTTTACTGTGTATGACAAAGAGAAAAAAAAAAAAAAAGAGCCTGTTCCTCTCCTTGGTTCCTATTGTTTTTCTTAATTTTTCTGTTGTGTTCATATTAATCAGACTATCCCTATCATTTGACCAAGAAGGCTTTAAAGTTCCCCTCAGCTTGACTCTACTTTAGACAGATTTCTTCCTGACTACAGGCCTCTGGCCACCCTTTTCTGAGAATATTTACTTTTCCCCTTTGAAGATGTAAATCCTATCCCAGCCTGACAGTTTTAAATCCCAGAGATGTCTTTTTCAAGAACCTTGGAGCCATCCCTTTGAAATACAATTATCAAGAAAGATAGCACCTCAGTCTCCCTGTCTTTGTGGCAGAGTGGAAGCCTGATTTCAACAAATACAGATGGCCTATCACATCTAGTCATTTTTCTGCTAGACCACGCCAATCCTGAACACTCTTCTGCCTTTTGTTTCCATGGAGTTGAGTTCAATCTTCTCTCCTATTACAGTAGCCTTGAACAAAGTCTCCCTTGCCTATTTAACCCTGATATACTTTTACTTTGACACATTCCTCTTTTAAATGTCTACTTGCAGGTTATTATCTTCATCTTGGGGGCTGATACTGGGATAGGTAGACATAGTGAAGGATGGACTTGGATCCAGTGTATTTAAAATTTAAAAAGTCTCTCATTTTTTTCCTTAGTTCTTCAGGTTTATGTGACTATACAGGTTTTGAATAGTTTGTGCCTACACCATGGGTATAATGGTTCCTTTTTCTCTCCCACTTATGATTTTCACAGCTTTACTAGTCAATATGGTCACCAGGTTTTGCCAATGAGTTTGGGCTACACCATGGAATGGAATGGTGTTCCTTTCCTTTTGTACTTATGTTCTTAACATTTTAAATCTAAATCAAACTAATCTGGTAAAGTGGAAATTTCTGGTGACAACATGAACTCTAATCTGCGTGTACCACACTGTACTATGAGATTATTTATATATAAAATTAAGATGGAAACAAGATTTATATCTTCATTTATCAGGTGAGGCTGCAACCTAAATTGACTTGGCCCAAGTAGAGCTGAGATTAACCTCACGTTTTCTATTCTACATCTTTCAACCACAGTAATTCTTCTTCCTTTCTGATTGAGTCACTACTAAGGAGAAAGCTTCCAGTAGCCAAATATGATTTCAGAACAATATTGTCTCAACGTCTTTCAGGAAAAACAAATTTCTAAGACTGATTGTAAACACTATAATGAAATTGATACAATTAACTGATTTTTAAAATTCTAATGTGTAAACTAAAAATTCTGAAAGGATACATTTGAAATGAACTTATCATTTACTTTATGTTTAATAAAGGTTAATAATAAAATTGGAATAAAAATAATGCAAAGTTGCCTGAACACTGTAGGGTATCTTCATTGTTCTTGCTTTGCTTTTAATTGCAATAGAACAAAAGCAAGCAAATGCAAGTTTGAGCACCAGAACAATGTTCAACCATAGGAACGTGAAAAAATAAATACATAAATGAGACACCCCCCCAACACACACAAACACACATAAAAAAACTGATTGGAAACTATTTTTATAATAAATTATATGCTAAAGAAATAATGACAAAATTATTCTGTCACTATTATTTAAATTCCTTGTATATGATTAGAGTAGGTGAACAATGGATCTTCAGAATTAAAATCCTCTCTTTCTTCTTCTCCTTCACCTTCTTCATCATCTTCTTCATCTTGTTCTTCATCGTCCTTCTTCTGCATCTTCATCTCCTTTTCCTCCTCCCCCTCCTTCTTCATTTCTTTTCTTTTCTTTTTTTTTTAATTTCCTCTTTGGTCATCCTAACTACTCAATTTCTTTATATGATTAGCTTGTCCAATGATGTGTTTTTCTAATCTCTGGAAAAACTGCATGAGTAATGTTTATTCTAACACTTGTATGGTTAGTTACCTCTCTTTCCTATGGCTAACCTAAAGGCATACACTTTTGTACTCTTTTTACTTTGTTTTCTTGTCTCTGCTTTATATATACAATTGACCCTCAATCAATGCTGGATTTAGGAATACCAACCACCCGCACAAGAGAAACCTGCAAATAACTTAAGATGGCCATATGTGGATTCCTGCCAGCAGATCAAAAATAAATAGGTAATGCATTTAAAGACATGGTAGAGGAGTTGTCTTCAAGCTCCTAATCATTTCTTTCCAATCTACACAAAAGTGGGTGACTGGTTTTGTCCACGTATATTTATTTGGTTTCATGTTCAGTGGATTGTATTTCTATCCCCCAGATTTTAGGCTTGGGAATGTCATATACTTGAGCCAAAGGGATATTAACTGATGTGACATAAGCAAAGTGAAATATACTTGCATGGTGATGTACACTTTCTTGATCAGAGTCTCCAGAGTAGATTTTATAACAATTGATTAATTACAACTTATTATTTTTAAAATATAAAGAAACCGCATATTGCTTTTAACTCTTCAAAAGTTTTAAAAATTCATGAGACAATGGGTAAATTTTTTTCTATAATGTAAATATTTGATAATTACATATTAAATTATTTATAGCACCAAATAATTGTAGGGTTTATTTATGGATTTTATTTTCATTGTTGACACTATTACAGATGTCCCCATTTTTCCTACATCTGTCCATTACCACCCAGCCCGCCCCCCTTCCTTCAGACCACCCCCCCACACACTGTTGTCTGTGTCTATGGGTTATGCATATATGTTCTTTGGCTGATCCTTTCACCTTTTTTCATCCAGCCAACCTACCCCACTTCCATCTGACAGCCATCAGTTCATGCCTCTGTTTTGATTTTGTTCATCAGTTTATTTTGTTCATTATATTCCACATGCAAGTGAGATTATATGGTATTTGTCTTTTTCTGACTGGCTTATTTCACTTAGTATGGCTTCACATCTGAATTTTACCAAACATTCAAAGAAGAACTCACACCTATCTTAATTAAACTATTCCAAAAAATTCAAGAGGAGGGAAAAATCCTAACCTCATTTTACAACACCAATATTATTCTAATTCCGAAATTAGATAAAGATACTACAAATAAAATATTAGCAGAAAAATCCAGCAGTATATTAAAAATACACCATGATCAAGTGGGATTTACTCCAGGGATGCAAGGATGGTACAATATCTGCAAATCAGTAAACATAATACACCACATAAACAAAATGAAAGATCTAAACTACATGATCATATCAATAGATGCAGAAAAAGCATTACATAAAATCTAGCACCCGTATATGATAAAAATTCTCAGCAAAGTGAGAATAGGGGAAACATACCTCAATGTAATAAAAGCCATATATAACCAACCCACAGCCAACATCGTACTCAATGGGCAAAAACTAAGTGTTTCCCTTAATAACAGGAACAAGACAGGGATGTCTGCTTTCACTTCTTTAAAAAAGATTTTATTTATTTTTAGAGAGAAAGTAAGAGAGGGAGAAAGAGAAGGAGAGAAACATCATCGTGTGGTTGCTTCTCATGCACCCCCAACCGGGACCTGGCCCGCAACCCAGGCATATGCCCTGACTGGGATTGAACCAGTGACCCTTTGTTTCAAAAATCAGTGCTCAATCCAATGAGCCACACCAGCCAGGTCTGCTTTCACCACTTTCATTCAACATGATACTGAAAGTCCTAGCCACAACAATCAGACAAGAAGAAGAAATAAAAGGTGTCCACGTTGGAAAGGAGGAAGTAAAACTGTCATTACTTGCAGATGACATGATTCTGTATATAGAAAACCCTAGGGACTACACCAAAAAGCTAGTAGAGCTAATAAATGAATTCAGCAAAGTAACAGGATACAAAATTAATATTTAGAAAAATCAGTGGCATTTCTATACACCAATAATAAACTCTCATAAAAAGCAACTGAGAAAATAATCCCATTTACTTACATTTCTTTATGCATTTTAAACTCATATCAAAATTTCTTTCTTATGAAAGTAATTTGGAGGTTTTTCAAAAAATTAAAGATGTGATCCAGCATTTTCACTTCTGGCTATATGTATATCTAACATAAATGAAATCACTGTCTTGAAAAGATATCTGCATGCTATGTTCATTGCTTCATTATGTACAATAGCCAAGACATGGAAATACCTAAATAAGTGTTCATCAATTGGTTAATAAATAAAGAAAATATCATATACACATACAATGAAATATTATTCAACCAAATAAAGGAGGAAATCTTTCCATTTGCAACAACATGAATGACCCTTAAGGGCATTATGCTAAGTAAAATAAGTCAGACATAGAGAAGACAAATTTTCTGTGATCTGGTTTATATATGGAATCTGAAAACAAAAACAAAAAACAAACAAACAAAAAAACCACCTCATGAAAACAGAGAACAGAACAGAATGGTAGTTTTCCAGGGGTGGGAGGAAGACTTCAGGAGAAATGGCTGATGATGGGGAAAAAGTACATATTACTGGGGATATAATGTTCTGCATGCTGACTATAGTTAATTATTTAGTGTATATTTGAAAATTGCTAAGGGAATAGAATTTTAACGTTCTTATCACACACACAAATTGGAACTATGTGAGGTGATGAGTATGTTAATTAAACTTATCATGGAAATCATTTTGCAATATATACATTACAAAATCACTACACTGTTCATTTTGAACTTACACAATGTTATAAGTCAATTATATTTCAATAAACCTGGGGAAAAATGTCTTTCTTGGATTACCTCTCTAATACTGGGGGATGAGGGGAATCAAATTTTGTTTAAACTACTAAGCTGAAATTAAGTATAGACTATATGATATGTTCAGAGACATATAAATATTTAAAAAAATAAAATGATATAAAGGAAGTAACATTTAAAAATTGACTATACCATATATAATCCAAATGTAAGCTGAAGCAATCTTGCTCATTAAAATCTATAAAGTAACTGAAATATCTATATCACTATGAAAAGTCAGCTGTTTCCCCAGTATTTTACAATTCACAGCTAACAGGTCCTCATTGTCACCGCTGCTTCAGAATTCACTCTTCTAAATCCATTCGCTTTGTGGATTGGCTCACCTTCGTTACTGTATGATTCCTTTTTTATGTAATATCAAACCAGATATGGCACTTAGTCACTTCTGATTTGCCTCCCTTAATGCATTGTTTATGCACCTGCCTGTGGGTGGTTTGAATGAATGTTGATGGAGAGAAATGGGACTAAATATCATATCGATGAAGACTTAAATGGAAAGTTAGACATAAAATGCAGTTAGCCTCCTTTTCTTACTGCTGATTCTCATACATTGCATCTTAGCCACTTTACCATGCCCAAAAGGTGCACTTTTATTTTTAAATATTTTCAGTATTGTTGTTTTCCAGCTCCTGCTAACAGTCCTCTTCCAGTGGAACTGATGTCATTATAGTTGGTAAAGAACACAATGTTAAGTACTACCAAGCTAAAGCATTAGCTAACATTAAATTCCATTACGAGAAGTTTTTTTTCTTTTGAAGTCATCAAAAGTTTGTTCGTAGTGGTTATGTTTTCAACATATTCTGTCGTTAGATAACAATTAAAAAAAAGATATATATATATATATATATATATATATAGAGAGAGAGAGAGAGAGAGAGAGAGAGAGAGAGAGAGAGAGAGAGAGAGAGAGAGAGAAATGAAGAAAGAGAAGGAAAGGAAGCTTCAAGAGCTCCAGAAGCCAAGTGCAACTAGTAAAAACCAAGTATTTTTGTTTTAGTTTGAGTTTCTTCTCATTTGTGGCAGTTAAACTTTTGTTTTGAGCTAAAATTACTTTAACTTAAAATGAGTCAGTTTACAAACTGTTAGATAAATAACAATATAAGACATATGAGTCCATGGTAGAAGTTGTAAAGGTTCATGAAATTATTAACTTTCAGGGAATACTTGCCTAGAACAAAGACAGTTAACATTTTTTAAGAGAAATTCTGCTTCCAACTGCTAAGTTATTTTTTTTCTCCAGCTACACTTACATGATATGATTTAAAATTAATGTTTGCTTTGGAATTTTTAAAAAGCAAGTGTCAGAGAAAACACAATGGAGTATGCAATGCTCATCATTTGATAAAAGGAAATATGCTGTTTCACTGAGTGTTGAAACTCAACTTCTGCTGATTCTACAAACTTTCTTTTGAAACAGCATTAGACTACATAGTATATGATACCTTCAACAACAGGTTAACATAAGCAATGGTCATTTTGTATCATTTCTTTAATGTCAGCTTCTGCAGAGAAGATAAGGTATTTTAAGAAATGGAAAAATATCTGTTCTACCCCTCAAATTACTGAAGCATAAATCATGAGAGAGATAGTTTGGACCTAAAAAAACTCTAGGGGCTGTTAATAATAGTGGGCTGTTAATATTTTTAAAATGAACCCTATTTTGGATTGTCAGATTCAATGATGCATGGATTGTAATAGGTCTACCAAAGGGAGTCAAATGCAAAATATGTCTCCAAGAATAAATAGATGTTCTAAATAAAACCATTTAATGGTGTGAGTTTAAAAATTGCCAAAATGATGATTTAGGTTTCAAAGTAAGTGGTATTAACCTGAGATCAAGAATGTAAAACAAGAAAAGAAACAGACTTTTATTTTGCAAGTAGACAATTTTTTTTCTTGGAGTCCTATATTTCCTAGGGTAACTAAATCTAGCCACCATCAAGTAAATTTGACTAATTCAAATATATATATATATATATATATGAGCAAATTTAATATTCACTACAGTTTTATTCAAGTTGGGAAACATATCTGATATTTCTTTTTGTTTCAGCCACAGCTTCAAGAATATCATAGGTCCAAATATAATACTTAAAGTAACTAGAGATTGGGGGGCAGTCGGTTAGCATTATGGGGCTTCTGTGGAATATGAAGAATCAGAAAGTAGAACTCAAGTTTGTGTTCCTGCTAGCTTCACCTGCTGATGTCCTCCTAATCTCTTCTCTTGGAACAGGCCATTTATAGTAATAGCTATGATGACATCATTTGACTATGCTCATATATAGAATGAATTAGGTAACATGGAAATAGAGTTTACTTTTATTGTCATGGCTAACCTTTTTGCCCTCCCACGTGAACTCCTGATGCTTATAGGACCTTCATACTTGAAATTATCCATGAATGTGTTGTTCTGAACATCAGAAACTTGTAGATACTTTTAGTGATTCTGTAGGCCATGGGATGCATGGTGAGTGAGCTCAAAGCTCCACTTGTTTCTAAGGGTCTTGTACCAACAATCATCTTGCTCTAATGTTTGCATTCACAAGAGATTTAAAGCAATAGTTAAAGCAAAGAAAGATTCAATTGTTTTCAAATTGGACTAGAAATGCTTTTTGAATGTTGAATTTAGCTAACTTAAATAATCAAATTGATAATTTATCTGAAAATATTTAGATTATCTGTGCCAGCATTAGTAGGGTTCACAAATATAAAAGTAGATTCAGTTGCAAAAAAATTCCTTTAAATTCTTTATTTCTAAGTATCATCTATGTTAAAACATTAACATTTATTTTTGGCATACTTTGTAAGGCTGCTGCAGTCAAATTTCAGTCTGGGTATATGTCTCCTTATCTATTTGTCCCCAAACTACTTCAGTCATGGGACACTTAAATTTCCTTCAGTTGTCTTTCTGTTACCAGTTCAGTTCCTAATAGGAAGAGGAAGTCGATCTTTTGTCAAATTTGCCATCCTGCATCTTACAATGTCTTCATTGTCTCTAATTTTCTACTTCTCTATCCACAGTTCTTTTAATATTTATATTTGTGGTGAATTCAAATGCAAATTTTTACTGGAATACATTAACATCCAAATTTTCTCTAATTAACATCGAAAGCCTTGATTTCTAAATCAAGAATTTAGCATTGTTCTTCTCTAGTCTCTGGCAAATGATGATCCTGGGTCTTCAGGTCATAGTCAATGGTGATAGAAAAACTGGTGTGAACAGAAGAAAACTTCACGACTATAAATTAATAACTGTGTGAGTCATCCTATCACAATTTAGCACAATAATTAGTTTCCTGTTAGGGGTGAAGAAATCTTTATGTTAAACAGGAAAAAATGTAGCTAATTCTTTCATTACTTAAGATGGAGTTCATTCTAACAATATCAAAAGCGGAGATATTGTATAAAACGATCTACATAGAATAAAACAGAGGATGCTGGTAACTTCTGTTGATGGTTGTGTAAGCTTACATGCTGTCCTGGAACGTGAACTATGTGTGATCCTCAATGCTATTCATTCATAGATTAACCCAGGTAAAAATTCAGTGCATCAAAAGACATCATATTGATCCTCTATTTCTTTAAATTCTAAAAAATAACCTCAGTGAAAATTTGCAGGTTAAGAGAAGCCTATGAACATATTTTCATTTTTGCTTTGGTTTCTACTCCTTGATAAATAGAAATTTTTGTTTTAGAAATGGGTCTAAGTATCAAGTTTGATCCAAGGCTAAAATGCATATGCTCTAAACTGTTTGGGCTCAACTTCTTCCCTCCAAGGCTAACAAGAAATCAATGATAATAGGCTTCAGTGAGGCTAAGGTGAAAGGGGCCTGCTCCTGATCTAAAGAAGGTATCACAGCAAAGCCCTGTGCTCTAAGGGCCACCTGTCTTTGTATTGGAAAACTAAGCAATGTCATAGGATAGACTCTGGAACCAGCTAAGTGTCCCACCCAGAGACTATAAAGTAAATTAATGTATAACCTTTGCATCCTTGGAAATGAAATTTTGCAAAAAATTTTAATAACATATGAAATTTTTAATTATGCAAAATGAAATAAAATATACTGGATTCAAATAGTTATAGTCAATATATTCATTTAGTTGGTGATTATTCTGATAAACACTATGAGGTATTGTCCTCATAGAAGATGGAGATACAGTAGTCCCTCTCTATATTGTGGTTCACTTATTGCAGCTTCACTGTATTTTTAAAAATATTATATTTAATTATCGCGGATTTTTTGCTATATCATGGGGTTTTGCGGTACTGTATACGTATGTCGTTAAAGTTACATAGGTTTAAGAGTGTAGAATATGTTTAAGAACATTATTGTTGGCAGCCGTCCGTCTCGAGAGACGATGGTGTAGCTTCTTAAGAGTCTATCTGCACCGCCGAGAATGGCTGTGCAGTCCAACTCGGGAGTGACATGGTATCTGTCTCCTCCCGTGTTGAATCAACATCTTGTGATGACGCTGAAGCTACAGAGCCTGGGCAGGGTAATATGGAGGGTCTGCTGTTGCCCATGCAGCAGACCCTCCCTCTCTTCGAAGCTGAAGGGTCCAAGGGAAAGACGGAGTCGATACAGCTTGGGTTCAGGTGCGCCGCAGGAGTTGCCGGTGTTGACTACAACGTCAAACCGCCTTAGGGACTCCGGCTCCGGATTTTCTGTCGGGGTTTACTCCCTTAGCCTTTGCCCTGAAGAGGTATGCCGCAAGGCAGCGGAGGTTTTTTTTTTTTTTGGAGTCAGAGTTTTCCTTCTCTGATGTACCCTGACTGGAAGATCGAACCAGCGACACTTAGCTCGCAGGCCGACGCTCAATCCACTGAGCTAAACCAGCCAGGGCTTAAGAACATAAGTAGTGTTTATAAAAGTGTGGAAATATTAAGGGAGTGGGAAAGGTTAATAAGGGACTGGAAACAATTTATAAGTGTGTGGGAAGGGTTTATAAAGCCTTTATATATATAAATACTAAAATAAATGTAAGGAGGGAACACTGTATTCTGGTAACCAAGACAAATGAAATCCCTACCCTACCACCTATCATCCACCTATCCACATTCCTGCTTACCTACCTACCTATCCACCTGTATAAGTCAGCTATTACTGTGTAAAAACGAACAAACAAAAAACCCTCTGAAGTTCACTGACAAACAAATATTTGCCATCAGAGTCTTGCTCTTATATCTGAGGATCACCTAGAGGTTAATTGAGGTGGGGCTCTTCTGGACAGCTGCATATCCTGCTACAGAGGACACTACAGGCCATCTAGAAACATTCACAAGGAATGTTTCCTCTGTTAGGGTTCTTGGGTTCCCCAAAATAGAAATCGAAAGGAAACCCCAGAAAAAAAATCTAGATATGTAACAGGGTGGGTCTAACCAAATCGCTGAGGAGAAGGGGAGAGCCCAGTCCCAGGGAACCCCAATCTGTCACAAGAGGCCAAAGCCCCCTGGAAGAAGGGAAGGGCAGGGAGAAACCCAAAGGAGGAGGATTGAAGAAGCAGCTGGCCAAAAAGCCTGCTTCCCTGGGAGGAAGTGGGAGGGGCTATAGGAGGCCGCTGCCCAGGCAACTGAAAACAAAGCAGTGCAGCAGCAAGGGCTGAGTTGGTTACCGAAGAACCATATAATAAGGTGACACTGGCCGCACACAAAGATGCCCTGCAGACAGAT
Source organism: Furipterus horrens (assembly GCF_987537825.1). NCBI lineage: Eukaryota > Metazoa > Chordata > Mammalia > Chiroptera > Furipteridae > Furipterus > Furipterus horrens. The sequence goes on from NW_028327171.1 coordinate 73,545,728, forward strand.
GCACATGGTGGCCGTTGGCTAAAATTGGCAACTGGACACTCTCACAGTGCATGGGATTTGGGGGTAAGATTTAAAACAGCGTGCTTGGATGCACTCGTTCTTTTTCTTTGCCTCGTTCTCCCCCTCCCCCACTGGTGTGGGGCGCGGGAGCACTCAGCAACTGGCAAATGCTGGGCCAGCTTGGAGCTTTTGCCTTGCATAGTAGGGAGTCAGATCATGGACAGAGTCCCATGCTGAGACGCTGCTGGTTTTCTCCATAAAGCAGGGGCCGGGCCAGGGCAGGGCCTCTTCTCGCGGTCCAGGGGTCCAGGGCCCCTTTCCGTTCTCTCACTCTGAGACCAGCGCACAGAGGCATGGGCCAGTACAAGTGCAGGCCTTGGGGGCAACAGCTACAGTGCACCAGGGCCTCCACAAATGTCAGGGTTGCAGTAACTGGCAGTGTGCCCTGCCCCGGGGAGAGAGAAAGCTGCTCAAGGCAACGGTGATGCTAGAACGCAGAAGTGCATATCCCAGGGAGAGAGGGAGAGAGCCCGAGGATGTACACCTGTTTGTGTAGCATGTTGAGCTCCGAAAAGGACAGCTAAAGAATTATGGGCATGGGTTTGGATTTCCGTCTTTCTGGGAGCAAGGAAATTTCTGTGCTTTGTGGAAAAGGTTGGCTTAGAGCAGGGATGCTCACAGGCCCCTCAGATTTGGTACCCTCTTAACAAAAACCTTTGTCCTTCCTCACAAATCTTCGTGTTTATTAAGTTTATTCTAGAGCACAAGGGAGTCAGTGCAGAGGAAAGCATGGCCTTCTGAACTGATTTAGGTGTTGGCTCTCCTTAGCTGCTTTTATAAACTGGGGACAGATTGAGCTTATGCGAAAAGGCAGGTTTTTGTTGTTGTTAAAAGGCAGGCTTGCGAAATTTCCCATTCCTGGGTCCGGTGGCTTCCATTTGCAGCTGTGCTGCACAGTACCTGTGTCAACGCCTGCGCTGTGGGGACAAGATGGCAGACTGCTCATTATCGCCACGCTAGAAAGTATGTAGTCACTTTGATCAACTGCACATGCGGGTAAGAGGTGAAACAGGCAGTCGGAGGACAATAAATTCAGTTACCTCTGCGTTTTCGAGTAAGGAGTGCAGGATCGGTGACATTTTCGCAGTTCAGCATTGCTCCTGACCATCTGCAGTCCTTAGGGCCTGCGCCTGTGTCCTTATGCTGTCTCAGGAATAAGGCAGGGTTTCCCTCCCTGTGTTTAGGACCCCAGCGATGTTCATTACTTTGGCAATAACAGTTGATTGTATATTGAAGTTTTTTTCTGAAACTCACCAAACCAGCACCAGCCATTCAGAATTCTAGGCTTCACTTCCATCAGGGTCCCTCTTTTGAACATCACAACCCTCATTATCAGGTGATTAGCGCTCCTTCTTAAAGGTTTGTATCCAAGCTCTCCAGTCTTAACATCAGCGGCCTTGAGACACCAAAACCAATCTTCTCAGGAGTCTGGGCTCCACATTCACGAGGTCTGTCCTTCAAATTCCTTTAACTATCTTAATATCTTTCCTTTTTATTCTCCAGCCTTAAGTACAATAACTGTTTACTACCGTTATTTGCCTCCAACAGCTGGTTATTGAGATTTATTTATATTGAATTAGCTGTTAAAATAATTGGTGTGCTTTATGTTTCCTGACTAGATTCTGAGTTAGATTTTATTGGACAAAGCAAATCACATCAATGAACCAAGCCCAGTATCTGTGGAGTGGGTCTATATATTTTTCTTCTGCTAAGGAATATAAACTATCACATTGTAATATATCTAGTAATATTTTCTTCTAGTATTTTTCCTCATCTTTGTGTATCCTGTTAAAGAAATAAATATATATTAGTGTATTGTTGGAAATAATTCAACATACCCACTGTTTTTACATTTATTTTTATTTTCTCTGTTTTTCATTTGTGCAAACTTGTTATGATAGTAACAACAACTTACATTTATTCAAACTTTATCAGTTGCAGGCATTGATGCCTAATCTTTATAACAATCTTATGAAAGACTGTTACCCCTAATTTAAAAACTGTGTGGGAGAAGTGTTAATTAGTCCAAGAGCCCATATTTTTTATTTGGTGTAGCCAGAATTCAGAAACCATGATATTTTGGCAGAGACCCTATGCTGAACCAATCGTTTGGGTAATTACACACATATTTAGAAATGCTAGTTTTTTATAAAATTGTGTTGGAAACATATATTTTCCTGTGTACCAGAGAGTACAAGGAAATATAAATTGACTTATTTATGATATAAGAATGTGTGTGTGTGCGTGAACATTTGTGCAGCCAATCATAATAAATTCTCTTAAGCATGTATTGTTAAAAAAGATTTTTGAAAATGACAAGATGTCTCTCATCCTTATTTAAAATATAAATATGTTTTCAATTTTCATCGTGCTAGTATTTGAATACAATTCAAGAAAATATAGAAAGGGTGGGAAATTAAATGAGTTATAACCCTTATTAAGGATAATCTGATTATTGACTTTCTTTTTCTTTTACACTGTTAGGTTTTTACTTTTCTTTCTTTCTTCCTAACTAACATTAATATGTCTTGATTATTATTATGTATGTGTGCTTGTGCTTGTGTGTGCAAGCATCTGTGTGCTTGTATGTGATCACCAATGGTTTGCTCTTGGTCATTTTGGAATGTCAGGGGTAAAGGAAATGACAATAGTAGAGAAACTATTATATGTGTACCAGAGAGTATACAGGAACTGGCATCGACTAATTCACTGAATCCTTACCGTGAGCGACATAAATCAAAACTCCCCATGACAGGACAGAAAGGCCAGTAAGTTTTGTCAGAAAGATGATACAGGTATTGCTTTCAGAGAATAAGATAAACTTCTTTCCATGGTGCCATCTACAGTAACTGCAAGGAGCTTGCAATTCTGATGTTTCATAACAATAATTTTTTATATGTTATAGGAACTTTTGAAATGTTAAGAGTGGATGATGAGAACTGAATACTTAAGATAGACTGATAAAAAGATTGGTTTACATAAACCTCATGCATAGGCGTAAATGGGTGTGATGTTTTTACAGTTATTAACAATTGCTATGGCAAGTTTTTTTAAAGGGAAAAGATAATGAAGTCATTTACATTAACTGGTGGGAATTTTCTTGTGGACCTATTATGTACAGAGCATTGTGTATAAAGTGCTACAGAATGTACAGTTGTAAATAAGACATAATTTTTCCCTCATGGTAAAATAAAGTTCAAAATATTAATGCAAAACTGTATAGAGATCAGAGTTTTAAATTAGCATAAAGTGCTATAAAGATTGAAAACATGGGTAAATTGCATTTATTTGGTTGTGATTCTGGACATAGATTTTCTGTTTCTATTTTGGGTAAATAAAAGCAAGTAAAAATAGCATAATTGTGTCTGACAGGATATCACAATATCACTGGTCTTAAGTCAGTCCAAGCAACCTTTTATATAAGTAATTGCAGTGCTCATTTCAAAAACATGCACTTATGTTATAGCAAAATCAGGTAATTCACATTTATTTCAAGTCATTCTTATATAAAATCTAATAATAAATAAGTAAATAATAAGTTTTAATAAATATAGAGGTGATTTGAGTGGATGAATTATAGGAAGTGTTCATTCTGATTTGTCTTATTCTGAGATTTGATAAGTCACCTGGAACACTTGTAGGAATTTTGGAGTCACTCCAGAGGACTGTAGTTCCCTAAAATATCTTCAGATCCAAATTGACATGTTCCCAAGTTTGGCTGGGACCACGTGCCCAAAGTTACACTGTTGGATCAGTCTGGTTTATGCTGGTTTTCTGCAACAGCAACCTAAGTAATGCTAAACAATATAGCTACTAAAAAATAAATTAAAAATGAAATAAGAGTTATTATTTCTATGATTGTTAGCAACTATAGACATTCAATTTATTGTATTAGGGTTGAAATATCAAAAGCAGTTATAAGCACTGGTATCCCTTGAAATAAAGTATAAAGAAGTATTTAATTTTATACACATACATATAGTTTTCTGTTTTTAATACTTTTAAACTTTGTAAACTTTTTGGACCTTAATGGAATAATAATATCTCCTCTCTAGTGGAATATGGGGTACTGATAGTCCATGGAATATTGAAGCAAAACTTATATCAGCTGAATGCAGTCTGGCATAAAGTATCTATGAAAACCAATGATTTAAGTCATCAAATAACTGTTGTACTATATTTAGAAATTATGATTAAATATACACTCAATTCTTCTCCTGACTATGCTGGAGAATTAACAACACTAATAGAATGACAAGTTAAGGCATTCAAATACTCATATCAACACACAGTTAAGAAAGATGCTTCTGTAATTTCTCCAAAAGCATATTATATCTCTTATAGCAAAAGAGTCAATGTTTCTGAAACCAGACCCAAAGTTTGATTCTGTAAGACACAGTTACAAATAAGTTGAGGCCAGACCCTCTTAAGGTCCTTTGTTGATTGGGAAATAATAGTACACTAGAGATTATACTGGGGGCATTTGGAAGGATTTAGATGAATCTGAATTTATTGAATGCCAAAATCTTATTGATCCCATCTTACCAGTTCTGTTTTTTCTGTCTAAGGAGACTGTATTTGTTTTACTTGAAAATTCTGCACCCTCTTCACCTGAAACCATCACTATCCTTTAAAATGTCCATTTTATCACTTATAATTACTTCCAGAACTGTCATGAGAATTAGAGTTAAGAATTTGTGCAGGGAATGAACTCAAAGTCTGAACTTGTAGGAGATAGCATTTGCACCAAAAGAAGAGCAAGGTCTTGATGCTTTGTATCAGCCAAAATAGGAGTCAATATGCATGGAAAATAATTCGTAAGGTCCAAAAACAATCAAGGAAGAAAATTAATTTAAAGTTGGCTAAATTTAACAATATGGGCACACTTACTAGAGAGTTCGGATTAAATGTGTTAGTTGGCTTATCATGCTTGGATGGATAACTAAAATCTAACCTAAATTGTGTCCTATATTAAATGAATTAGTACTGCTGTAACTTTCTTGATAATAATATCCATCAAGAAATCTCAAATCTAAAAATTATAGGAATGTTATAATGAATTTATATTTTGTGATGTCTTTTGGGAAGTTTTCAGAGGATATTTGTGCATTCATGTCACCAAAGCATTAAAAATTTGTTCATAAGGGAGGCACCAGTAGTCTTGAAGAGATCTGTATCAGATGTCTTCTTTAGGTTGGGATAACAAAGAGAAAACAGGCTTCTCGATATTAATGGACATGCCGGTATTTCAGATTAGGAGATGCCAAACTATAACCCTTAATAGGTAGTGATTTAACAGCCAGGTGATCACTTTAAGTATCTCTGTTAATAAGATCAAATTGATCATGAAGATTCTTGGTGGGACTGAAGATATGTTCTAAAAAATAATTCATGCTCTGATGACCATAAATGGAGCTTTCTCACTCTCAGTCCAAAAATAAATTAGAGAAAAAATAGGCAAAACTGAGAGTGACTCCTTTCATGATAAACTTAAGCACACACTAAAAAAAAAAAAAAATTGTTTCCCCTCCCTATAACTTACTGCTTTGATGGTGAAATACTCTTACAAAGGTGCAATGATTATTTCAATGAATTAGAAATTGAGAAAACTTCCTTACTCTTGTGGATTCCTAATGCAACAGAACCAGCAGGTGAAGGCTGATAATCTGAAGCTATAATCCTAACTATTGAAAGAACAATAAATTTTTTGGTACATAATGGAAGTCAGCGAGATTTATATTTGATGACCAGTGGATTCTCTAAAGTGCTTTTTAAAAATATATTTTATTGATTATGCAATTACAGTTGTCCTAATTTTTCCCTGTTGACCCCACTCCACTCAGTACCCCCCTTTCCCTCTGGCAGTCCCTCATTAATTTATGTCCATGGGTCATGCATATAAGTTCTTTGGCTAATCCATTTCTTATACTGTTCTTGACATGCCCCTGTCTATTTTATACCTACCAATTATGCTTCCTAATCACTGAAACTTTTCCCTCACTCACCCTATTTCACCTCCCAAATAATAACCCTCCAAATTATCTCCATATCTATAATTCTATGTTCTGCTTGTTTGCTTAGTTCGTTTTTTAGATTCAATTTTTTGATAGTTGTGAATTTATTGCCATTTAAATGTTCATAATTTTGATCTTCTTCTTCTTCTTAAATAAATCCCTTTAACATTTTATATAATAATAGCTTGGTGGTGATGAACTCTGTTAGCTTTACATTGTGTGGAAAGCATTTTATCTGCCCTTCAATTCTAAATAATAGCTTTGCTGGATAGAGTAATCTAGGTAGTAGGTCCTTGCTTTTAATCACTTTGAATACTTCTTGCCTGAAAAGTTTCTTTTGAGAAATCAGCTGACAGTCTTATGGGAACTCCTTTGGGGTAATTTTCTTCTTTTCTTGCTGCTTTTAAGATTCTCTCTTTATCTTTGACCTTTGGCATTTTAATTATGTGTCTTGGTGTGGTCCTTTTTGGGTCTGGCTTGTTTGGGACTCTCTCTGCTTCCTGGACTTGTATGTCTATTTCCTCCACCAAATTAAGGAAGTTTTCTTTTATTATTTTTTCAAATAAGTTTTAAATTTCTTGCTCTTTTTCTTCTCCATCCAGCACACTTATGATTTGAATGTTGGTACATTTGAAGTCATCCCAGAGTCTCCTTAACCTATCCTTTTTGTTGGATTCTTTTCTTCTTGCTATTCTGATCGAGTGCTTTTTTCTTCCTTATATTCCAAATAATTGATTTGATTCTCATATTCATCCACTCCACTGTTGGTTGCCTGTACATTTTTCTTTATTTTACTTACTATAACTTTCATTTCTTCCTGGGCCCTTTTTATGCTGTTGAAGTACCCAGTGAGTTTCTTGAGCATTCTAATAACTGGTGTTTTGAACTCTACATTTGATAGATTGCTTATATCCATTTTGTTAAGTTCTTTTTCTGGAATTTTGTTATGTTCTTTCATTTGGGCCATATTTCTTTTTCTCCTCATTTTGACAGCCTCCTGTGTTTGTTTCTGTGTATTAGGTAGAGCTGCTTTGACTCACTGCCTTAGTAGTGAGTGGCTTATTATAGAAAAGTGCTTCAGTAAGTTGGATGGGGACGAGTCTTAGGTAATCACCTGGGTGAGGCAACCATGTGAACCAGATTGGTGGAGTCCCTGATATGGTGTCACTGCTCTGTGGCTCTGTGTGGGAGAGGGCTGTTAGAGGGAACAATGCTGCTGCCTGACCTCTGAAGTTTTGTCTGAAAGGAAGCTATCCCCCAGCATTTGCCTTAATGCCAGACACTTCAATTTCTCCCTCTATGCCACTGGTGCCCTTTTCACTGCTGTTCTGGTGCTGAAGCATGGAGGAAGGGAGTCTGCATAAGTCCTAATCTCATTGCAACCCTTTAAGAGGAAACTCCTGAGAATCCTGTAGTTTCTTTTCCCACCCCAACCCTCACTGGATTTTATAGCTAGGAGTTATGGGGACTTATCTTCCTGGCACTGGAACCCTAGGCTGGGTGGTCTGGTGTGGGGCTGGGATCCCTCACTCCCAAGGTATCCCTCCTAATTTTTATTCACCCCACATGGCTGTCAGAGCACACATTCTGCGTCTCCACATCTCTTCCCCTCCTACCTGTCTGGATGAGTGTGACTTCTTTAATCCCTTGGTTGTTGGACTTCCAAACAGCTCAATTTTCTGGCAATTCTGGGTGATATTTGTCTTGTAGTCTAGTTGTAATTTTTGCTGTGGTTATGTGAGGAGGCAAGCTGTGTTTACCTACACTTCCATCTCAACCAGAAGTCTGGGGTGCTTCTTAATATTTCCACATGGTAAACAATATGAAAAGACTATGGCAATTAAACACAGGGAATATCTAGACACTTTAGGAATAAAAGTTGATGACTGAGGACAAATGAAACAACATGAAAAGAGAGAGTAACGAGTTTTAAGTAGTAACTTAGTACCAGTTGTAATCCAAGAACTAAAGAAATATGCATATTTTCTTAACTGTTTTGAATCTTATCTATTGCCTTTGTACAAGTCTTTCTCTTTTCCACATAACTTTATGTAAAGTGTGTTGAGGCAGGTGACTTTTATTATTCAGTCTTTAGTTTACAGGCTATATAAGGGGATCTATGATTTAACTAGAAAAGAAATACAATCTGGTGCTATATGTAGTGCTTGGTGGGGATTTGGAGAAAGAGCAAACACATTGCTGCTAGTCACTTTTTGTTATGGAGTCACATGAACTTGTCACTGATCTTTGGGAGATAAACTTGAGTAGAAGGTGCTGAGGAACCAAAATAGAAGGACTGAGGCCAGATTGATTATTGGTACTCAGAACCATTCTCACTGCCTACTATACTCTCTCCTATAGCTTAGAACTTGATGTCTGGAAAATAAATTTCCCATAATGCTTGTGGTAGGGCTTTTATTTAGATTATAATAACAGGAGTGACTCCTCATTAGATCTGGAAGGCAGAAGTGAAGCACAGTTTTGTTTTTCCTCTTGCAGCAGCAGACAGAGCATGTTATGCTAGATGTGAGATTTTAGGGTGCTGTTGACCGTTGCCTCTAAAGATCATTCTCTTTAGTGCTGCAGCCAGCACTGCACTAAATATCAGCAGTGATTTACTGTACCTTTGAGCTGGGTTAGAAATAGCACTTTCATAATTACTCAACAGCTAGAAACAAATCAGACATCCCTTGATGGCTTTTCTTGACCTTTACTCCTCAGTTCTTTCAACAGATTTGTAAGCACTTAATTGGCTGAACTTAACTCCATACTACTTGCAATGTATAAAGAGGTTTATGTATTCTGATAGAGCTATCAATAATAGAAGGTTACAATTTCAGTGAATAAAGATTTATAAAGCTATATAAAGGAATATGAAGTTCACTTATATATTTATTTAAATATTACTAAGCATATGACAAATAGTTCCTAGTATATATAAAAAGAGTTCTGAATGTCAGTAATCCATTAATATAAATAAATAAAAAGAAAAACATCTACAGAGAAATTAAACAAAAGATATTTATAAGCAGTACTTAAAAATTATATATGGTCATTGTTATAATCTGTTAATTTCTCCTTAGAAAACCCAGAAAAAAATATTTTAAAAAACAAATAGTAGGCAAAGCAGTCATATAATACTACTGTAAGACAATATCTTCAAAAAGGAGGAATAGCAAAACTTTCCTATAGAAAAATAACACATGGAAGAAAACTGAGACCTATAAACAAATAAAATATTAAAACTAAATTCCAACATTAACACAAACATATTAAAGATTCAGTCACAACTTTTATGAAAAGCAATAAGAACTCAGGGAAGAAATGTCCAGGTAATAGGAGAATGAATGGAAGAAAGGAAACAGAACAGTAGGGTAAACAGAGGAATACAATAAGAAAATAAATGAAAGTAAACAAAATTAAAATAATTAATGAATAGCTAATGATAAAAAAGACAGTAATGAAAGATAAAACATATGGTATGTTGCATTTTTGAAAGAGGAAAAACAATGAAACACAAATGCACTGAAATACATCTAAGTATAGTTATTGTATTTATAAGAAAATAATTTGTTTGGCTTCTAGGTGAAAAAGGTTATATGACTTAAGGGAAAGGAAATCAGATAGGTTAAAAATGAAGATCCAGATAATCATTTTGGCTGCAATATTTGTCATGAGACAACAGTAGAACACTTCAAAAAAAACTCAAAGTAAGAAAATGTAATACGAAGATCTTATATCCAATAAAGTTGTCTTTCAAGTGTAAAGGCTGTAGACGAAACTGTATTGAATGTAAAATAGCAGCATATATTTTTTACATGAATTATTCTTGAAGAAAAGCTACCATCAACTAAGGAGTTATTGTAAAAATTCTGGCAAAGGTCTAGTAGTAAGAATTTAATATATTTTAAAAAATCAAATAAATAAAACCAAGGCAGGAATAAGAATAATATAATAGGGTATAAACACTATATATTCTGATAATGTCGAAATGAGTAAGTGAAAACAATTAAAATTAAATTAATTTGGATATTGATATATTCCTCTTTATTGCCTTATTGCAAGAACTTGCAGTCAAACAACATCTTGCAAAGTGACTAATTCAGTGAAAAAGTGTGCAGATTTCATACAAAGATAAACACGAAGATAATATTATTGATTAAAATCAGTGGAGGACAGGGCAGGAATGAGGGAGAAAGAAGGTGCAAGTTGATTTTTCTTTTTCTCACAATGAATAAAAAAAGAGAGGTCTAAATTTTTACACAAAACTCTTTTTATGAAGGTAAACACTTAAAAAACTTTCTAAAATATCAGAAGATTCACCATAAAAGCAAATTAAATAAATGAATAAATAAATGGATAAATAAATAAATTAAGTAAAATATATATACACACATACATAATCACAAATATACAGGGTCTATTTGGAAAAAGTCCAATTACTGTTAATATAATGAGAATGGATTACACAACATCAATGTAACCTGGCAGCCAAGGAGAGTGGACTGGAATTTGCATATGTGAACAATGATGACTTGACTGTACTAGTCAGTGGGGGCGGTAGATGCCCTTGAGTGAGCATGTGCACTGTGTGGCTGTCGCATTCAAAATGACTGAGCCAGTAGAGCACCTCTGCATCAAATTTTGCATTAAGGTTGAACATTCCTCTGCAGAAACTCTTCAGGTAATTCGTAAAATTGAAGCTATGGAAGCTTCATCAGACAACATGCCCACTCATGAATCACATCTTTTACAAAGTTTTTTGGTGAAAGATCAAATCACCCAGGTGACTCAGCCCCCCTACAGCCCAGACTTGGCACCCTGTGACTTCTGGCTTTTCCCAAAACTAAAATAACCTTTGAAAGGAAAGAAATTTCAGACTGTCGATGAGATTCAGGAAAGTACAATGGGGCAGCTGAAAGCAACTGGGAGAACTGTGAGGTCTCAAGGTGCCTACTTTGAAGGGGACTGAGTCATCATTATTCTGTGTACAGTGTTTCTTGTATCTTGTATTTTCTTCAATAAATGTCTTTATTTTTCACATTTCGTGGCTGGATACCTTCTGTACATACTTTGTATATAAAATGTGTCATGACATATCATAGTCAAAGAAAAAGGAGGAAGAAGCAAGGAAGGAGAAGAAGGAGAGAAGAGTTCCATAAATATAATTTAATATATTTTGCTTTAGAGAATAGAAGGAAACAATTCAACATTGTATTTATTTTCCAAGACCTATGAGGGGGAACTCCCCCCCCCCAAAAAAAAACACACCAACCCAGAATTATCTTCTGGAGTACAAGCCTTTTGTATTGCAGGCTTTCCCAGCTAGGTGAGTGTTTTATATTAGTATACTAGCTGATGTTGTTGTGAAAGGCTGCATTTGGCTTCAGTGAATTTTTTTGAAGTCTTTCAACATGTTTGCCTATTTCATGATGGGTGATTTATGAGTGCACCTACCCACACCACGCTGTGTGTTCATCAGTTTTTGACCCAAAACGATATGACCTTTATGCCCCACCCTCCCTATTCACTTGATCTTGCCTTAAGCAACTTTTTGTTTGTTTGTTTGTTTCTGGGGTGAATAAAGGAAATGTTTTGCTGATGTGAAAGAGGTCAAACAAAAAACCACAGAAGCACTAAACAGCATCAAAATTGACGAGTTCAAAAACCATTTTGAGCAGTGTAAAAAACTTCTCAATAGGTGTATTGCATTAAATGGAGAGTACTTTGAAGGGGACTGAAGTTTCAACATTTAAGAATACACAATTTTTATAACTAAATTCCTGTTTTGGGGGGTACTCCCCTCCTATAGTGAAGGTTTTCTTTGTTGTAAATACTATTAAATGTGTGCTCAGGCAAATGCAGTATTTGATGCAGAATTAGAAATATAACACAAATGAATACTGAAGGATATGTACCAATTATGAGTTTGAGGAATTGTGCATATTTTACCTCAATATAGTCTCTCTAGAATTAATTATTTAGTAAGTGCTTTATCATTATCATAAAGAATAAGACTTACTGACTTTGGGAGCAAGGAAAGCAATTAATATATAATTATTAACAAAAGACTGAGTAGTGTGAAAGTGTGGAGATATATTTTTATTTTTATTACATATTTTAACATAATTATAGAGTCTATAATCTGTTCAGTGGTTTAAAATGCACTAGTATATAAGTTGCTCTATGAAGACAAGGTTTTTGTTTGTTTGGTTGTTTTCTCTTTATACTTCACTGCTTTATTCCTAGCACCTACCTGATAATATAGTTGGTGCTCATTAATAGTTGCTGAATGAAAGATTGTTTTGGAGAACCACATGGATAGACCTATACTACCTGTTGTTTTCAAAACAAAAGGGAAAGAAAACATCTAGTTAAAAACTTCATTCATTCTTAATATTTTTTCCATCAAATGAGAACACAAGCAGTTGTGAAATCAACATAAGTGTTTCATAAAAAATAATACAAGTAGCCATAAATATATGAAAAAGTTATAGTTATTGTTTATGCACATGGTAAAAAAAAACACTATAATGAGTAATATTTCACCAAAAAGACTGGGGAAAATAGCTGACCTTCTGTACAACAAAGTATTGCTGGAAGTAGTAAAAAATTGGAGATATATCCATGTTTTCTCATATTCTTAAGACTTTTGCTATGTGTTGCTAAGTTGCCTATTCATCTATTTATCTGGTTATAAGTAGTAAGTTTGAGAGTCTTCCTTACCATATGCATTCCCTGGACAACTGTAAATAGTACATTTTTAAAAAATCATTTTCTGCAAATACATTTAAGTAAATGGTATGTGGTCATTTTAAGATTTTACTTCTTAAATATAATTATTGATCATTTGTATTTCTTTCTTTGGGAGTTTCTAGTCGTAACGTTGTTTTCCCCCTCTTTTTCTTTTGGTATGTTTTTGCAACAGTTGCTTTATCTCTGTATTTTAAGGTATTAACACTTTTCTATCACTATAATTTGAAAAATATGTTCTCTTACATTTATTCTTAGCCTTTCACTTATAAATTTTATGATTTTTGACAAGAGAACTCTTAGGTTTTTATTTTCTATAAGAGCCAGTCTATCTATTTCTTTATTTGTGGGCTTTCTCACACCAAAAAATCAAATGTATTTTCTAGTTACAATTAAATTAAATCTTTAAATCACATCTTGTTTTAATATATAGCATGAGGTAATCATAGCTGTATGTTTTTTAATAGTTAATTCCTCCATCATCATGAAACAGATTGATCCTTTACCTACAGATGTCAAAGGCTGAATACAAGTATTTGCTTTAATGTGGATTTATTTGGGGGTTATTTTAGTGTTCCATTGATCCATTTTGTTGGGAGTATATAGTCTAATCAACTCCATCTTTTAATTTGACATTTTTCTGGTTTATAGATAAAAATATTCAACTGTCATTTGTTAAATAAATGGTTATTCAGTTCAATGGTTCAAAATTGAAGTGATTTAAAAGGTATACATTTAGAATTCTCACTTGAGAACTTGTGACAATCACACTTTTATGATTTTGATGTTTCTTCATACAATTGAAACAAATAGGAATATGTACTTATATTTCTTTCTTTCTTCCAAAAAAGGGAACATACTACAGACAGTGTTCCTTGAGTAATTTAACAACACCAAACAGGGAGAGAATGGTAGAAAGTAAATCTAGGATGAACAAGTAGGGATATGCAAGATAACACAGAAGCTCAGGTGAGGCCATGTGTTTCATCCACATATACAAACGTGGTTCCTTTGAGTCCAAAGACCAATGGACAAAAATGACACCAACTCTCCACCAACATATATGAAAAACATACAGTTATAGTTCAAAGACAAGACAACTACTCTCAGACAGGCAAAAAATAGAGGCACTGGTCCATAGAAATTCTGAAATTCCTTCCATGTCCAAGTGAAATTGGTCTATCCTAAGGAGCTCTGTTTGCTTCCCAGCAAAGTACTAGACTTTATATAAAATATACAGCCCAACAATTTAGTCTCTGTGTAGTGTAAGTGCCTTGCATTAAGCTTTTTGATTGTAGTGTAAGTGGCTGACATTAAGTTTTGATTGCTGAGGCATCTATATTAAAAACATCCATCTTGAATAAATATCTTGCCAGCTGTGTAATATAACCTCTAGCAATACAACCAGATAAGAAATTAGGTCACCAGTGAGGAAGCTCTACCCAGGATTTCCCTGAATTAAGTGTAGAGTCTGCTTTTTGAGAGGTCCTACCTCTCAATCTATTTTCATTGGTCCCTGGCTCCACCCTGTGGAAAGTTCTTCCTATTCCACTACCCTTCTTAGCACAATATGACAAAGACATTGAGCAATATGCCTTCTTTGGGGGCTGCAGGTGTTTGTCAGCCTTTTCTGGGATTTGAATTAAGAATCAAATGTTTCTACATCTGAAATAGCCACATGCTTCTTAGACTAGACATAAGCTTTATTGGCAATATGAAATTCTCAGAAACTTGTTTCAATTTTATTGGATTTATTTTTATTTCTAGTCTCCTGTATTGGATTAAATTATTTGGGTTTTTATATTTTATTTAATTTTGTGTGTGTGTGTGATAAGAATTCCTAACAGGAGATCTACCCTTTTAACAAAGTTTTAATAACACAATACAATATCATTAACCATAGATACAATATTGTACAGCAGACATCTAGAACTTGTTCATCCTGTGTAACTAAAACTTTATACCCATTAAACATCAACCCTTCATTTTATCCTGCCCCCAGTCCCTGGCAACCATCATTTTATTCTCTTCTTCCGAGTTTGACTATTTTAGGTATCTCGTGAAAGTGGAATCATTCAGTATTGTCCTTCTGTTACTAGCTTATTTCACTGAGCATAAGGTCATCTATATTGTTGAATATTGAAAGATTTATTTCTTTTTTAAGTTTCAATAATATTACAGTGTATGCATATACCAATTTTCAACCTTACGTCTATCAGTGGGTAGTTAGGTTGTTTTCCTATTTGCACTGTTATGAATAATGCTGCAATGAACATGGGAGTGCAAGTGTCTCTACACAATCCTATTTTCAGTTCTTTAGGATATATAAGCAGAAGTGGTATTGCTGGATTATATAATAGATTTTTAATTTTTGAGGAAACTCCATACTGTTTTTCACAGCAGGTACAGCAATTTACATTACCACCAATAATGTACAAAGGTTCCAATGTCTCCATGTCCTTGCACCTTTTTAGATAAAAGTCCCTTATCAGATGTATGCTTTGTAAATATTTTCTCCAGTTCTCTGGGGATGGTTTGCACTTTCTTGATAATGTCTTTTGAAGGAAAAATATATTAATTTTGATAAAGTACAATGCACTTATTTGTTCTTTTTTGCTTGTGTTTTTGCTGTCATATGTAAGAATAGGTTATAAATATTTACCCTTAAGTTTCCTTATAAAAGGTCTATAGTTTTAGCTCTTACATTTAAGCGTTTGATTCACTTTGAGTTAAATTTTGTATAAGGTGTAAAAATTTAACTTCTTCTTCTTCTTTTTTTTTTTTTTTTTTTTGCATGTGGCTAGCCAGATGTCCTGATGTCATTTGTTGAAAAGTCTCATTGAATGAGCTTGACATCCTCCTCAAAAATCAGTTGAATATAGACACAGTCTTTCATTTATGGACCCTCAATTTCATTACAATGATCTATATGTCTGGTCTTTTATCAGTACCAGGCTATTTCAATACTGTAGCTTTCTAATCTGCTTTGAAATCAAGAAATGTAAAATCCCCTTTTCTTCCTCTTCTGAAGTTCCCATTTTGCTGTTACACTTTTTTTTTTTTTGGTTTTTGCAAAGTTCTTGGATATTCTGTTCTTTTTATTTTTTCAGTCTTTGTTCTCTTTGCTTTTCAGTTTTGGAGGGTTTTCTTGAGATATCTTCAAGCTTAGGCGTTCTTTCCTTATCTGTGTTCAGTCTACTAATAAGCCCATCAAGGCGTTCTTCATTTCTGTTGAGTGCTTTTTAAAAATTCTAGAATTTATTTTTGGTTCTTTGTTAACATTTTTACTTTCTATACACTGCCCATCTGTTCTTTTATGATGTCTATGTTATCCATTAGAAAACCTAGTATATTAATCATGGTTGTCTTAATTTGCTGATCTGATCATTCCAACATCCCTGCCATCTCTGGTTTGGATGCTTATGCTGTCTCTTCAAATTGCTTTTTGTTGTTTTTAGCATTTTGATATGCCTTGTGATTTCTTCTTGATAGGCAAATATGACATAGCGAGTAAAAGAACTGCTGTGAATAGGCCTTTAGTAATGTGGTGGTGAGGGAGATGGGAGGAGGAGTATTTCCTAGTCCTATGATTAGGTCTCGGTCTTTTAGGGAGCCTATGCCTCTGGACTGTGAAATTTTACTAAGTGTTTCTCAGTTTTGTCCTCCCTGATGAGGTGGAACACAGTGGCTCGAGTGGGCTGGAGTTTGCTATTGCCCTTCCACAAGTGAGTTAGGCTCCAGCAACACCCCAGCAGCTTAAGCTTTGTTCCTCTGAGGGCGGGACTTGTTAAGGAGACCAGAGCGCTCTGGCCATGTTTCAAAATGTTTCTATTTCCACTCTCCCTGCTGGAAGCCACAGGGGACTTTTCTCTAATGTTTACTGTGGGAATCTTGATGGAGCTCCTGAAAGTAAATCTAACAATGTTGCAGGAGCCCCACCATGACCAGGGG
Organism: Furipterus horrens; assembly: GCF_987537825.1. Taxonomy (NCBI): domain Eukaryota; kingdom Metazoa; phylum Chordata; class Mammalia; order Chiroptera; family Furipteridae; genus Furipterus; species Furipterus horrens. The sequence continues at coordinate 73,562,506 of NW_028327171.1, forward strand.
TCCCTTTGGAGTTTTCAACACTCAAGAGCTGCCCACCCTGACCCTCCAGTGATTTGTCAATTACAGTTCAAGTCTTTTACCCCAGCACCCTTTTTCCATGGGGTATTTTGCTTCTGGGTGTCTGCTTCAGATCCGGTGTGACTCCCTGTATTTATTTGCATCTGTCTTTCCAATCTTGGGGGCTGTGGTTTGCCCCATGTCTTCCCCTCTCTTACTGGTCTGAGAACAGTTGTGGATTTTTCAGTTTGCTCAGCCTTTTATTTATTTATTTATTTTAACATGTTGTTAGGACAGGATACTGACTTCCAAGCTTCTTACATGCAGAAGTGGAAGCCCCAAATTCAGATTTCTTTTTGAAGTGATGAAAATGTTCTAAAATTGTGATGGTTGCACATATCTCTGAATATAATAAAACCATGAATTGTACACTTTAAAAGGGTAAATTTGTGTTGGTATGTGAGGTATATCTCAATAAAGTTGTTAAAATGCTTATAGATTCTGAGAAAAAAGTGTTTTGCATGCCAGTGTTCTTGCACCGCGTTGTACCAGTCTGTCTAGAGAGTATGTGCAAATTTATGGTGAACTGTGATTTATGAGTCTGCATTTCTTTTAACTTCAGAAGCTTCAGTAACCAGTCAAGTAGGCAAGCACTATCGAGCTACCTGTGGATCCCCAATAAAAATCCTGGAATCTTAGGCTCAAGTGACTTCACTGGCAGGCAATACTTCATATATGGTTCCTCATCTTATTGCTGGAAAATTTAACGATGTCCAGTGCTACTCCACTAGGAAAAAGAACTTTCGGAAGCTTACATCTATCTTCTTCCAGACATTTCCCCGTGCACCATTTTCCTTTCGTAAGTTTGCTTTTTATTCATTTTCTGTAATAAATCACAATTATGAGTACATGTTCTGAACCCTGTGGGTGTTCTAGCAAATTACCAAACCTGGAGAGGGTCTTGGGAAGCCCTGATACAGCTGTTGATGTCAAGTCTTACGTGAAGATCATCAACTCTCTTGATTCTAATCTGGGACATGGGTGCCCAAAGGTTGTGAAGGTATGGAAATGGGTGTGTGTATAAAACTCATACCCATATTTAACTCTTAACTGAATGTGACACAGAGGTTAAAAATGTTATATGGTCCCAAACTGCCGGACAGGGCATCTTGGCAAATATAGGGTGGAACATGGTCTCTTTGGTGAGTGATGCTGTCAAAAAGAGTAAATGCTTTTGTAATTTAAGAAGAGAATCCTAGAAAAAAATAAACAGATTATAATAATCAGAAAGCAAAACAAGATTTGAGTAGAATTTTAACATAAGAAGTTAAATTGACCATG